>NC_044982.1:9822185-10122185 GCF_008728515.1 Papio anubis | reverse complement strand
AACAGTGTAAAAGCATCCCTATTTCTCCACATCCTCTCCAGCACCTGTTGTTTCCTGACTTTTTAATGATACCATTCTAACTGACGTGAGATGGTATCTCATTGTGATTTTGATTTGCGTTTCTCTGATGACCAGTGATGATGAGCATTTTTTCATGTGTCTGTTGGCTGGATAAATATCTTCTTTTGTAAAGTGTCTGTTCATATCTTTTGCTCACTTTTTGATGGGGTTGTTTGCTCACTTTTTGATGGGGTTGCTCACTTTTTGATGGGGTTTTTTTTTCTTGTAAATTTGTTTAAATTCTTTGTAGATTCTGGGTATTAGCACTTTGTCAGATGGGTAGATTGTAAAAATTTTCTCCCATTCCATAGGTTGCCTGTTCACTCTGATGGCAGTTTCTTTTGCTCTGCAGAAGCTCTTTAGTTTAATTAGATCCCATTTGTCTATTTTGGCTTTTATTGCCATTGCTTTTGGTGTTTTAGTCAAGAAGTCCTTGCCCATGCCTATGTCCTGGATGATACTGCCTAGGTTTTCTTCTGGGGTTTTTACGGTTTTAGGTCTAACATTTAAGTCTTTAATCCATCTTGAATTAATTTTTGTATAAGGTGTAAGGAAAGGATCCAGTTTCAGCTTTCCACATATGGCCAGCCAGTTTTCCCAGCACCATTTATTAAATAGGGAATCCTTTCCCCATTTCTTGTTTTTGTCAGGTTTGTCAAAGATCAGATGGTTGTGGATGTGTGGTGTTATTTCTGAGGCCTCTGTTCTGTTCCATTGGTCTATATGTCTGTTTTGGTACCAGTACCGTGCTGTTTTGGTTACTGCAGCCTTGTTGTATAGTTTGAAGTCAGGTAGCCTGATGCCTCCAGCTTTGTTCTTTTTGCTTAGGATTGTCTTGGCAATGCAGGCTCTTTTTTGGTTCCATATGAACTTTAAAGTAGTTTTTTCCAATTCTGTGAAGAAAGTTATTGGTAGCTTGATGGGGATAGCATTGAATCTATAAATTACCTTGGGCAGTATGGCCATTTTCATGATATTGATTCTTCCTGTCCATGAGCATGGAAAGTTCTTGCATTTGTTTGTGTCCTCTTTTATTTCGTTGAGCAGTGGTTTATAGTTCTCCTTGAAGAGGTCCTTCACATCCCTTGTAAGTTGCATTCCTAGGTATTTTATTCTCTTTGAATCAAGTGTGAATGGAAGTTCACTCATGATTTGGCTCTCTCTTTGTCTTGTATTGGTGTATAGGAATGCTTGTGATTTTTGCATATTGATTTTGTATCCTGAGACTTTGCTGAAGTTGCTTATCAGCTTAAGGAGATTTTGGGCTGAGACAATGGAGTTTTCTTTTTTTTTTTTTTTTTGAGTCTCGCTCTGCCGCCCAGGCTGGAGTGCAGTGGCCGGCTCTCGGCTCACTGCAAGCTCCGCCTCCCGGGCTTAGGCCATTCTCCTACCTCAGCCTCCCGAGTAGCTGGGACTACAGGCGCCCGCCACGTCGCCCGGCTAGTTTTTTTTTGTATTTTTTAGTAGAGACGGGGTTTCACCGTGTTAGCCAGGATGGTCTCGATCTCCTGACCTCGTGATCCGCCCGTCTCGGCCTCCCAAAGTGCTGGGATTACAGGCTTGAGCCACCGCGCCCGGCCGGAGTTTTCTAAATATACAATCATGTCATTTGCAAACAGGGACAATTTGACTTCCTCTTTTCCTAATTGAATACCCTTTATTTCTTTCTCTTGCCTGATTGCCCTGGCCAGAACTTCCAACACTACGTTGAATAGGAGTGGTGAGAGAGGGCATCCCTGTCTTGTGCCAGTTTTCAAAGGGAATACTTCCAGTTTTTGCCCATTCAGTATGATATTGGCAGTGGCTTTGTCATAAATAGCTCTTATTATTTTGAGATACGTCCCATCAATACCTAGTTTATTGAGAGTTTTTAGCATGAAGGGCTGTTGAATTTTGTTGAAGGCCTTTTCTGCATCTATTGAGATAATCATGTGGTTTTTGTCTTTGGTTCTGTTTATGTGATGGATTACATTTATTGATTTGCATATGTTGAACCCCAGTCTTGCATCCCAGGGATGAAGCCAACTTGATCTTGGTGGATAAGCTTTTTGAAGTGCTGCTGGATTCAGTTTGCCAGTATTTTATCGAGGATTTTCGCATTGATGTTCGTCAGGAATATTGGTCTAAAATTGTCTTTTTTTGTCGTGTCTCTGCCAAGCTTTGTTATCAGGATGATGCTGGCCTCATAAAATGAGTTAGGGAGGATTCCCTCTTTTTCTATTGTTTGAAATAGTTTCAGAAGGAATGGTTCCAGCTCCTCTTTGTACCTCTGGTAGAATTCGGCTGTGAATCCATCTGGTCCTGGACTTTTTTTGGTTGGTAGGCTATTAATTATTGCCTCAATTTCAGAGCCTGTTATTGGTCTATTCAGGGATTCAACGTCTTCCTGCTTTAGTCTTGGGAGGGTGTATGTGTCCAGGAATTTATCCATGTCTTCTAGATTTTCTAGTTTATTTGCATAGAAGTGTTTATAGTATTCTCTGATGGTAGTTTGTATTTCTGTGGGATCGGTGGTGATATCCCTTTTGTCATTTTTATTGCATCTATTTGATTCTTCTCTCTTTTCTTCTTTATTAGTCTTGCTAGTGGTCTGTTTTGTTTATCTTTTCAAAAAACCAGCTCTGAAGGGTTTTTTGTTTGTCTATCTCCTTCAGTTCTGCTCTAATGTTAGTTATTTCTTGCCTTCTTCTAGCTTTTGAATTTGTTTGCTCTTGCTGCTCTAGTTCTTTTAACTGTGATGTTAGCGTGTCAATTTTAGATCTTTCCTGCTTTCTCTTGTGGGCATTTAGTGCTATAAATTTCCATCTAACACACTGCTTTAAATGTGTCCCAGAGATTCTGGTAGGTTGTGTCTTTGTTCTCATTGGTTTCAAAGAACATCTTTATTTATGCTTTAATTTCGTTATTTACCCAGTAGTCATTCAAGAGCAGGTTGTTCAGTTTCCATGTAGTTGAGCAGTTTTGAGTGAGTTTCTTAATCCTGCATTCTAATTCGATTGCACTGTGGTCTGAGAGACAGTTTGTTGTGATTTCTGTTCTTTTACATTTGCTGAGGAGTGCTTTACTTCCAACTGTGTGGTCAATTTTGGAATAAGTGCAATGTTGTGCTGGGAAGAATGTATATTCTGTTGATTTGGGGTGGAGAGTTCTGTAGATGTCTGTTAGGTCTGCTTGGTGCAGAGCTGAGTTCAAGTCCTGGATATCCTTGTTAACCTTCTGTCTCATTGATCTGTCTAATATTGACAGTGGGGTTATAAAGTCTCCCATTATTATTGTGTGGGAGTCTAAGCCTCTTTGTAGGTGTCTAAGGACTTGCTTTATGAATCTGGGTGCTCCTGTATTGGGTGCATATATATTCAGGACAGTTAGCTCTTTTTGTTGCATTGATCCCTTTACCATTACGTAATGGCCTTCTTTGTCTCTTTTGATGTTTGTTGGTTTAAAGTCTGTTTTATCAGGACAATTTGACCACCTCTTTTGCTAATTGAATACCCTTTATTTCTTTCTCTTGCCTGATTGCCCTGGCCAGAACTTCCAACACTACGTTGAATAGGAGTGGTGAGAGAGGGCATTCCTTCTCTCACCAAGATTGCAACCCCTGCTTTTTTTTGTTTTCCATTAGCTTGGTAGATCTTCCTCCATCCCTTTATTTTGAGCCTATGTGTATCTCTGCATGTGAGATGGGCCTCCTGAATACAGCACACTGATGGGTCTTGACTCTTTATCCAATTTGCCAGTCTATGTCTTTTAATTGGGGCATTTAGCCCATTTACATTTAAGGTTAATATTGTTATATGTGAATTTGATCCTGTCATTATGATGTTAGCTGGTTATTTTGCCTGTTAGTTCATGCGGTTTCTTCCTAGCATCCATGGTCTTTACAATTTGGCATGCTTTTGCAGTGGCTGATACTGGTTGTTCCTTTCCTCATTTAGTGCTTTCCTCATTTAGTGCTTCCTCGTTTAGTGCTCTTGTAAGGAAGGCCTGGTGGTGACAAAATCTCTCAACATTTGCTTGTCTGTAAAGGATTTTATTTATCCTTCAGTTATGAAGCTTAGTTTGGCTGGATATGAAATTCTGGGTTGAAAATTCTTTTCTTTAAGAATGTTGAATATTGGCCCCCACTCTCTTCTGGCTTGTAGAGTTTCTGCCGAGAGGTCCGCTGCTAGTCTGATGGGCTTCCCTTTGTGGGTAACTTGACCTTTGTCTCTGGCTGCCCTTAACATTTTTTCCTTCATTTCAACCTTGGTGAATTTGACAATTATCTGCCTTGGAGTTGCTCTTCCCAAGGAGTATCTTTGCGGTGTTCTCTGTATTTCCTGAATTTGAATGTTGTCCTGCCTTGCTAGGTTGGGGAAGTTCTCCTGGATAATATCCTGAAAGGTGTTTTCCAGTTTGGTTCCATTCTGCCCGTCACTTTCAGGTACACCAGTCAAATGTAGATTTGGTCTTTTCACATAGTCCAATATCTCGTGGAGGCTTTGTTCATTTCTTTTTACTCTTTTTTCTCTAAACTTCTCTTCTCGCTTCATTTCATTAATTTGACCTTCAATCACTGATACCCTTTCTTCCAGTTGATCGAATTGTCTACTAAATCTTGTGCATGCATCACGTAGTTCTCATGCCATGGTTTTTAACTCCTTCAGGTCATTTAAGGTCTTTTCTACACCGTTTATTCTAGTTGCCATTCGTCTAATCTTTTTTCAAGGTTTTTAGCTTCTTTGCAATGGGTTTGAACATCCACCTTTAGCTTGCAGAAGTTTGTTATTACCAACCTTCTGAAGCCTACTTCTGTCAGCTCATCAAAGTCATTCTCCATCCAGCTTTGTTCCGTTGCTGGTGAGGAGCTGCGATCCTTTGGAGGAGAAGAAGCACTCTGGTTTTTTCCTCTGACTATATTTTTTAATAGGGGGTTTTCAAGCTCACTCTTTCTTCTTTGATCAATTTTGCTATTAAAGGACTCTGATTCATTCTTCAGTATGGCAATTGCATTTTTCAGTTCCAAAGTTTCTGCTTGATTTTTAAAAATTATTTCAATCTCTTTGTTAAATTCATCTGATGGAATTCTGAATTCCTTCTCTGTGTTTTCTTGATTTTCTTTGACTTTCCTCAATACAGCTAATTTTGAATTCTCTGTCTGAAAGGTCACATATCTCTCTTTTGCCAGGATTGATCCCTGGTGCCTTATTTAGTTCATTTGGTGAGGTCATGCTTTCCTGGGTTGTGTTGATGCTCGCTGATGTACTTCGGTGTCTAGGCATTGAAGAGTTGGGTATTTATTGTTGTTTTTACTATCTGGGCTTGTTTGTACCTGTCCCTCTTGGGAAGGCATTCCAGATATTTGAAAGGACTTGGGTGTTATGATCTATGTTGTATCTGCTTTAGGGGGCACCCCAAGCCCAGTGATGCTGCAGTTCCTGCAGACTCATAGAGGTAGTACCTTGATAGTCTTAGACTAAATCTGGAAGAATTCTCTGGATTACCAGGCAGACTCTTGTTCTCTTCCCTTACATTCTCCTAAATATACAGAGTCTCTCTCTCTCTCTCTCTCTCTCTCTCTCTCTCTCTCTCTCTGTTATAAGCCATCTAAAGCTGGGGGTGGAGTGACACAAGCACCCCTGTAGGCACCACCACTATGACTGTGCTGGGTCAGACCTGAAGCCAGCACAGCACTGGATCTTGCCCAAGGCCTGCTGTAACCACTCCTTGGTTACTGCTTTTGTTCACTCAGGGCTCTGGGGCTCCACAATCAGCAGGTCACATAACCAGCCAGGCCTGTGTCCTTCCCTTCAGGGTGGCAAGGTCCCCCAGGCCCCAGGTGGGTCAAGAAGTGCCATCTGCGAGTCAGGGACTAGAGTGATAAACCTTAGTGATAAACTAAGTCTACCTGGTGTTCTATTATACTGTGGCTGAGCTAGCACTCAAATCACAAGACATAGTCCTTCCCAGTCTTCCCTCTTCTTTCCAAAGACAGAGGAGCCTCACCCAGTATCCACCCCAGGCCACAAGGAGTACTGACAGACTAGTGCTGATGTTCCCTTAGGGTCCAAGGTCTCTTAAGTCAGCTGGTCTTGACTGCTGCCCGGCCTGGGACTCACCCTTCAGATGGGACTCACCCTTCAGGAAAATGGGCTCCCCTCTGGCCCAGGGCAGGTCCAGAAATGCCATTCAAAAGTCAGGTCATGGCAGGGACCCCAAGAGCCTGCTTGGTGCTCTACCCAACTTTCGCCATGCTGGCACCTAAGGTGCAAGACAAAGTCCCCTTTATGTTCCCTCTGCTTTTCTCAAGCAGAAGGAGTTTTGCCCTGTAGTCACCACAGCTGGGAATGTGCTGAATGTCACCTGAAGCCAGTAAGTCTCATCCAAGGCCCTCGACATAGTACCTGGGTATCACTGCTGGTTATTCAGGGCCCAAGGGCTCTCCAGTTAGCAGGTGATGAATGCTGCCGAGCCTAGGTCCTTTCCTTCAGGGCAGCAGGTTCCCTTCTGGCCCAGGTTGTGTCTAGAAACGCCATTTGGGAGCTAGGGCCTCGAATGAGGGCCTCCCTACTCACAGGTGCCCTTTCCTGCTGTGACTGAGCTGGTGTCCTAGATGCGAGACAAAGTTCCCCAACTCTTCCCTCTCTGCTCCTCAAGTGGAAGGAAGGGGTCTCTTTGGAGCCGCGAGCTGTGCAGCCTGGCGTTAGAGGAGAGGTGGTGCCAGCTCTCCCTTGGCTGCCCCAGCTGGTGTCTCGGTATGTTGTGTGCCCTCCCCAGTCCACTGTCATTGGGCCTCGCTCAGCACTGGAACTCACCTAGAGTTGCAGTCCTTAGGGCCTGGACTGTCTTTCAAGTTTGCTTGGAGACACAGAGCGCTATAGCCCTCGGTGGAGAGGTTTGGAGGCACTTAAGTTCTGACCACTGACACCGGAGAGTCCTCTCTGACTCAGACTGGTTTAAATGTTCCTTCCGTGGGCTGGGCTGGTGTCAGCTGCGTTTGGTCTGGTTTTCCTTTTTGCTCTAACAGGACAGTGCTGAATTCAATGCCTCTCAATGCTGTGTTCTCCCTCCTGCAGCGCCCAGAGATGCTCTCCTGCTGGCGGGCGGGGTGGGCTTTGGCGATTCCAAACTGTTTTTTCTGGTTCTTCAGTGCTTCTTTCAGCAATATGAAGTTAAAATAGGTACTATGAGGGCTCACCTGATTTTTGGTTCTTATGAAGCTTTTCTCTGTGTAGATAGTTATTGTCCTTGCGGGGGAGATTTCTATCCCACCATCTTGCTCTGCCTCTGGGCTTATCCTTTGACTGTTTGGTAGACTTTGGTTGGAAAACTGTCCTGGACTGTGGGAAGGCAGTTAGCAGGAGTTTGGGGGCAAGAAATGAGCCCTTTAGGCTAAATTTTCAAATTAGTTGGCAGAAAGTTTTCCATAAGTCTCTCTTATAATTTTTAAAATCTCTATCGTGTTTGTGGTTATGTCCCCCTTCTCAGGCCTAATATTTGTGAAGTGGGATTACTATCTTCCCACAAGAGCCTGAGTAACATTCTTCCTAAAAACTCCTATAGGCTGGGCATGGTGGCTCACGCCTGTAATCCCAGCACTTTGGGAGGCCGAGGCAGGCGGTTCACTTGAGGTCAGGAGTTCAAGACCAGCCTGGCCAACATGGTGAAACCCTGTCTCTATTAAAAGTACAAAAATTACCTGGGCATGGTGGTTCTCGCCTGTAATCCCAGCTACTTGGGAGGCTGAGGCAGGAGAATCAGTTGAACCCAGGAGGCCAAGGTTGCGGTGAGCCTAGATTATGCCACTGCACTCCAGCCTGGGTAACAAGTGAAACTCTGTCTCAAAACAAACAAAGAAACAAACAAAAAACTCCTGTGTTCTTGCACCATCCCCTGTTCGCCCGAAGAAGCTCAAGCGAGTTTTCTGATTGGTGGGTTTGGGGAGGTCCTGGCCATGTGAGCTTGGCCCCTCCTCCTTCCCTTCTCTCTGGGACTCCACGGATGGTGGCTACTGTGCATTTCACCTTCCTCATGCCCTGAGACTTACAGCAACAGGCCGCCATGTGGAGAAGTCCCTCGTTGTCCAGTGTTGCCTGGGACTGGTTGGAAAAGTTCATCTTATTCTGAATTCAGGGTTAGGAAGCTCATCATCATGGCTTACCTAAGGCATGGCCTCCAGTAGAGCTCATATCAATAATAAAGATGATATTTTGAGCTTATCTGGTTAAATATTGAGGCAGAGAGTAGAGGCCAAGGGTACTAGGGGGTGAGGGGAAGGAGGGATAGTGAATGAGTACAAAAAAAGTTAGAAAGAATGAATAAGACCTACTATTTGATAGCACAACAGGGTGACTATAGTCAGTAATAACTGAACTGTAGGTTTTTAAATAACCTAAAGAGTGTAATTGGAGTGTTTGTAACTCAATGGATAAATGCTTGAAGGGGTGAAACCCCATTCTCCATAATGTGCTTATTTCACATTGCATGCCTGTATTGAAACATCTCATACACCCCCATAAATACATATACTTAGTATATACCCACAAATATTAAAAATTAAAAATAAAGAAATATTGAGGCCAGTTCTTACAGTGCCTAAACTGCTCGTCCAGGGTGAAGTGGACAATCTATGTGAATTTCCATCCTTGTGTTAAGGCCCATCACCGGCTTCTTGGTTTCATGTGCTAGATCATTAAAGATCCTTGTGGAAAGACCTGTTTTTCTATCTTCTTTTCCCCCTCAGTGCCCAGCAGAGAGCTTACAGGTACTAAGTTTTCACAAAAACCCAGGCTTTAATTTAATTAGGAGTCCTTGGGAAATTTTAATAGTGGTCAGAGGTATTCCTGAATAGCATAGGGGTGTTGTTTCTCCCTTTAAGAGATACGATTTGTATCCCGAACAATACCTCAGTAACCTGCAAGTGTTGACGGAAGTTCCAAAAGTGCTCATTTTAACTACTAAAATAATCTGGTTCAATATGATTAATAATATTACAGCCAGCTTTTTTCTTCTGTATTTTATCTAATAGACCAGAAAATTTGCAACTTACGTAGTTGCTGCTGGACTCCAGTATGGAGCAGAAGGAGGCATGTTACACACATTTTTTAAGGTATGGCTTTTCAGTGATGACATGGAATGTTTAAAAGTGTCTTACGATAAAGATACACAATTTGAAGGGAAGGTGTTTCTGATTGCTTTGGATGTGGTTAGTGCAATAGAATAGCAGAAAATGAAAGAAAGTATGGATGTGATACTTTTAAATACTGAAGATGTGCTTCAGTATTTAAAGGGAAAAGGGTAGATATTAGAGAAAGAGGAAGAATTTTTTTAAGATGTGGGTAAGCCAGGCGTGGTGGCTGATGCCTGTAGTCCCAGTAAAGCACTTTGAGAGGACAGTGTGAGTGGATGGCTTGAACCCAGAAGTTTGAGACCAGCCTGGGCAACATGGTGAAACCCTGTGTCTACAAAAAATAAGTAAAAGGTGTGGGTAGAGAAGAGGCAAGCAGGTGTATTCTTTTGAGTCTTTGATCAGCTGTTCAACATGAGGGAAGGGTAGAGGAATAGTCACTTATGCATTTATCTAGCTCAGCGAATCTGCATTTTTACGTAAGATAAAATAAACATAGGGCAGAGGAAGCAATCAGATATGCATTTATTTGTCAGGTGAGCCTAGGGATGACTTTGAGTTCTGTCCTTGTCCTGTACCTGTGAAGATAAGCTGTCAATTTACATTGTCAGGGTGAAATTCAACAGAACTGTTTTCGGGTAAAGCTCTGGGGGCCTACAAATAATTTCCTAGTGGGCAAATTGTGAGGAAGGTATGTAGCTTTTAAAATCTTTGAATGAGGCTCACGCCTGTAATCCTAGCATATTGGGAGGCCGAGGCGGGCGGATCACCTGAGGTCAGGAGTTCGAGACCAGCCTGGCCAACATGGTGAAACCCCCATCTCTACTAAAAATACAAAAATTAGCCAGGTGTGGTGGCACATGCCTGTGATCCCAGCTACTTGGGAGGCTGAGGGAGGAGAATCGCTTAAACCTGGGAGGCAGAGGTTGCAGTGAGCCAAGATTGTGCCACTGCACTCCAGCCTGGGTGACAGCAAGACTCCATCTCAAAATCTCAAAAAATAATAATTTTAAAAAAGGAAACAAAAATAAAATCTTTGAACGAGAGACAGGTTTGCTTTATGTAGTTCCCAGCTTGACTTTTCCCTTTGGCGTAGTGATTTTGGGGTCCCAAGATTTATTTTCCTTTCACATTACCCATCACAAAATTCCCAGTTACTACAGTCAGCCTCCTCAACATCTCGCTTCTCTCCGTCCCCACTCCGTTCACTTCCCACTTCCAAGCTAGGCTACCCCATCTCGCCTGCACACCTGCCATCATCTCTCTCTCCCCATTGGACTCTCCTTCCCACCACTTCTCCACAAGGCAACAGAAGCAAGCCTGCTGGGTGTCACATCACTACTTAGAACCCTTCAACACTTTCTCGAAGTCCAAAATATCTTACAAGACCCAGTGGTCTACTGTGACCCCCACCCCTACCTCTTTCACTCTTAACAACAATTCAAAATAATCTAATACGTGACACTTAAACAGTACTCAGGATGTCTGTTTGGTTACTGAAATACTTAAAGAGAAGAAAAGACGAGGATTTGGACTCTGAGGATTGGGGTTCCAGTCCAAGCTCTCACAAGTATAACCTCCTGCATGCTACTTTATCCACTAAGCATTTCACTCCTGTACTGATGGTAATTATTTCCTGTCACCTCATCCCTACTGGTGGGGGTAATTTTAAATTTTAATTTGTCTTTTTTGTGAGAATTAAGACATCATGCATGTGAAAACATTTCTTCTCTATGTAGATGGCGTGCGTATAGCTACTAAATACAACTGGTTGTAGATTTCTTGAAAAGTATTTCAGTCCCAAGGCTACATGTTATTTCTCTTGGCAGAATTTGATCCTAAATCTCATCAGGGCTGATTTATAAAACACCCCCTGGAGGAAATTACTTAAGCAGATAGCTAAGCCTTTTGGATGCCTCTGACTGTAGACTTATGTGTGAGCTGTAATAGCCATCCATGTATAACTGGAGGACATGATTTTACTTTTCTTTCAGATGGCTTGGCTGGGTGAGACTCCTGCATTACCAGTTTTTGGCGATGGAACAAATGTAATTCCAACAATCCACGTTCTTGATCTAGCAGGGTAAGCATTCTCCCAGAGACATGACCTTCATAGAATTGGTTAATGTGTGTGTTTGTAGGCTAACACTTTTTGAGCATCTGCCCAGTGCTAAGACCCTTACATGCATTATTGTGTTTGTTCTTCAAAACAACCCCATGCAGAAGGTACCATCTTCTCCATTTTGCATCTAAAGAAATAGTGTCCACTGTTCAAAAGTTCTACTTTCTGGTGACAAGTTCAGGTTCATCTCTTAGAAACTATCGGCAGAATAGCAATGCCCTCCAATTTTGGAAAAGAAAGACTTTGGTATGTGCATTCTGAGGACATAGTTTCTTATTCCTTTGTCCCAGATGAGATTAATATGTCTAACTCACCAATTTAAATTCTAGAATTCAGATGGAAAACTGTAAACCTGAAGCTTTTTTCTTCTTTGACAGTTGTAGGTAAAGTTGACATATGTTTTTTATACTCACAGAGCATCTAAACCCTGTATTCAGGCAGGTCCAGAAACTCCTCTCCTCCTTTGAAGACCCTAACTTAAATGTGAGGTCAATGAGCTGGTTCACTGTGTTTGTGGTTCATCAGCTCCGGCTTCCGGGGACTTCATTCTGTCACCTCTATGGCACATGCCCAGAAGGGAGCAATTTCTGCACTTCCCCGAGGTTCTGGTTTTCAGATTCCCACTCTTTCCCTCATCCACTGGTCACTGGTAAATTAGTCACAACCTCAGATGAATTTCTAGATTTACTGGGAAATGAAGGAAGTTTAAACTTCAGGGCCACATCCCTGAGCAGATCCCTTTCCGAGACCCTGAACCTCATTTTTATTATTATTATTATTTTTTTGAGATGGAGTCTTGCTCTGTCCCCCCAGGCTGGAGTGAGTGGCACGATCTCCGCTCACTGCAAGCTCCGCCTCCCGGGTTCACGCCATTCTCCTGCCTCAGCCTCCCCAGTAGCTGGGACTACAGACGTCTGCCACCACGCCCGGCTAATTTTTTTATATTTTAGTAGAGATAGGGTTTCACCGTGTCAGCCAGGATGGTCTTGATCTCCTGACCTCGTGATCCACCCACCTCGGCCTCCCAAAGTGCTGGGATTACAGGCGTGAGCCACCGCGCTCCGCTTTATTATTTTTCTTAAAGGAGGATCCTCTAAGTCAGGGATATCCAATCTTTCGGCTTCCCTGGGCCACATTGGAAGAAGATTTGTCTTGGGTCACACATAAAATACACTGACACTAACGATAACTGATGAGTTTTTAAAAAAAAATCTCATAACGTTTTCAGAAAATTTACAAAGTGCGTTGGGCCACATTCAAAGCCATCCTGGGCCTCATGTGGCCCACAGGCCGCAGTTTGACAAGCTTGCTGTAAATGGGCTAAGCTTCAGGCACTACAAAACCCTGGATCTGCTCCATCCCTGGGGATGGAGGGGCCGTAACAGACCCATTTTTTCTGCAGAGATTTTACATTATGACATTACTGGATTTCAAAGATATAGAAGAGTCTTCTACCTTATTAATATAACTTACTTGGCATTAGTCCTTAACATATTACTTCCAAACATAAATTAGAGGGTGAAATTATTCCCATCACAGAAGGACTTGGGGCCTGTTAAAAACAAGTTATAGGAGGCCATTGTTTTGGACTAAGTTCCTGTACTAGGCCCCAACAGACCAGCCTGAAAATCAAAATGGAGTCACCCATGCTACAGTTTCAGGCACCAAACTGAAACTAAGCTGTTATCTGACCTTTCGAGAAAGCTAATTTCCCAAACCAGCCAGTTTCAGTCTTCAATAGCTATGATAATAAAACTCTCTGTGTTCTGTCACCCTTAGGACTGGAAGTAGCAATGGCACTAACCTTGGTGCTCACCTGTCAGCCATCTGTCCTTCCTGGGTTCAAGCGATTCTCCTGCCTCAGCCTCCTGAGTAGCTGGGACGACAGGTGCCAGCCACCACGCCTGGCTAATTTTTGTACTTTTAGTAGAGACAGGGTTTCACGATGTTGGTCAGGCTGGTCTCGAACTCCTGATCTCAGGTGATCCACCCGCCTCGGCCTCCCAAAATGCTGGGATTACAGGTGTGAGCCACTGTGCCCGGCCCCGTTAGTTATCTTTCTGTTGTTCTACCTGTCCCTGTCTTACAAGGAAAGTAACTTTGAAATGACCAATGTGCTTTTTGTTTTTTGTTTCTGCTTTCTGCAGCCCTTTCTGCCTATCGAACCACCTGCCTCTGCTCATTTCACTGGCACACTTGTTCTATTTTATGGAATGAAATGTTGCCTGATTCTAGAATCACAAATAAAGTCAATCGAAATCTTTAACTAGATTTGTTATAATTTTATCTTTTGACAGGCCCATTTAAGTAGCATTTTTCCCCCAGAGGTTTCTTTGAAGATTGTCAAATATTTAACAGAGGAAAAAGCAAAAAGCTGAAATGTTCTGAGAAATGGATACAAAATAGGCTAGGCGTAGTGGCTCACGCCTGTAATCCCAACACTTTGGGAGGCCAAGGTGGGAGGATCGCCTGAGCCGAGGAGTTCGGGACCAGGCTGGACAACATAGTGAAACCCTGTCTCTACAAAAAATGCAAAAATTAGTCAGGTTTGGTGGCTTGCGCCTGTAGTCCCAGCTACCTGGGAGGCAGAGGTGGGAGGATCACTTGAGCCTGGGAGGTTGAGGCTGCAGTGAACCGTGATTACACCACTGCCTGCCAGCCTGGGTGACAGAGCGAGACTCAAAATAAATAAATAAATGAATAAATAAATAAATATAGAAAAAAAGAAATAAATACAAAATAAATGTGAACTGCACATTTGGAAGCATGGATCCGATTTATTTTCATTTTATTGAAAGGAAGCTAAGATGGAGGTAGAATTGACAAGTCCTTGTGATAGACATCTATTCACTATTTTTTTCTCTCTGGAATTATTTAATTTTTGTTCCAATTCCTGCTCTTCCTCTCACTAGCTGTGTGAATTTGGGAAAGTTACTTACGGGAATAGCAGCAGTACCTACCTGCTAGGGCTGTGAGAATTCAGTGGGATCACACCTGTGCCGCCCTCAGCACAGAGGCAAGCACTCGGAAACCTTGGCAACTCGGAATAGGAAAGCAGGCTCAGGCACTGTTGCTACGTGACTTCCTTAAAAGAGCCACAGCTTGTCTAAATCTGTGTCTTACTTTGTAAAATAGCTCCCTAAAGCACTGTTGTGAGGCTCACATGAGCCACTAGATGGGGAAGGCTTCATAAACTGGGGTCCTACTGGGCTCAGGTCCCCTTGTTGGGAGACAGGGCAGTATGCTAGAAAGAAGACAGGTCCAGAAACAGATAGATCTGACGTCAAAAGCTAGCTCTTCCACTTTCGCAATAGCTCTTCAGCCTGAGAAATGTCACCGAACTCTTTAGCATCTTCCTCATGTGGAGAATGCAGATAACCATCCCAACCCTGACCTTACTGAAAATGGAGATAACTTATCAAAGCACCAAACCCCACGCCCAGTCATGGGGGTGGTGGTCAGTGAATTCTAGTTGACTGCATCTCTTTCGCCTTTTCCCTCTGATGATTATTTCACCTGTGGGTCTGCAGAGTGATACAAAACGTCATAGATCACACGCCGAAGCCTCACTACCTGGTTGCTGTGGATGAGTCTGTTCATACCCTGGAAGATATAGTCAAGGTACAGTGGTTTCATCTCATACTTTGATGACATATCATAAATAGTTTTGCCGGCCAGGCGTGGTGGCTCACGCCTGTAATCCTAGCACTTTGGGAGTCCAAGGCGGGTGAATCACCTGAGGTCAGGAGCTCAAGACCAGCCTGGCCAACATGATGAAACCCCTTCTCTACTAAAATACAAAAATTAGCCAGGCAGAATGGCGGGTGCCTATAATCCCAGCTACTCGAGAGGCTGAGACGGGAGAATCGCTTGAACCCGGGAGACGGTAGTTGCAGTGAGCCAGGATTGTGCCACTGAACTCCAGCCTGGGCGGCTGAGCAAGACTCCATCTCAAAAAAAAAAAAAAAAAAAAAAGAAGTTTTGCCTACTGGAGTGTAGTTATACAATCAGTTGTGCTAGCAAAACTGGGACTCCTCAGTAGAATATCCATAAAACCCAAACTCATTATCTGCATTTGCAGTGTATACTTTAACGTTACTACCAAAATATCCTTTCTGTCTCACATGCACAGAGGGAAATAAGAAAGACCACTGCAGGGCTAGGTTAAGAAGATGGCGATCACTGCACCCCAGACACACATGCAGCTGACACACCAGAACCCTGAAATCCACCAACAGGCACTTGCCCCAAAGTGTTGATGTGGTCAGGTTCACCAACCTACTGGCCAATTCCAGGAGCTCTATTTTTTTTTTTTTCTTTGAGACGGAGTTTAGCTCTGCCGCCCAGGCTGGAGTGCAGTGGCCGGATCTCAGCTCACTGCAAGCTCCGCCTCCCGGGTTCACGCCATTCTCCTGCCTCAGCCTCCCGAGTAGTTGGGACTACAGGCGCCCGCCACCGCGCCCGGCTATTTTTTTTTTTTTTTTTTTGTATTTTTTTTTTTAGTAGAGACGGGGTTTCACCGTGTTAGCCAGGATGGTCTCGATCTCCTGACCTCGTGATCCGCCCGTCTCGGCCTCCCAAAGTGCTGGGATTACAGGCTTGAGCCACCGCGCCCGGCCGGAGCTCTATTTTTAATATTATTTATTTGTTTATTTATTTAGTTTTTTGATACAGAGTCTCGCTCTGTTGCCCAGGCTGGAGTGCCATGGTGTGATCATAGCTCACTGCACCCTTGACATCCTGGGCTCAAGAGGTCCCCCTGCCTCAGTTTCTCAAGTAGCAGGGAACACAGGCGTGCACCACCATACCTGGCTAATTTTCATCCTTTTTCTTTTTTTGTCAAGATGAGGTCTCACCATGAGACCAGACCATGTCTGGTCTGAAACTCCTGAGCCCAAGTGATCCTCCTGCCTCAGCCTCCCAAAGGGCTGGGATTACAGGGGTAAGCCACAGTGCCTGGCTAAGTTTGTTTGTTTGTTTTTAATTTTTTAGAGACAGGGTCTTGCTCTGTCACCCAGGCTGGAATGCAGTGGTGTGATCATAGCTCACTGCAACCTCAAACTCCTGGGCTCAAATGATCCTCCCACCTCGGCCTCTGAAAGTGCTAGGATTAGAGGTGTGAGCCCTTGTGCCCAGCTTCAGGAGTCTAGATCTGGGAGAGCTTCCTCTTCTAGTCCAGGCTGCTCTGGCTAAAGCAGCTACCATGTGGCCCAGCTAATGCAGCCTTCTCCTGGCTGCTCCCTATTCATTTTTAAGATTCAGCTCAAGCCTGAGCAACATGGTGAAACCCCATCTCTACCAAAAAAAATAATAATAATAATACAGAAATCAGCCAGGCATGGTGGTGTGCCTGCGGCCCCAGATACTCAGGAGGCTAAGGTGGGAGGATCACTTCAGCCCAGGAGGCAGAGGTTGCAGTGAGCCAAGATTGTACCACTGCACACTAGCCTGGGTGACAGAGCAAGACCCTGTCAAAAAAAAAAGGAAAAAGAAAAAAAGAAAAAAAATTCAGTTCATCTATCTTCCTGTGCACCCTCCCTGCCTCATTCCCACCTCCTGCACGGGACAGGTGTCTCTCTTCACCCCAGGTTGTTTTAGTCTGTTTGAACTGCTACAACAAAATACCATAAACCAAGCAGCTTATAAACAATAGACATTTATTGTTCACAGTTCCAGAGGCTCGGAACTGCAAGATCAAGGCAGATTCAGCCAGGCACATTGGCTCACACCTGTAATTCCAGCACTTTAAGAGTTCAGGTGGAAGAATCACTTCAGGCCAGGAGTCCAAGACCAGCACTGGGCATAGTGAGACCCCCTCTCTACAAAAAATTTTTAAAATTAGCCAGACTTGGTGGTGCACATCTATAGTTCCATCTACTTGAGAGGCTAAGGTGCCAGGATTGTTTGAACCCAGGAATTCAAGGCTGCAGTGAGCTATAATTGCACCACCTTACTCCAGCCTGGGCAATAGAACAAGACCTTGTCTCTTCTCATGCCTGTAATCCCACTTTGGGAGGCCGAGTCAGGCAGATCCCTTGAGATCAGGAGTTCGAGACCAGCCTGACCATCATGGTGAGACCCCTTCTCTACTAAAAATACAAAAATTAGCCAGGCCTGGTGATGCATGACTGTAGTCCCAGCTACTCAGGAGGCTGAGGCAGGAGAATTGCTTGAACCTGGGAGACAGAGGTTGCAGTGAGCTGAGATTGTGCCACTGCACTGCAGCCTGGGTAGCAGAGCAAGACCCTGTCTCAAAAACAAACAAACAGAAAAATTGTGGGAAAAAAAAAAGGCAGATGGTTACTTAGTTTTTATTTAAGATATATTCATAGATTAAAATTAATATTTATAAATATATTATAATTTATTAATGTAGTTTTATTTTTTTTATATATATATATACACACACACATACACACACACACAGCAGCGTGCAGAAAATAAGATTAAAAAGAAAAGGAATTGACTGGGCGCGGTGGCTCACACCTGTACTCCCATTCAGTGTCTGACGAGGGCCCACTTTTTGGCTTCATAGATGTCGCCTTCTCCCTGTGTCCTCACATGGTGGAGGGGCGAAGGTACTCTCTGGGGTCCTTTTATAAGACACTAATCTCATTCTTGAGGGCTCTACCCTCATGATCCACTTTCCTAAAGGTCCCAACTCCTAACACCATCAGCTTAAGGGTGAAGATCTCAACATGTGAATTTTGTGGGACACAGACATTCAGACTATAGCACAGAATCTCCTTTGCTGAGCTGCAGATGCTCCACATGATCATTATCTGTGTACAGTTCTGTCTCTCTTTTCACACTGGGAGCTCTTGAGGACAGATCCCGGGCCAGGCTCATCGTTATCTCCACTACCTGGCACTAATGCTATTTTTAAAAATTCAATTATGTTCACATTCATTTGGGGTTGTTTATTTGTTTGTTTTTGAGACAGAGTCTCACTCTATCACCCAGGCTGGAGTGCGGTGGTGTGATCTCGACTCACTGAAACCTCTGACTCCTGGGTTCAAGCAATTCTCGTGTCTCAGCCTCCTGAGTAGCTGGTACTACAGGCACGTGCCACCATGCCTGGCTAACTTTTGTATTTTTAGTGGAGACAGGGTTTTACCATGTTGGCCAGGTTGGTCTTGAACTCCTGATCTCAGGTGATCCGCCACCTCGGCCTCCCAAAGTGTTGGGATTACAGGTGTGAGCAACTGTGCCTGGTCCATTTGAGTTTTATATAAAGTAAAGCCTTCCAGGTAAACCAAATAATATTTCAATTTTCCTCTAACAGTGTATCAGTAAAAATACTGGCCCTGGGAAAATCCAGAAAATACCCAGAGAAAATGCATACCTAACCAAGGACTTAACGGTTAGTATATGAGGTGTTTTTTTTTTTTTTAAACTATCTTTCTCAATAATATTATTATTTTTTTAATATCAGATAGGTTTTGGCTAAATAACATTGATCCGTGAGGGATCTGGAGTCAGAAGGCCTAGGTTCCAATGCCATCTTCAACTCCTACCACACCGGATGTTCTACCCTAAGACAACTTACTCTTGTCTTCAGCTGTCTTTCCTGAAAAACCCCCAGAGGTCGTGGTCAGAAAATGTATTTGGGCTGGGCACAGTGACTCGCGCCCGTAATCCCTGCACTTTGGGAGGCCGAGGCGGGTGGATCACCTGAGGTCAGGAGTTTGAGACCAGTGTGACCAACAGGGTGAAACCCTTGTCTCTACTAAAAATACAAAATTAGCTGGGCTTGGTGACACATGCCTGTAATCGCAGCTACTTGGGAGGCTGAGGCAGGAGAATCACTTGAACCCAGGAAGCGGAGGTTGCGGTGAGCCTAGATCGCACCATTGCACTCCAGCCTAGGCAATGAGAAACTCCATCTCAAAAAAAAAAAAAAAAAAAAAGGAAACAAAACAAAATGTATTTGGAAGCTATTTGATACGTAAAATGCCATTCAAACACTGGGAATTATTTTCTTTGGCCTCTTTCTAAAATTCAAACAGCAGGCTGAGATTCCAATTCCATCACAACAACAAAAAAATAGGGTTTTTTGCAGTGTGCTTTTAAAGCTTGCATTAGAATGCAATTCTTTTTAAGAATAAATTGCATTTAAACACTGCACTCGAATATGCTTCTGAAAGGACTGATACTATTGGTTGCCTTGAGGAGCAGAACTGGGTTGTTGGTGGTCAAAGGTCAGATGGAATTTTTTATTTTATTTTATTTTTTTGAGACGGAGTCTCGCTCTTCGCCCAGGCTGGAGTGCAGTGGTGCGATCTCGGCTCACTGCAATTTCCACCTCCTGGGTTCATGCCATTCTCCTGCCTCAGCCTCCCAAGTAGCTTTCTAAGAACTACAGCTTTTTCCCTTCCACACCCAGCTAATTTTTCGTTATTTTTTTTTTTTTTGAGGGCGGAGTCTGCGCTCTCTGCCTTGAGGCGGAGTGCAGTGGCCGGATCTCAGCTCACTGCCAGCTCCGCCTCCCGGGTTTGCGCCATTCTCCTGCCTCAGCCTCCCGAGTAGCTGGGACTACGAAGCCGCCACTTCGCCCGGCCCCTAGTTTTCTGTATTTTTAGTAGAGCGGGGTTTCACGTGTGGTAGAGATAGTCTCGATCCTCCCTGGCCTCGTGATCCGCCCGTCTCGGCCTCCCAAAGTGCTGGGATTACAGGCTTGAGCCACCGCGCCCGGCCATTTTTCGTATTTTTTAGTAGAGACGGGATTTCACTGTGTTAGCCAGGATGACCTCAACCTCCTGACCTCATCATGATCCGCCCACCTGGGCCTCCCAAAGTGCTGGGATTACAGGTGTGAGCCACCCCACCCGGTGGGAATATTTTTCTCTACACCTTTTGTTCTTTTGGATTTTGAACCATGAAACTGCAGTATTCAAAAAGTAGATGCAATTAAAATATTTTAAAAAGAAAATTTGGATTTCCAGTATCTTCCTACTCTTTCAGCCAGAATGTGGCCCGCCATCAGAGTAGACATGCAGACTGTTCAGAAGTAACACAGTATCACACAGGTGCTCTGTAAATACTCAGTGCTGGATTAATTGACTTCCACATTTAGTGAATGGATATTGTCTTTCTTTATTAACCGTAGTGATTTTGGTCTGTTAATGACAGTCAGAATTAAACAAAAAAAGACAAATCTCTAATTTTCCTCTATCTTTTAGCAAGATTGTCTCGACCACTTACTGGTCAACTTAAGAATGGAAGCGCTCTTTGTGAAGGAAAATTTTAATATCCGGTGGGTGGCCCAAACAGGATTTGTGGAAAATATCAACAGTATCCTCAAAGAGTACAAGCAAAGCAGAGGATTAATGGTAACTATCACCGTTTCCCATTGAAACTTCTGATTCAAGAGAAATAAATCAGACTTCTAAGTGTGATGATGCCAATGGAAGTATTTGCTTTTTCAAACATTCACATTTCTAATTTCAAGTTGTTTTTCAAATTTGACAAATTTGTCCAGGTCTAACAAATTTACGTGTATGTTAAATTAATACTTGTCAACCAAACATGAACAGTTTTAAAGTTAACATAGATAATAATGTATGCAAATTGCATATGATAGAACGCTCCAGTGATGTCACAGTGTTGTCCATATAAAGAAGAATATTAAATAGGGAAAAATATCAAGCACCTTGCTGGCTGGCTTGTTTCAGTCCTAGGTATACATGTGGGAGGTAGAAGAAGCCTGATTACTACTTCGATCTCTTTCTAAGTGGTCAGAGGACTCACTGGTCATTTTAATTATCACAGCTTTTCAAGGTCGATATTCTTTTTAAAAAATTAATTAATTGAAATGGACAAATAGATTACATACATGTATCCTGTACAACATAATGTTTTGAAATATGTAGACACTGTGGAATGGCTAAATCGAGCTAATTAACATCTGTGTGAACTCACACACTTACCATTTTTTATGGTGAAAGGTAGATATTCTTATCTCCATAGTATAGATGAGGAAACTAAGGCTCAGAGAGATGAAGTAACTTTTTTTTTTCTTTTTCTTTTTCTTTTTTAGACAGAGTCTCACTCTGTTGCCCAGGCTGGAGTCCTGCAGTATGATCTCGGCTCACAGCAACCTTTGCCTCCTGGGTTGAAGTAATTCTCATGCCTCAGCCTCCTGAGTAGTACCTGAGATTATAGGCGTGCACTACCACATCTGGCTAATTTTTGTAATTTTAGTAGAGATGGGGTTTTACCATGTGGACCAGGCTGATTTTGAACTCCTGGCCTCAAGCAATCTGCCTGCATTGGCCTCCCATAGTGCTGGGATTACAGGTTTGAGCCACCGTGCCTGGCTGCAGCAACTTTTTCTTTTTCTTTCTTTCTTTTTTTTCTTTTTTTGAGACAGAGTCTCGCTCCATAGCCCAGGCTGGAGGACAGTGGCATGGTCTCGGCTCACTTCAACCTCTGCCTCCAGGGTTCAAGTGATCCTCCTGCCTCAGCCTCCTGAGTAGGTAGCAACTTTTTCAAGGTCACACAGCTAGTCAGAGATTCAAACTAGGTAGGACGCAGACGTAACTGGAATGTCCACGTCTAACTGCAGGGCCGCCGTACTTGGCTCTCTGAAATCAGATCAATGAAGCACCTGTGCTTTGGCTGGATCCCAGGGAAACATTCTTTTTTTTTTTTTTTTTTTTTTTTGAGACGGAGTCTCACTTTGCCGCCCAGGCTGGAGTGCAGTGGCCGGATCTCAGCTCACTGCAAGCTCCGCCTCCCGGGTTCACGCCATTCTCCTGCCTCAGCCTCCTGAGTAGCTGGGACTACAGGCGCCCGCCATCTCGCCCGGCTAGTTTTTTGTATTTTTTAGTAGAGACGGGGTTTCACCGTGTTCGCCAGGATGGTCTCAATCTCCTGACCTCGTGATCCACCTGTCTCGGCCTCCCAAAGTGCTGGGATTACAGGCTTGAGCCACCGCGCCTGGCCGCCCAGGGAAACATTCTAAAGACAAACGTAGGTCATACACAAGAAAGTGTTTTGAAAACTGTAAAACGGCCTATGTGAGTAACAGGTGTCATCATAATCATAATTATCACTGTTGAAGGGAACGCTCTACATAAGCAAGTATAGTGTCACCGTCATATCCTTAGAACCATATTCTCTTGGGAGAAAAACATGTCTAGTTAAGAATAAGCAAAACATGTATCACTTAGCAAAAGAAATAATGATCCCTTTAAGCATCTAAGATCCTCATGGTGGCTGTACTGGGAGGTTATCCTGAGATATACACCAACCCAACCTCAGAGGTTAGACTAATGTCCTCTCTAGGTCAACCGTAACAACAACACACAGAGTAGAAATATGACAAGACAGTTTTGAAGAGACCGTATGGTTCCTGATGAGCAAGACTGGACAAGAACATGATAGAAGGAATAGTATATCTAAAAACTAAATAGAATATGTCTGTCCCTAGGGGCAGTTAGCCACAGGAAACACTACCGAGGCCAGTGTAGACCCACAGGTGTCACCCAGAGACATCCCCAAAAGATGGAGTCTCAAGTCATGCACTTGCGTAATCGCAGTTCCTTTAGCAAGGAAAAGTCATTGCTGCTTCAGAGACAGATGCATCAAGCCACCTTGACCCATTGCCTCCAGTCAGTTCATCCTGCTTCCCTTGTTCTCATCAAAGCTCATCAAGCAGCCCTGGAAGACTTGGCTCCCAGTGTCCGTCGGCTTGAAGGGAGTAAATGTACCAAACATGTGGACTTGGAGTGTGTGATTCAGTGGCAGTCATTTGATTCAGTGGCAGTCATACTTCTCACTGTAAATAAATGAATGGATTGGCATCCTGGTTTTACACCCGGATAAAGTGAGCCTACGCCAGGAGAAAGGACCCACTCTTGGTCCGTGGACAAATAAGACACCTGAACTTGCTCAGTTGACAGCCGGATCTCAGGCCTTGGTGAATGCACTGCATCTCTCCAGGGACCCAGCCCGGCTCATCAGGACTCAGCTCCGGAACTGCCTCCTTCCGCTGCCTGCCATCCTCCCTATCCGATGGGGCCTCACTCCTCACCAGTACCATCCATACTCCCTATCCAACGGGGCCCCACCCCTCACCAGAACCATCCGTCATCCCTATCCGACGGGGCCCCACCCCTCACCAGAACCATCCGTCATCCCTATCCGACGGGGCCCCACCCCTCACCAGAACCATCCGTCATCCCTGTCCGACAGGACTGCGTTCCTCACCAGAACCATCCATCATCCCTATCTGACGGGGTCACACTCCTCACGAGAACCATCCATCCTCCCTATCCGACGGGACCGTGCTCTTCACCAGAAACATCCATCATCCCTATCCAACAGGACTGCACTCACCAGAACCATCCATCCTCCCTATCCGATGGGACCACGCTCCTCACCAGAACCATCCATCCTCCCTATCCGACGGGGCCGCACTCCTCACCAGAAACATCCATCATCCCTATCCGACAGGACTGTACTCACCAGAACCATCCATCCTCCCTATCCGATGGGACAGCACTCCTCACCAGAACCATTCATCATGCCTATCTGACGGGGTCACACTTCTCACCAGAACCATCCATCATCCCTATCCGAAGGGGTCACACTCCTCACCAGAACCATCCATCATCCTTGTCCGATGGGACAGCACTCCTCACCAGAACTATTCATCATCCCTATCCGACGGGGTCACACTGCTCACGAGAACCACCCATCAACCCTATCCAACAGGACCGCGTTCCTCACCAGAACCATCCATCATCCCTATCCGACAGGACTGCGTTCCTCACCAGAACCATCCATCATCCCTATCTGACAGGACCGTGCTCCTCACCAGAACCATCCATCATCCCTATCCGGTGGGATAGTGCTCCTCTCCAGAACCACCCATCATCCCTATCCGGTGGGATAGTGCCCCTCTCCAGAACCATCCATCATCCCTATCCAAAGGGGTCACACTCTTCACCAGAACCATCCTGTGTGCTGCCTACTTCCTTCACCGTCTTGGTTTCCTCGCCTGTCAAATGGTAGTAATGATAATAACCAACTCGGTGGATGAAATTATATAATCTGTAAGCATACGGACACTCTACCAATGGAAATCCTTTTCATGAGCACAATTCCAAAATTTACCTTGCAAAATACGGGCCCTCAGTTTCACAACTGTTTGGATCTTTTTGAAATAAATAACTATATATTACTGGTATTTTGACCTCTGTTAGAAATGAATATTTACTCACTGATTAGGAACACCACAGGGCTTCTTTAGCATTCAATCAAATTTATCAGCAGGATAAATGGTGTTTTTTTTTAATGAGTATGTTTTTTAAAAATTAGAATAAATGTTTAAAAAATTGAGACAGGGTGTTGCTCTGTTGCCCAGCTTGGAGGGCAGTGGTGTGACTGCGACTCACTGCAGCCTAGACCTCCTGGGCTTAAGCACTCCTCCTGCCTCAGCCTGGGCCCCCAAGTAGCTGGGACCACAGGCACATGTGACTATGCCCAGCCAATATTAAAAAAAATTTTTTTTTTTTTTTGTAGAGACGGGGATCTCACTATATTGCTGAAACTGGCCTCGTTTTTTGTAGAGACGGGGACCTCCCTATATTGCTCAGGCTGGCCTCGAACTCCTGGGCTCCAGGGATCCTCTTGCCTCAGCCTCCTAAACTGCTGGGATTACAGGCATGAGCCACGATGCCTGGCCTAAAAATTAGAATAAATTAACTGTGCTAAAAATAATTGGCTAAGCGTGGTGGCTCACACTTGTAATCCTAGCACTTTGGGAGGTTGAGGTGGGTGGATCACCTGAGGTCAGGAGTTCAAGACCAGCCTGGTTAACATGGTGAAACCCCATTTCTACTAAAAATACAAAAAATTAGCTGAGTGTGGTGGCGTGCACCTGTAATCCCAGCTACTCAGGAGGCTAAGGCAGGACAATCGCTTGAACCTGGGAGGCGGAGCTTGCAGTGAGCCGAGATTATGCCATTGCACTCCAGTTTGGGCAATAAGAGTGAAACTCTGTCTCAAAATAATAATAATAATAATAATAATTAAAGACCAAGCCAGGTGCAGTGGCACACACCTGTAAACCCAACACTTTGGGAGGCCGAGGCAGGAGGATTGCTTAAGTGCAGGAGTTTGGGACCAGCCTGAGCCACACAGTGAGATCTCATCTCTACAGAAAGTATAAAAATTAGATGGACATGGTGGTGTGCATCTGTAGTCCCAGATACTTGTGAGGCTGAGCTGAGAGGATAGTTTGAGCCCAGGAGTTTGAGGCTGCAGTGAGCTGTGATCGCACCACTACACACCAGCCTGGGCAACAGAGGGAGCGCCTATCTCAATACAAAACAAAACAAAACTAATAATTAAAGACCAAATTCAGTACAGAAATAGTATTCAGGCAGTAAATTAGGCTCCTTGCACACTGAACCAGAAATTCTTTGCTTTGTTACTGTTACAAAGGTAGCAAAATGCCCTGTACTGTGCACTGTCTTGTGAAACTGGCAGCA
Source organism: Papio anubis (assembly GCF_008728515.1). Taxonomy (NCBI): domain Eukaryota; kingdom Metazoa; phylum Chordata; class Mammalia; order Primates; family Cercopithecidae; genus Papio; species Papio anubis. Next base: position 10,096,396 of record NC_044982.1, on the reverse strand, counting down.
TGTAATTCCTGAGCACTTACTCTTTAGTGATTTGAGTTGTTCCTGACACATCTTCTTACGTGGTCCTATCCACCAGCCCCAGATCAGCCCACGTAGTTGGTGCCTATTGAATACCTACTGAATGAATGGACATGAACCAGAACATGAACTGTCTGACCAGGGGGCAGATGCTTTAGGGATGACATGGCAGCCACCGTGGTGGTGGTGGGGGTGGAGGCGTGGCTCTGGAGTCTCCACAGAAGAGTGACAGTTAGCCTGCAGGGTCCAGAGACTTTGTTTTCAAAAGACACTCCCAGCTGGACACAGTGGCTCATGCCTATAATCCCAGCACTTTGGGAAGCCGAGGTGGGTAGATCATGTGAGGCCAGGAGTTCGAGACCAGCTTGACCAACATGGAGAAAACCCATCTCTACAAAGAATACAAAAATTAGCCAGGCATGGTGGTGCGCACATGTAGTCTCAGCTACTCAGGAGGCTGAGGCGAGAATCGCTTGAACCTGGGAGGTGGAGGTTGCAGTAAGCGAGATGATGCACACCACTGCACTCCAGCCTGAGCAACTGGACTCTGTCTCAAAAAAAAAAAAAAAAAAAAAGCACTCCCCTGAAATAGAAAACCACTGTGTCTAGCTACAGATCATTCATAGCTTGCCCTATGTTCCTTACTCTCTCCTCTTTCAGCCAGTCAAGATCTGCATTCTCGGTCCCCCTGCTGTGGGGAAATCCAGTATTGCTGAAGAATTGGCCAAGTACTACAAACTGCATCACATCCAGCTGAAGGATGTTATTTCTGAAGCCATAGCAAAACTGGTAACACTTTAAACTATTTTCCTGGGCATTTTAATTAATTACTGTATTGTTCTTAGGGTGAAAATATGTATATTATTCGAATTAGCCAGCCGGACGCAGTTTAGATGATCCCAATTTTGTTGGCAACATCCGAGGCGTCCTAATCAGTAGCCAGGGGAACATCTGGCTTCTCTTCCCCCTCAGGCCTGAGCAGAGTGTTGACCTTGGCCACACTGGCATCAGGGAGCTTCTTCACAGCCTGTTGGATGTGGCGCTTTCTGGCTTTGGCATCCGCATTGAGTACAAGTGTGTGTTTGTCTCCTCTCTTCTTCGTGGCCAACTCAGAGGCCGGGGGAAGTTAGTTGATGATGGCACAGTGGTCACGCTGGTTTCTCCTGAGGACACTCTTCGGATGATATCGGGGCTGCCCCTGGAGCCACAGTGTCCTGGGACACCAGAAGGTAGATGACGTGCAGATCTTCTTTTCTCTGTGGCTGTGGACACCTTTCAGCACTGCCTTCTTGATCTTCAAAGCTTTTGCTTTTGCTTTGGCTTAGGGAAAGAAAGGATCTTCCTTCTTTACCTTCAGAGCCATCTTGTAAAATAGCTTTTTTTTGGCGGGGGGGGATGGAGTCTCACTTTATTGCCCAGGCTGTAGTGCAGTGGTATGATCTCGGCTTACTGCAACCTCCGCCTCCCGGGTTCAAGCAGTTCTCCTGCCTCAGCCTCCCAAGTGGCTGGGATTACAGGCACGTGCCACCATGCCTGACTAATTTTTGTATTTGTAGTAGAGACGGGGTTTCACCATGTTGGCCAGGCTGGTCTAGAACACTCCTGAACTCAGGTGATCCTCCCGCCTTGGCCTCCCAAAGTGCTGGGATTACAAGTGTGAGCCACCACGCCCAGCCTGAAATGGCTTTTAACTACTTTATTGGGAATTTTGACATTTTAGAAATGCTTTTTTTAGTTTTATAATAAGCAACTGATTTTATATGTCAGTAAACAGGAGATGTTATTTTCATTGAATTTTGTTGGTGCCCCCAGTTATGAAAACACAGAACCCTACAGGGCTTTCCTCTGAGATGGAAGCAGCTTCCATGGGTTGGCCTTGAAATGCAGTCTGCCTCCAGCTGCGGTTCAAAGTGTAGCTTGTGTTCTCTCTGTTGCCTGGAACACTTTTAGGTGTTTTATTCGTGTTGTATGTTTCTCAGGGTATTATCAAACTTTATTTATAAACTGCTTTTTATCATTTTATTGGAAATGGCTGATACTGAGGTAGTTTTCATAAATGATTATTAAAAGTCTTGATTTCTACAACATGTGGTTCCTTCAAGGAAGATACAACCCAATACCTTAGAATAACACATTAGAAAAATGTTGACTCAAGCAGTTCTGGCATTAGCACAAAAATATACTAATCTCTTAAATATGCTGTTAAGAAAAACCTCAAGGATCTCATGTGTCTTTGTGGATATGCGCATCCTGCAAAATTTTGCATGACAGCTGTCATAGGGTACATGTCCTATTTGGGTCCCAAGCTTTTTCCAGGATCACCTGCCAGCTGATTTGTGAGTAGCCAATCAATGTGGGGCATCATCCAATGTGAATATCCCTGTGGTATGCAGGAGACCATTGTTGCCCCTAAGGATATAGGGGAAGGAGAAGAAGAAGTCGAAGAGGAAGAGGAGGAGGAGAATGTGGAAGATGCACAGGAGCTCCTAGATGGCATCAAGGAGAGCATGGAGCAGAACGCAGGTAATGCACACCCAGCAGAGAGCCGCGCCGCTCTTGTGAAGAGTGGCTACTTTTTAAAATCTGGTTATAAAAGACTGTTTACAAAAAGAAAGAGAAATAAAAGACTGTTTACTATTAAGATGGTGAAGTACAGGCGGCATGGCTTATGCCTGTAATCCCAGCACTTTGGGAGTCTGAGGTGGGAGGATCACTTAAGGCCAGGAGTTTGAGACTAGCCTGAGCAGCATGGTGAAACCCCATCTCTACAAAAAAAAAAAAAAAAAATTAGCTAGGCAAGGCCAGGTGCAGTGGCTCATGCCTGTAATTCCAGCACTTTGGGAGGCTGAGGCAGGTGGATCACCTGAGGTCATGAGTTTGAGACCAGCCTAGCCAACATGGTGAAACCCCATCTCTACTAAAAATACAAAAAATTAGCCAGGTATGGTGCCGCACACCTGTAGTCCCAGCTACTCAGGAGGCTGAGGCAGGACAATCGCTTGAACCTGGGAGGCGGAGGTTGCAGTGAGCCAAGTTCATGCCATTGCACTCCAGCCTGGGTAACAAGAGTGAAACTCTGTCTCAAAAAAAATAATTAGCTGGGCATGGTGGCATGTGCCCGTAGTCCCAGCTATTGGGAGGTTGAGGCAGGAGGATCACTTGCACCCAGGAGGTTGAAGCTGTAGTAAGCCATGATTGTGCCCTTGCACTCCAGCCTGGGTGACAGAGTAAGATCCTGTCTCGACAAAAAAAAAAAAAAAAGAAAAAAGTAAAGTACAGAAATTATAACAAAAAAAAATTCCTTCATAATCTCATTGTTAACATTTTGGTGATGATCTGTTGGTAGGATGGGGAAGAACTTCCTAAGTTAAAAAGAAAAAAAAATCGGCTGGGTGAGGTGGCTCACACCCGTAATCCCCACACTTTGGGAAGCCAAGGTGGATGGATCACCTGAGGTCAGGAGTTTGAGACCAGCCTGGCCAACATGGTGAAAACCCGCCTCTACTAAAAATACAAAAATTAGCCTGGCGTGGTGGCACGTGCCTGTAATCCTAGCTACTCGGGAGGGTGAAGCAGGAGAATCACTTGAACCCGGGAGGTGGAGGCTGCAGTGAGCCGAGATCGTGCCATGGCACTCCAGCCTGGGTGACAGAGCAAGACTCCGTCTCAAAAAAAAAAAGAAGAAAAAAAAAAAATCACACGTGTTCATAAATTGGACAAACCAAGAAAAAATATTGCCACTGCCATGATAAATTAATATCCTTAATATAGAAAATGTTCAGGCAAATTGATAAGAGAGTTATGAAATCCTTAATAGAAAAAAATGGATGAGGCCAGGCGCGGTGGCTCACGAGGTCAGGAGTTCAAAATCAGCCAGGCCAAGATGATGAAACCCATCTCTACTAAAACTACAAAAATTAGCCAGGCACGGTGTTAGGCACCTGTAATCCTAGCTACTTGGAAGGCTGAGGCAGGAGAATCGCTTGAACCTAGGTGGCAGAGGTTGCAGGGAGCCAAGATCGCGCCACCGCACTCTAGCCTGGGCAGCAGAGTGAGACTCCCTCTCAAAAAAAAAAAAGAAAAGAAAAAAATTGATTAATGAAATGGGCCAATAAGTAATACAGGAAGATGTATAAATAAATGGAAACTTATTCTTACTCGCTTAGTAATTAATTGTAACCAGTTTGCTGAACAAAGTAATCACAGTAAGGTGTTGCTTTAAACTCAGACTGGATTTGCTCTTTCCCTTGGATAGAATTTCAGGCTGGTTTCATTGCAACTCTTAGATAGTGAGTAGTCCCTTTGTTTATTCATGCTTTAGGAAGTCTGTTCCAATCAAATAATTACAAAGTGGGTTTTGAGCTGAGAGGTCTCTAAGGAATCTTGCTACCTGCAGGAAAGCAGTCAGTAGCAGTTATTAGAAAAATAAAGCCATTTCTTCATTTTTACACTTGGACAGTTGAGATCCTCCATCATCTGGTTATTGTAGTATCTTGCCTTCAGACTCATCTAATGCAGTTTCTCCTCTTGCCGACTTCTCAATCACCTTTATTTTCTCTCCTCTTCCTTCCTCCTCCCTTCTTGCTGGTGGCCATTTCTGATCCTCCAGGGATCAAGGACGGGAGAAGGACAGGGACGGATGTGGCCAACTCAGATGTAAGTTGGCATTGGATGACAGACGGCATGCTCACTGCTCCTTCGTCATCTCTCAGGGGCTCTTGAGATTCTCCCACTGAGAACTGCCCACTGCACCGCTGGGGCATGGCTCTTGACTGCCTCCATAGCCATCACTGGTCTTCTGGTTCTCCACCCCTTTGTCCCAGAGGTTGCCCTCTTCCCAGTTACTCACCTCCACCTGGGTTGGAGACCTAGTTTCCCTCTCCTAACTTCATCCTATTACCTACCAGGTGTCCACGTCACCCACATTCCACTCAGGGAACCAGCGACTGTCCGGGGGCTATTTGCCATTGGCCAGCTTGAGGAGGGTTTGCTCTGGTCCCTGGTCCTGGTTCCTTATGTTTGTCACTGCCCACTTCCATCGAGGTCTCTAGTCCCCCGACCCTTTCCCTGAAGGCCAGGTTAGCCCTGAACCTCTCTCCTCCTCCCCTCTACCAGATCAACCTAGTTTTCTAGGATGGAGAGGTGGTTTCGTATGCAAACACCAAGTGTCCGCTGAAAGCAGCCCATCATCTGAGTCTTGGTTTCTGCTTCCTTGTGAGCTGCACCAGAAGGAAATGGCATCTGGAATTCCACAGAGATTTCCCAGAGGGGAAAGGAGTGCACAGATGAATGCTTGGGGGTATAACGTTGCCTGTGCCTTCCCATAAGGCATTTGGGGATCACTATTTTGGTTTTAGAGAGTCTAAAAGAGTGGAGTTGGGCACGAGTCTCATGCTGTATTTCCAGTACTTTGAGAGGTCAAGGTGGGAAGATTGTTTGAGGTCAGCCTGGGTGACATAGCAAGACCCCCCATGCCTACAAAAAAGAGTCTAGCAGAGTTCTGATGCTCACCTTTTGGGTGAGGTGGCAAAAAACAAGACATTCCATTGTGAGGACATCTGTGGATGGAAATCTGTCAGGGCCACATTGACGGGTGTGGGGCTGGGAGTTTTAGGAAGCCACAGTGTACATGGCCATGTGTAAGTAAAGCTTACAGCTGGGAGGTAAGGCTAGAAACAGGGCGCCAGGAGCAAGGAACTATGCCAGCCCCTAAGGAGAGACAAGAATGTCTAATAATCAGGCTAACAGGACTCAGCAAACATTGAACTTTATTTATTTATCTACTTATTTATTTATTTTTGAGAATGAGTCTCACTCTGTCACCCAGGCTGGAGTGCAGTGGTGTGATCTCAGCTCACCGTAACCTCCGCCTCCTGGCTTCAAGCAATTCTCAGCCTCCTGAGTAGCTGGGATTACAGGCACGCACCACCACACCCAGCTAATTTTTTGTATTTTTGGTTGAGATGGGGTTTCGCCATGTTGGCCAGGCTGGTCTTGAACTCCTGGCCTCAAGTGATCTGCACACCTTGGCCTCCCAAAGTGCTGGGATTACAGGTGTGAGCCACTGTGCTTGCCTGAACATTATTTATCAACAGAGGCCTATATAATTGGCCTTTGCAAGGGCCCAAAAATCTTATCCAAGGCTTAACCTAACAGTTAAGTACCAACTGAGCTCTTTTCATGCTTGGGGAGGTGACCACATGGAACAAGAATTAGAGCAGAGACAGTGCCCAGCTGAGAACACTCACTGAGGCCCCCAGGCTCCTGAAGGGCCTGTCCTCGCACTCAGCCCCCAGGCTCCTGAAGGGCCTGTCCTTGCACTCAGTTCTTCCCCCAGAGGTGAGAGGCCAAACAGGTTCAGCAGCCTCTGTCAAGAGAGATGTAGGAAGGGCCCTGGGAGGGGGCAGAAGAAGTGGTCGTGTGGGGAAGATAAGTCTTTAGAACAGCCAGCATCCGTGGAAGCTGCTCTCCCACATGTGACTCTCCGCTCCCCCACTTCCTACAAGATTGGAATCATTCAATTCCTTTTCACTTTCTCAGGTGTGTCCAAAAATCCCTCCGATCCATATTTACCTGAGACGAAAACATAGACCTGACCTATGTTTGAACAAAACAAGACCTTTGAACCCATGGCACTGAGGTCAGCTCACTTTTCCCTCACATGGCTGCATTTGTTATCACATGATTCCAATGATTCTAGCAAAATGAGTTTCCCAGTCCCACAGTGAGACCCCTCCATGTCCCAACTCCACTCCCATCGGCCCCTGACGGTGCAGCAAAATAAGGGCTTTGTTACACCATAGAGTGTGCTAATTACAGATGTTGTGTTCACTTTACATATTTCAAAAGCATTGTGAAATTACTGGATCTAGTTGGTAGGATTCCTGGTGATCACTGGACTAGTCTTTCAACTTTTCTCTGAGTTTGAAAATAAAAAGGGGAAGAAAAGTCTGTAAATGTACCAACTTGATGTCTCTACTGTACATGGGTCATTGTAAAATCTTGGCTTGCAGCTATCTAATTTATTTATTTATTTATTTTTTTATTTTTAATTTTTTATTTTTTTATTTTTATTTTTTTTTTTTTGAGACGGAGTCTCGCTCTGTGCCCAGGCTGAAGTGCAGTGGCCGGATCTCAGCTCACTGCAAGCTCCGCCTCCCGGGTTCACGCCATTCTCCTGCCTCAGCCTCCCGAGTAGCTGGGACTACAGGCGCCCGCCGCCTCGCCCGGCTAGTTTTTTGTATTTTTTTTTTTTTAAGTAGAGACGGGGTTTCACCGTGTTAGCCAGGATGGTCTCGATCTCCTGACCTCGTGATCCGCCCGTCTCGGCCTCCCAAAGTGCTGGGATTACAGGCTTGAGCCACTGCGCCCGGCCTCTAATTTTTTTAAAAACAAAACACATATTACTGTAATCAAGGCAAAGTTTCTTAAAACAGTTAACGTTGACCGGGCATGGTGGCTCACGCCTATAATCCCAGTACTTTGGGAGGCCAAGGAGGGCGGATCACAAGGTCAGGAGTTCAAGACCAGCCTGGCCAACATGGTGAAACCCGTCTCTACTAAAGATACAAAAAATTAGCTGGGTGTGGTGGCGGACACTTGTAATCCCAGCTACTTGGAAGGCTGAGGCAAGTTGAACCCTAGAGGCAGAGGTTGCAGTGGGCTGAGATTGTGCCACTGCAATCCAGCCTGAGCGACAAGGTGAGACTCGGCCTCAAAAAACAAACAAACAAACAAACAAACAAAAAACAGTTAACTTTGGCAGTGGAAGTCTAATCAGAACCATGACTCATGAATTAACATTGCGTTCTTTTCTGCTATTGAGACTCACTGTTTCACATACTATCTTCCACAAGACTTTATTAAACAAGAAGATGAAGAATGCACTTGGAAGTCACAGAGCATGGCTTGACCACTTGCTTAGTTCCTCACTTCAGACCAGTCACTGCCTCTCTCTGAACCTGTTTCATCCTGTGTTAAAGAAAATAATAATAATAAGGGAGAGGAGCCGGGCACGGTGGCTCACGCCTGTAATCCCAGCACTTTGGGAGGCCGAGGCAGGCGGATCACGAGGTCAGGAGATCGAGACCATCCTGGCTAACACAGTGGAACCCCGTCTCTGCTAAAAATACAAAAAAATTAGCCGGGCGTGGTGGTGGGTGCCTGTAGTCCCAGGTACTCAGGAGGCTGAGGCAGGAGAATGGTGTGAACCTGAGAGGTGGATCTTGCAGTGAGCCGAGATCGTGCCACTGCACTCCAGCCTGGGCGACAAAGCGAGACTCTGTCTCAAAAAAAAAAAAAAAAAAAGAGGAGAGGAGAAGACAGAATAAATCCACCAGCTTGGAGGATTAACTGAGGATAACATAATGATAACCAAGGGAACATGAATGAAATTGCACTGTAAACTCTAAAAACTTACACAGAGTACAGTATCACCAATAACAGGGAAGGGTGGGAATCACCACCGAACGGTCTGTGTCCATGGAAGCCTGGACATGGCTGCATTACAGTCACTGAGAATTCAATCCTGGCGCAATGTTACCAGAAAGGGGATCTCATCCTAGATCCCAGGAGCAGGTTCTTAGATCTCACGCTGGAAAAAATTGAGAGTGAGCCGCAGAGTATAGTGAAGTGAAGATAGTTTATTAGAGACTATCCTATTACAGAGTAGGGTGTCCTCAGAAAACAAGAGAAGGAACGCCCCATAGTGAGAAGAGAGAGTTTATTGAAAGCTGCTCTGTCACAGAGTAGGGCGTCTTCAGAAAGCATGAGGAGGAAGGCCATACTATAAACAGTGCTTGATTGTATAGGTTGTTAAGAACAGTATACTTGGCCAGGTGCAGTGGCTCACACCAGCACTTTGGGAGGCCAAGGTGGGAGGATCTCTTGAGGCAAGAAATTCCAGACCAGCCTGGGCAACATAGCAGGACCCCACCTCTACAAAAAATACAAAAAAATAGCCAGGTGTGGTGGTGCATGCCTGTAGTTCCAGCTACTTGGGCGCGGACACAGGACGATGGCTTTAGCCCTTGAGCCCAGGAGGTCGAGGCTGTAGTGTGGCCAAGATTGCACCACTGCACTCCAGCCTGGGTAACAGAGCAAGACCCTGTCTCCAAAAAAAAAAAAAAAAAGGAGAGAATGAGAGAATAGTGTACTTTTTTATAAAGGCTTATGATCAACTTGTGACAGGCTATTAGTATTGTTTCTTATGTTACTTGAGAACATAAGTATGCTATGTTAATATTGATTTCAGCGAGAATTTACAAGTGTACTATTTAAAGCAAAACCTATTCTTAAACTAAGAATGCTTTTTGTTCTCGAAATATCAGGACATTTCCTTAAGTTCTCAGTCTTTAGTTAGTTAGCATCATTAACTCCGTCCCTCAACCATAAACATCTTGTGACCAAAAGTGCTCAACCCCCTGGGAATGTTACCCAGCAGGTTTGGCTTTATCTGGCCTTTATTCAAGATGGAGTTACTCTGGTTAGGACAAAGGATATTCATGACCAAGTCTCCAGAGCCACTAAGGATGTATCTAGCTTGACAAGCCACTTAGTACGGATCCAACTGTACCCTAGAAATATTTTGTCAGTTTTATTTTACCTTAATATACATTTGTACAGGCAATAATTAAACAACTATTACACAACAATTCAGTGAGTTTACTAATTTTCAAGAATAATGCAAGTAGTTACAAATGAGAGGCAGAAACACTGTATTAAAGACCTAAAAATAAGGCCGGGCGCAGTGGCTTACGCCTGTAATCCCAGCACTTTGGGAGGCCGAGGTGTGCGGATCACGATATCAGGAGATTGAGACTATCCTGGCTAAAACAGCGAAACCCTGTCTCTACTAAAAAATACAAAAAAATTAGCCAGGCGTGGTGGTAGGTGCCTGTAGTCCCAGCTACTCAGGAGGCTGAGGCAGGAGAATGGTGAGAACCTGGGAGGCGGAGCTTGCAGTGAGCCGAGATGGCGCCACTGCACTCCAGCCTGGGCCACAGAGTGACGACCCGGTCTTAAAAAAAAAAAAAAAAAGACTAAAAATACAAACATCATATAAATCAATGTCCACATTAATTCTGGAATTCCATACAGATAAGGTAAAAATTATATTACTTTGTCAAAGTAAAGGAAAATCATGTTTGTTTTTGTTTTTATCAATACACTAAAAGTAGATTAATGCCAAAAAGCTTTTATGAAACTTGTCAGAGTTCAGATTATTTTATGTAAAAGGATTAAAATAAAAGGATTAAACTGGTGAATGGTTTACCCAAGTATTCAAGTAGGTGAGTAAAAGAAACCAAAGAGGCTGGGCACAGTGGCTCATGACTGTATTCCCAGCACTTTGGGAGGCCAGGCAGGCGGATCACAAGGTGAGGAGTTAGAGACCAGCCTGGGCAAAATGATGAAACCCTGTCTCTACTAAAAATACAAAAATTAGCCAGGTGCGGTGGCAGGTGCTTGTAATCCCAACTACTCAGGAGGCTGAGGCAGGAGAATTGGTTGAACCCGGGAGGCAGAGGTTGCAGTGAGCAGAGATCACGCCACTGCACTCTAGCCTGGACAATAGAGCAAGACTCCATCACAAAAAAAAAATATATATATATATATACACACACACACACACACACAACATAGGAAGGAATGATACTTGGAGGAATTTTTTTTTTGGCGGGGGAGGTTAGGATTTTGCTCTGTCACCCAGGCTGGAGTACAGTGGTGCAATCATAGCTCACTGCAGACCCTATTTTCCTGGACTCAAACAATCCGCCCACCTCAGCCTCCCAAGTAGCCACCATGCCTGGCTAATGTTTTCTATTTTTATTTTTATTATTTATTTTATTTTATTTGAGATGGAGTCGTCTGTCACCCAGGCTGGAGTGCAGTGGCACGATCTTGACTCACTGCAAGCTCCGCCTCCCAGGTTCACATCATTCTCCTGCCTTAGCCTGCCGAGTAGCTGGGATTACAGGAGCCCGCCACCACGCCTGGCTAATTTTTTTTGTATTTTTTAGTAGAGACGGGGTTTCACTGTGTTAGCCAGGATGGTCTCGATCTCCTGACCTCGTGATCCACCCGCCTTGGCCTCCCAAAGTGCTGGGATTACAGGCGTAAGACACCACACCTGGCCTTGTTTTTTATTTTTAATAGAGATGAGATCTCCCTATGTTGCCTAGGCTGGTCTCGAACTCCTGAGCTCAAGCCACCTTCCTGCCTCACCCTCCCAAAGTGCTGAGATTACAGGTGTGAGCGCCTGGCCCGTTCCTGGAGGGATATTAGCTGCCTACATACTTCATGATTAGCTATTTGGTGAACTTTGGGGATTAACATGAAAAATACACAGCCGGAGAGAGCTGCCCATTTTCCTAATAGAAAACAAACCTCATTTTTCACTAAAGTCATGGAGAAACTCCATACCATTAATAAGCCTTTAGATCACCAACTTTGTTTTGGCCTTATTAAAATGCTGGAGAGTATCTCTTGATTTACAGTATTTTTTTTTTCTTTTTCTTTTTTTTTTTTGAGACAGAGTTTCGCTCTTTTTGCCCAGGCTGGAGTGCAATGGCACGATCTCGGCTCACCGCAACCTCCGCCTCCCGGGTTCAAGCAATTCTCCTGCCTCAGCCTCCCGAGTAGCTGGGATTATAGGCATGTGCCACCACCCCGGCTAATTTTGTATTTTTAGTAGAGACGGGGTTTCTCCATGTTGGTCAGGCTGGTCTTGAACTCCCGACCTCAGGTGATCCACCTGCCTCGGCCTCCCAAAGTGCTGGGATTACAAGCGTGAGCCACCGCGCCCGGCTACAGTATTTTTTTTTCTAATACTACCCAAATAAACCTATAATGAACCTAAAGTCACGGGCAGGAATGGACATTCTGCATGCACAATAAAAAATGCAACTGAAAGCAAATAACCAACAACTCAAAATATTACTGAGGAAATCTGTAAGTGTAAATTTTTAAACTTCTGTATCTCAGCAAAAAATGGAGTTTTACCCATTGCCTGGCGAACTGAGTAAAAAGCCACTCATTTTGTTTCATTTCTAATTACCTTGAAGAATAGCTGTATGGATAATTCTAGTTCTGAGGTACATTTATTTACCAAGGTCAGACTGGGACCCAAGTGGAACACTGCTGCTTCTGCTTCTACAAAGAAAAAGGAAAGTCACATACGGTGGCTCACGCCGGTAATCCCAGCACTTTGAGAGGCTGAGTCTGAGGCAGGAAAATTGCCTGAGCCCAGGAGTTTGAGACCAGCCTGGGCAGCATAGCAAGACCCTGTCTCTACAAAAAAAAAAAAAAACCATTAGCTGGGCATGGTGGTGCGTGGGGCACTAGGATTACCTGAGCCCAGGAGGTTGAGGTTGCAGTAAGCCAAGATCCCGACATTGCACTCCAGCCTGAGTGATAGGAGTAAGACCCTGTCTCAAAAAAAAAAAAAAAAAGAAAGGGTGATCTCTCCCATGAGGCAGATTTCCTACAAATACATAGCTGTTGGACTCTTTCCTTTCTGAAATCACCACTTGCTGTTTGGTCATCATCAGTTATGACAGTGCAGTTTCCTGGGGATGAGGGAACAGAAGCCAAGCTGTAATCCCAAATGCATTCCCTCACATTCCCACCACTGCTCAGGGGAGCAGCTCTGTATTTGTAAACATGTTTTAGTAATTATGAGTATGTGTTAATATGAACATTTTGAATATTACTGGTATTTGAAAGATACATTTAAATTTTTTTGTTTTTTTTTTTGAGACAGAGTCTCGCTCTGTCGCCCAGGCTGGAGTGCAGTGGCACGATCTCTGCTCACTACAAGCTCCGCCACCCGGGTTCACACCATTCTCCTGCCTCAGCCTCCCAAGTAGCTGGGACTACAGGTGCCCGCCACCAAGCCCGGCTAATTTTTGTTGTATTTTTTAGTAGAGACAGGATTTTACCATGTTAGCCAGGATGGTCTTGATCTCCTGACCTCGTGATCCGCCCCCGTCGGCCTCCCAAAGTGCTGGAATTACAGGCGTGAGCCACCACGCCCGGCCAAATGTTTTTTTAGAAAAAGGATGACGTTTTTAAAAGCTATGTAGGAGGGCTGTGCTCATTCATTTTCAAACAGCGCAGTTGCCGGCCATAGAGCTGAACCCTGGCCAAAGGTCATCGGATTATCTCTAAGAGATCACATTTCTCAAGAGAAAGGCACTTGGGCTGGGTCCTTTGTGTACTGGGTCACGCCTCTTAAGCATCCCATAATTACCAAAAAATGCTGCTGAAGGTCCCTTCTTAATTACTGAGCACTTTCGTTCGGAATCAAGCAGAAATGAATGGCTAAACTCAGGGCCTGAAATAAACTGAGGGAGGCATTGAAGGGAATTGCAGCTAGATTTCTAGATTAAGTGCATTTAATTTAATAACAAAGCCATTGAAAAATGAAAATAGACTGCTTAGGCCGGGTGTGGTTACTCATTCCTGTAATCCCAGCACTTTTGGGAGGGTGAGGCGGGTGGATCACCTGAGGTCAGGAGTTTGAAACCAGCCTGACCAGCATGGCAAAACCCTGTCTCTACTAAAAAATACAAATAAAATTAGCCAGGTGTGGTAATGCACACCTGTAATCCCAGCTATTCAGGAGGCTGAGGCATGAGAATCTCTTGAACCCAGGAGGCAGAGGTTGCAGTGAGCCAAGATTGCACCACTGCACTCCAGCCTGGGAAACAGAGTGAGACTCTGTCTCAAACAAACAAAAAAGAAAATAGACAGCTTAAATAAAATCAGACTTAGAATATTAGTGAATCCCTTGACATGTTTTTATTTGGCTTCATTTTTTTTTTTTTTTTTTTTTTTTTAGATGGAGTCTCGCTCTGCCACCCAGGCTGGAGTGCAGTGGCCGGATCTCGGCTCACTGCAAGCTCCGCCTTCCGGGTTTACTCCATTCTCCTGCCTCAGCCTCCGGAGTAGCTGGGACTACAGGCGCCCGCCACCTCGCCTGGCTAGTTTTTTGTGTTTTTTAGTAGAGACGGGTTTCACCGGGTTAGCCAGCATGGGCTCAATCTCCTGACCTAGTGATCCACCTGTCTTGGCCTCCCAAAGTGCTGAGATTACAGGCTTGAGCCACCGCGCCCGGCCTGGCTTCATTTCTTGGCACCCCTGTGAACCTTACTGGGAAGTAACGTAGAATCATTCGGAGGAATTTCATTATGTTAAATACTACTTAAGATTTTTTTTTGTCTTAGCCATAATATTTAAATTTCTGAAAGACACAGTTATTTTCTGAACGTGTTACTGCCTTATGGGTGGTGTGACACTGAAAGGTAGAAGAAGGGAGAGGTGTTTTTTTTGTTTGTTTTTTTGTTTTGAGACAGAGTTTCGCTCTTGCTGCCCAGGCTGGAGTGCAATGGTGCGATCTCGGCTCACTGCAACCTCCGTCTCCCGGGTTCAGGCGATTCTCCTGCCTCAGCCTCTCGAGTAACTGGGATTACAGGCATGTGCTACCACGCCCGGCTAATTTTGTATTTTTAGTAGAGATGGGGGTTTCTCCATGTTGGTCAGGCTGGTCTCGAACTCCCAACCTCAGGTAATCAGCCCGCCTTGGCCTCCCAAAGTGCTGAGATTATAGGTGTGAGCCACTGCTGGGGGAGGTGTTTTAATTAGATCAGTTTATTGTCATTGATAGAGTAATAAAAAGAAGCCTGAACTTATTTATTTTACATTATGTAAAATGAGGGGGGAGGAGGGAAGGAGGAGGGGGAGGATGAGAAGGGGGAGGAGAAGGGGGAGAAGGATGAGGAGGGAGAGGAGGAGGAGGACTCACTGATAAGGTAAAAGAGTAGTACAAACTCTGGCAAGAGCTTTGAAGATCAAGTTCTCTAACTTGTCAAACTTACATTACTATAATGTACACATTAAGCAAGGTAAGGATAGGGCTGTGTCTTGAACATTGTAGCTGTTCGATAATTATGATGGAATGATAGATGAATATTGTGGTGGAGTTGCAGCATGTTGTTGTTAAACCACTGTACCGGTTTTAGAACAAAATCCTCCCTCCTCATCCTCCGCAAGCAGTGCCAGGAACCCAGTGTCAGGGCTTGAGAGGGAACTGTCCAGTGGGGCTGAGGTCAGAAATGCCAACTGGAAAAGACAGGGAGAAGGGAGCCATGTTCTTTTCTGAAGCGTTACAGAGAAAAGTGCCTTTGAGGGTCAGGTCAAGTTTGATTGTTAGTCAAATCCAGCACCTTCTTTTAGTAAATCGTGTGCTAGCAACATCCATGAATGCTATCTCACAATTCTCACAACAGAAGCATTTATTATTGTATAGTAAGGTTACAGAGGTGTAATATCAAAACAGAAACCCTGCGGGGGGGTTGCAGGGAGCTCTCTGCATTGCTCCAGTTGCTGCTCCTCAATTAATTTCACCAAAAATTGGGATTACAGAACATTTTGAAAGTGCAGACATCAGCACTCGCCCATGCTCTTTCTTGCAGACGAGTTCACTGGGTTCTCCTACATTATTGTGCGTTAGAATTCACGTCATGTTCAAAATACAAAATCACATATTTTTTACTTTAAGGGCCAAAATGTAATCCCAGCATTTTGGGAGGCCGAGGTGGGAGGACTGCTGGAGGCCAGGAGTACAAGACTAGCCTGGGCAACATCGCGAGACCCTTTCTCTATAAAACATTTAAAAATCAGCTGGGTGTGGTGGCAAGCGCCTATAGTCCCAGCTACTTGGTAGGCTGGGGTGGGAGGATTGCAGAGCCTGGGAGGCTGAGGCGGCAGTTAGCTATGACCACACCACTGCATTCCAGCCTGGGCGACAGAGTGAAACCCGTCTGTTAAAAAAAAAGCAAAGCAAAACAAAATAGGGATTTCCAATAGTACCTTTGACTACACAACAATTTTTGAGATAACTTTAAAACAACTCTTACGTAGAATGTGACCCCACAGTAATATATACATATATGCTTTTTTATCAGGTCAACTAGACGATCAATATATAATTAGATTTATGAAAGAAAAGCTAAAATCAATGCCTTGCAGGAATCAAGGTTACATTTTGGATGGATTCCCAAAGACCTATGATCAAGCAAAAGACCTGTTCAATCGTAAGTTTGAGTGTTCTATTTTGAGTATTTATATTCAGGTAAGTTGCAACTTTATTGTTCAGAGAAATAGTCACTCAATTAAAGTAAACAGAAAACTAGAGAGACTTTATTTTTGAGCCTTGGCTCGCCTTTCATTAGGTAGCTTTTTTTTTTTTTTTTTTTTTTCCCCCCCCCCAGATGATGGCTCAAGGTGCATAGCCTTTTACAAATTTTTTACAATTTTGTTGTATTGTATTGTGGCACAAACACTTAACATGAGATCTGCCCTCGGAACAGGTTTTTAAGTGTGCAATACATTATCATTGGCTATAGGCACTGGGTTGTTCAGCAGATCTCTAGAGCTTATGCATCTTTCCGGATTAAAACTTCATGCCTGTTGATTAGTAACTTTTGTTTTTCCCCTCCCCAGCCCCTGGCAACCACCATCCCACCCTTTCATTCTTTGAATTTGACTACTCAAGTTCCCCATTTAAGTGGAATCATGCAGTATTTGTCTTTCTGTCACTGATTTCACTTAGCATAATGTCCTCAAGGTTCATCCTTGTTGTTGCACAAAGCAGAATTTCCTTTAAAAAAAAAAAAAAAGCAGACCATTCGTCAACTCGGCTGGAGCACAGTGATATATATGATCACAGTTTACTGCAGCCTTTACCTCCTGGGCTCAAGCGGTTTTTCTGCCTCGGTCTCCCGAGTAGCTGGGAGTACAGGCGTGCATGAGCACACCCAACTAATTTAAAATTTTTCTGGAGGTTTCACTCTGTTGCCAGGCTGATCTCTGAACTCCTGGCTTCAGGTGATCCTACTGCCTTGCCCTCCCAAATTATTGGGATTACAGGTGTGAGCCATGGTGCCCAGCCATTTCCTTATTTTTAAAGGTTGAATAGTATTCTGTTGGATGTCTATACCACATTTTCTTTATCCATGCATCTATCAATGTACATTTAGTTTGTGAGACTATTTCTAAAAATACATGTGCTCTTTATGGCTAGTTTTCATTAGTGCTTGCTACTTAAGATATTTGGATTTTTTTGCTGTGATCCACGGTAATAATATATTAATAAACACAATGAGGAATATTTTGTTTTCTTAGAGGAAGATGAGGAGGAGGAAGATGAAGTCAGAGGCAGAATGTTTCCCTTTGATAAATTAATTATACCTGGTAAGTTTATTTTCCCAAGATCACATTTAAAAGAATGTAAAATGAGGGGGGAGGAGGGAAGGAAGAGGGGGAGGATGAGAAGGGGGAGGAGAAGGGGGAGAAGGATGAGGAGGGAGAGGAGGAGGAAGATTCACTGATAAGGTAAAAGTAATTTTGTAAAACTACAAAAATTAGCTGGGTGTCGTACTGTGCACCTGTAGTCCCAGCTACTCGGGAGCTTGAGGCAAGAGAATCACTTGAACCCAGGAGACGGAGGTTGCAGTGAGCCGAGATCACGCCACAGCACTCCAGCCTGGGCAACAGAGAGGGACTCTGTCTCAAAAAAAAAGAAGAATGCTGTCTGATATCTGTCTCTTTTTTCTTTCTTTTTTTTCTCCTAGTAGCTGGGACTACAGGTGCCTGCCACCATGTCCAGCTAATTTTTGTATTTTTATAGAGACGGGTTTTCACCATGTTGTCCAGGCTGGTCTCAAACTCCTGGCCTTAGTTGATCCACCTGCCTTAGCCTCCCAAAGTGCTGGGATTACGAGCGTGAGCCACCTTGCCCAGCCTCTTTTTTTTTTTTTTAAACTACTCCTTAAGGAGCAGGGCTACACCATAGGCAATGTGCCTAGAGTAGCCCCGATACCCCTTTTGTGCCAAAACAATCTTTTTGAGTTTAATAAAGTAGGATTTTTTTTTTTAGGAAAAAAATTAAAAGATATTCTCCAGCATAAACTTGCAAACTAGAGAATGCACTGAGGGATAAACATGAGGAATATTAAATTGCTGAAATGAATAGAAATCCCTGTGGGAACATTGTCTTCCACTGCTCTCTCCTGTAACAAAGCAAAAGGTAGCAAATCTGTTGATGGCTTGACTTCCTGAGTCACGTAGGCTCCTTCCCTGCCCTGGTTTTGGTGCTAACCATGCCATCATCAAGACCTTCAGCTTCTGACTTGAGATTGCACAGGTCCAAAGCTTTTTAGTTCACTCTTAACTCCACAGCGGTTTTATTCCATCACATATTTACACAGGATTTCACAAAGTACTCTTGAAAGCAAGGCATAAGCAATTTATCGTACACAACAGGATTTATTTAGTACTGAGCAGGCATTTCTTGTCACCTTCCTATAAACGTTAACAAGTGTTGTTTTCAGTCAGTTTGCTTGAGGTGTATATTCATAGGGAATCATTTTGGGTCATAAGATCACTAGAAGAAAAGCTATTTTCAGCAACTTAGGACAAGGCTGTAACTGAAAAGGGCCTGCCTGCTCAGTGGTATCGAGTCCCCAAGGAAGGCAGCTTGTGTCTGTTACCTTCTCTTGGTCCAACACAGTTTGCAGAGAAGCTTCTGGAAGCACTGAGGCCACCAGATAGCAGTCATCCTTGGGGATGGATATTTATTGTTTGCCTGTAGGCTGTGAAGCCAATGGCAGAGGCATGAAATGCCACAGGGATGGTTTGTCTCAGATTTCCCATTAATTTAGGCAAATGCCTCAGAAAAAGTTAAAAACTAAAGTTGATTGGCCAGACACAGTGCCTGTAATCCCAGCACTTTGGAAGGTCAAGGTGGGAGGATCTCTTGAGCTCAGGAGTCAGAGACCAGCCTGGGCAACATAGTGAGACCTCATATCTACTAAAAAAAAGAAAAACAAAAAATCAAAAAAATTAGCCGGGGTGGTGGCATGCACCTGTAGTCCCAGCTACTTGGAAGGCTGAGGTGGGAGAATCACCTGAGCATGGGAAATCAAGGCTGCAGGTGCCCTGATTGCACCACTGCACTCCAGCCTGGGCAACAGAGCAAGAACCTGTCTCAAAAAAATTAATTAAAAAAATAAAATAAAAAGTAAAGTTTATTGTTGATTATTAGAATCTGGGTAGGTATGTCCAGTGTATGTATGTTTATCACTTCTAGGCAATATTCACTCATTGCAAACTGCGCTAAATCATAACACCCTCACTGGGGCAGCTGGATACATTTCAGCTCAACTGGCAATTTTTCATGTGCAATTTGTCATGTGCCGGGCACTCATTGAACCTTTTCACAATCCTGCAAGGCAGGAATTACACCCACGTTTACCCAATCCAAAAGCTAAAGCCCAGAGATGTATGCAAGTCCACTCACTAGTAAATGGTAGGGGGATTACGACAGAGCAAGACTCTGTCTCAAAAAACAAAAAAAAAACAAAAAAAAAACAAAAACAAAACTCAGGTCTTCTCACTCCACTGCCTCCAAAACAGAATTAACGAAACCTGCCTGTAAGATAAGGAAATGGAAGCACAGAGGTCAAGTGACCAAGAACTCTTAAACGTAGGCCACTGGGCTGTCCTCTCTTTGTTGGACACAGTGCAAACACGTCTAAGACGTAATCTATTTGGAATGTTAATCTGTTGTTAGCAAACTACCCTCTTTCCAGAAATTGTCCCTATTTTCTATTTCCCTAAAAGAAATACCTGTGGGATTTTAATTGAGGGAGGGAACTGAATGGTAACACGGAAAGGTCAATGCCATTGAAATAATTTACTGCTTAGGATTCCCTAGAGATGGGGGCACATGGGAAATGCCAGGTTTGGTCAGGCGGCAGAAGCAAGAACAAAGGGCAAGGTCTAGATCAAAGCTGTTGTTGGGGTTTCTTTGGGAAAGCCGAGACAGGCCACAGTGAACCATTCGGGACTGGCTAGTTTGAGTTTAGGGGTGGTCTCTAGTTGCCTGGGGCCTGGTCCTGGGATGATTTAGGGCAAGGGAAATACTGGCTTGCTGTGTGAGATTAGATAAACGGACTGAGTGGCTTGCATAGGAGGGGCATTCCCAAGTAAGTTGTTACTATCTTTAGGTATTGGCTAGGCCTGGGAAGGGCAGCAGTCTCTCCCCAGATCTGTAAGGCCCCCCTCAAGATATCAAAACAGGCCAGGTGGGTGGCTTACGCCGCCTGCAATCCCAGGGAGGCTAAGGCAGGAGGATTGCTTGAGTCCAGGAGTTGGAGACCAGCATGGGCTACATAGCAAGACCCCCATCTCCACACACACAAAAACATTTTTAATTAGCCAGGTGTGGTGGCATGTGCCTGTGGTCCCAGCTACTCAGGAGGCTGAGGTGGGAGGATCTCTTGTGCCCAGGAGGTCAAGGCTGTGGTAAGCCTTGATCATGCCACTGCACTTCAGTCTGGGTGACAGAGTGAGACCCTGTCTCTTAAAAAAAAAAAAAAAAAAGAAATCAAAGCATAAGACACAGAAAATAAAAGAAACACATTCCAACCTATGATAATCCAGTTCTAGATGGTATTCTCTCCCAGTGAGAAACCACTGCATTTTACCACTGCTGTTAGCCTATGTCCAGTTTGATCCTTTCAAGACCTTAGTTGAAGGAGATAAGTTTAAAGTTGTACCTACCTGATGAATATTTGGAAATTTGTTAAAACATAGATTTTTTGGCCCAGCACGGTGGCTTACACCTGTAATCCCAGCAATTTGGGAGGCCGAGGTAGGCAGATCACCTGAGGTCAGGAGATCAAGACCAGTCTGGCCGACATGGTGAAACCCCGTCTCTACTAAAAATATAAAATTAGCCAGGCATGGTGGTGCATGCCTATAATCCCAGCCTATAATCACTCGGGAGGCTGAGGCAGGAGAATCACTTGAACCCGGGAGGCGGAGGTTGCAGTGAGCCGAGACCGCGCCACTGCACTCCAGCGTGGGGTACAAGAGCGAGACTTTGCCTAAAAACAAAACAAAACAAAAACCCATAGATTTTTCATGTGATTCCAGATAGCCAAATACAGTGACCTCCTTGTTATCTACAGTCTCACCAAGCAGAAATCTATTACTTGCTATCCACAGTTAGCCAGTGCGAGGACAATAGACATTCTGAATAACTGTCTTGAGATACTGCAGAATCTTGAAGTTCTCTGTGAGTCACAAAGAGAATGAATGAACATTTTTTTAAAAAATCATCTAGTGAGAAGTATATTTTATCATATTAAAAATCTTTGCAAATTGGAAAGCCAAGGATGTTACTCATTATTTGATTAACTGGAATCTTACACCTCCCGATCAGCCTGGAAGAAAGGTAGAATATATTTTTGAAATTCACAGATTATTAACATAATTCACACATTTTCTAACAAATGAGTATCATGTTAGGGAAAAAAATAAAAAAGAAAGTAAGTTTTCATATAGATGTCTGACATCACAGAGCTTAAATGGATTCAATTTTCAGCAAATCTGTTGACATCATTTTGATTTCAGTACCGTACCAGCATTTGGGGGTTCAGATGTCTACCTTCCTTTTCAAAAGGCAGCCACTCATGAAAATCATGACAATCAAATGGTAAAAGATGAGCAAAAGATAGAACAACTTACTTGCGAAAATGCCTCTTATATGCAGAATGGAGGTAGTATCAAACTATTATGAATTTACAGGATCTTATTCCACAGGCTGTCTCAGCCTTTGCTTTCACAGTTAGTATCTGCAGCAGATGATGTTCACATATGTCCACATGCCTCGGGGACACACCTCCTGTGGGCTTTCCCCAGTGCGCTTTCCCTTTTCACCCACTCAAGGAAGCTTATTAGAATACAAGTAAACAAGAATGGCATTATGATGTTACAAGCCAATACAATTTTAGAACAAAAATCAAATCATTCCTAAGTTCTGTTGAGCCCTAATAGATAGCAAGGTATTTGTGATGCACCCAGCCACTGATCTGGGCACCAGTGTACACTGGTCCTGTAGTTGAGAACCTCTAAGAATCACAACTCACCTTGGAAAGTTTATTTCACTGATCCACACCTGAATCTCTTATTCACTCAACAATTATCCGTTGAATTTGTACTAGAAGCTGAAGGAACAGCTGCTTTCACAGTTTAAAAGAAAATCACAGGTGGGTAAAATGGTCATTATTAACATGATCTGTGTGTTGAATTTGATAAGTGCTGACCATATCATGTTGAACGTGTTTCATAGTCAATGGCATTGAGGAAAGAGCTGGATCCATGAAAATTCCAAGGGGTGTTCCCATTTTTATTAATTTGGCAAACTGGCCATCAAGGCATGTTGCTTGTAGCCATAGTTCCCTTTGGAAGCCTGTGATAACTGTGCTGGACAGGAGGCAATGTGAGGCCAGGAGCCGTGGCCTATCCCTGCCAGCACTCGGGGAGGCCAAAGTGGGAGGACTGCTTAAGGCAGGAATTTGAGACCAGCCTGCACATAGTGAGACCTTGTCTCTCTCTAAGATAGATATACATACATATATGCATATGTATGTATATATTTTTTAAAAAAGAGAAAAGAGACAATTTGAAAATTAACTAGGAAGCTGATATCACAGGGTTATCTGAGATTTGCTACTTATGATTTCTGCTGCTTTTATTCGGAAGGGAGGAAGGGAGGAAGGAAGGAAGGACAGAGGCAGGGTGGGGGAAGGGAGGGAGGAAGGAAGGAAGAGAGGGAGGGAGGAAGAAAGGGAAAATAATAGATTGCACAAAATAGCAATTGGGCCTCATAGGGTGGTCTCTGGAAATGGGGTGATTTTCATCTATTTATCCTCCATGAGAGGCAGCAAAGCCAATTGGACAGGCTATTTGTGGCAACAGGAGGTCCTGGCGGATAACCAGACACTTGGGTTACCAGGGGCCCATGCGTTCTCCAGCACCCTGCTAGTTAGCTGCGCTGTACTGTGCCAACTCTGGAGTCTCTCCTTCTCCCCAGAATTCGTTTGTGCACTGGATGCTTCGGATGAGTTTCTGAAGGAGCGTGTGATAAACCTTCCCGAGAGGATCGTGGCCGGGACCCACTATAGCCAAGACCGATTTCTCCGGGCTCTGAGCAACTACCGGGACATCAATATTGAAGATGAGACTGTCTTCAACTATTTTGATGAAATTGAAATTCACCCGATACATATTGGTATTAAATGAATTCAAGGATAATGTGAATGTCCAGGACCCCCAGTAAAGCTTGGTGCAGGTCTAGCTGTAATTGTGGGGCTGGGGGAGGGTGGGGAGTATAACCATGGGTTGGGGCACAGGAAGCCATGGAACACACAGGGCACTCCTTCTGGGGAGTCATTCAACGTGGGGATTTGGTGGTGGGTGTTATTATTGTATGAGAATTTATGGGTATATTATGAAGTCAAATGACAAATCCTTTGTTTTTGAGACGGAGTCTTGCTCAGTTGCCCAGGCTGGAGTGCAGTGGTGCAATCTTGGCTCACTGCAACCTCTGCTTCCCGGGTTCAAGTGATTCTCCTGCCTCAGCCTCCCAAGTAGCTGGGACTACAGGCATGCACCACCATGCCTGAGTAATTTTTGTATTTTTAGTAGAGACGGGGTTTCACTATGTTGGCCCGGCTGCTCTCAAACACCTGACCTCATGATCCACCCACTCGGCCACCCAAAGTGCTGGGATTACAGGTGTGAGCCACCATGCCTGGCCAACAAACTCATTTTTTAAAAAAGAAATGTGTGTTCGGTGCTGGCTGCTTGGCCATTACCCCAGGTTCCTTGGGGGCAGTGCTCTGTCCCTGTTAAATTATTGGGCACTGGTGCTTTTCCAGATCCTTTCCTGGCCTTCTGACTGGCCAGCCCATCCCCGTAGCTACCCAGAAGAGCAAATAGCTCTTCACCGCATTCCTTCTTGTTTCCTGTAAACACAGCGCTGAGCTTAGCACCAGCAAGCACTTGTGATCCCGCGTCACGTTGGCCTCATCACCACCATTATGATTCCTGGCTCCAGCTCTTAGCTTTCACAGCTGCTGCGACTTCCCTGGGCTTGTTGAACCCCTGACCTACCTTTCTGGTTTTCTGGACCTTGACACTTATTCCTCCTTTGGGCTTGGTGAGAAAGAACCAGCTTCTGCCTGGTGGAAGCTTCCTGGTCAGGCCCACCCTTGGGACTCCAGGGGCTGCTCTCTACCCTCAACTGCCCAATGGGAAAGCATTTGGGCCCTGGAGTATCGGGAGACTTAGTGCTAAGGGATAATGTCAGCAGGAGGAAGGAGAGCTAATTCCAGTTGTGGCTGGGCCTCAGTTTTCTCATCTGTGAAATAGGAAAATAATCAGGCTTGCTGGATTGTTATAAACGGTAGAGATGAGAGACACAAAGTGCCTGGCACGTTGAAGGAGTTCAACAAGTGGTCATTTTGTTATTCCTACCAATACTAAGGCATAAAATGACATACTATTATGAAATTTAAAAATGGCTGGGTGCGGTAGCTCATGCCTGTAATCCCTACATGTTGGAAGACCAAGGTGGGTGGATCACCTGAGGTCAGGAGTTCGAGACCAGCATGGCCAACATGGTGAAACCCCATCTCTACGAAAAATACAAAAATTAGCTGGGCGTGGTGGTGCACACCTGTAATCCCAGCTACCCAGGAGGCTGAGGCAGGAGAATCGTTGGAACCCAGGAGGCAGAGGTTGCAGTGAACTGAGATCATGCCACTGCACTCCAGCCTAGGTCACAGAGTGAGACTCCGTCTTAGGAAAAAAAAAAAAAAAAGAAATATAAAAATAACAATTTGTAAATCTGCAAATCCTTGTTGTCTGCACCCTCAGCAGTCACTGGGTTTTGTTCTCATCTAGACATGTTTCTGCATGTTGGACATGCTTTATATGTAAAAGCTAAGGGTTCTGCACCTCCTAGTATGGAAATTAGTTTACATTATTTAGAGAACTAGGAAAGAATGAAGAATAGATTTCAGAAAAATAGTGATTGTCATCTTTTCAGTTAGGTCCAAAAAACTGTTTACAGGAAGATCAGGAGAGCCCAGGGAAGAATGTTGAGAAAAAAAGAAGTAACAGGGAGGAATGAGTGAGCGGCCATTGTGTTCCGTCTCATTCTGTGCCCGTCTCATTTGGCCTCATCTGCAGCTGACAACTGGGAAAGAATAGAAAAGCATAGGGGAGAAATGCATCCTAAGGATGGGAGGCGGGGAGGGCATCTCACGGTAGGGGATGCAGCCCAGCCTCTGCAAGGTCTGGAATGGGGCCCTGGAAAGATGCTGGGAATCGCATCCTCTCATCAGCTCTGGCCTCTGCTTCTCTCTCAGTGTCTCTTTGTCATCTTTCTCTTTGGGCCAGGGTTCTCTCTCCCTCTGTGGCCTGTGTGGTAGGCTGAGGCCACCCCACACCCAGAGTTACGATGCTACACTGGGAGCCAAGGCCAGAGCTGACTTTACTCTGTCCAGTCCCACATTCCCTGAAGGGCAACTCTGCTGGTCACAGTTTGGGCTGAGGTGCCCCACCCCAGTCTAATCAGCAGTGGCCGGGCTCTGGGGTCAGAGTGGAATACTGCCAGGGGGAATCATTCCTGAGTACCTTCTCAAAGGTGTCCAGTTAGTGATATCAAGGTTGTAATTACTCAGAGTAATCAGGGAGAAATGCATTTATATTATATTATATTATTTTATTTTACTTTTTCTTTTTGAGATAGAGTCTCCCTCTGTCACCAAGGCTGGAGTGCAATGGCACAATCTCAGCTCACTGCAACCTCTGCCTCCTGGGTTCAAGCAATTCTCCTGCCTCAGCCTCCCAAGTAGCTGGGATTACAGGCGTACGCTGCCATGCCCAGCTAATTTTTGTATTTTTGGTAGAGACAGGTTTCACCACGTTGGCCAGGCTGGTCTCAAACTCCTGGCCTCAAGCAATCTGCCCACCTTGGCCACACAAAGTGCTGGGATTACAGGCATGAACCACCACACCCAGTGAGAAATGCATTTAAATGTCACAGGTCAGGCAATGAGGAGCTACTCGATATGACTTTTTCTTTTTCATTTTTTTGAGACAAAGTCTCACTCTGTCACCCAAGCTGGAGTACAGTGGCTCAATCTCAACTCAGTGCAACCTCTGCCTCTCGGGTTCAAGTGATCCTCCTGCCTAAGCCTCCCAAGTAGCTGGAACTACAGGCGTGCACCACTATGCCAGGCTAATTTTTGTATTTTTAGTGGAGATGAGGTTTCTCCATGTTGGCCAGGCTGGTCTTGAACTCCTGACCTCAACGTACTCGGCCTCCCAAAGTGCTGAGATTACAGGTGTGAGCCACCGTGGCCAGCTGTTTTTTGCTTTTTTAAGGGCTTGCTTCTGTTCACCAACTAGTGCATTGGCTCTGCTCCTCCCCTCTTCCCATGTTAGAACCCGGTGGTGCTTCTGGTCTAGGTCAACGTCATACAAACATGGGAGGGGTGGTGGCTCATCCCTGTAATCCCAGCACTGTGAGAGGCCGAGGCAGGAGGACTGCTTGAGCTCAAGAGTTGAAGATCAGCCTGGGCAACATGGGGAGACCCTGTCTCTACAAAAACAAAACAAAACAATAAAAAACAAACATGGGTGGGGTGGGCACAGCAGTGACTATGAATGGGAGTGGGGTAAGCAGTTGCCCAGAGGAAGGTCTGAAGGGGCTTAGTACCAAAATTTGTCCGCTGCACACCGTTCTCTGCAGACACCTTCCAAGCAGCCCTAAGAAAGTGGTATAGAATTTACCACCTCAATGACCGTGGAGATCTCAGTATTTATCCATACACCATTTTTCTTTTTCTTCTCTTCAGTCTTGATACTAACGTTTTTCAGATATTCTGGAGTCTGGATTTTTTTTTTTTTCCTATTCAAGTAGACTCACTGAAATGGTTATTTTTTTGTGAATTGAAAACGTATCCCAGAATCGTTGATTTTCAGAAAGGTCACCCTGTTTGGCCTCCCACAAGTGCAGGACTTCCTTCTGTAGAAACCTCTAAAAGAAGTGTCCCAGTCTTTGCTTGAATACTTCCAGGCATGGAGAGCTCATTACTTTTCAGGTAATCCATTCCCCCATCCAACCACTCTAATCAAGTCATCGTTAGAACTCATAGACCCAAGTCCAAATTTCCCTACCCACGACTCTCAGACTCTGGTCTGATATTTGCCCATGAGGGAAAAACGTCTGAACTATGCTGGCAATTAGAAAAGAAAGCCCCATGTGGTAATTTACATAATTGACTATCACAAGTTTATAGTAATAAAGAATTTTCCCAATTGCAGGCAGGCCTAGAATATAAGTATGTGTTGATCTCTCTCCTGGTATTTAAAGATGTAGGAAAACTTGAAGATGCTCAGAATAGACTTGCTATCAAACAGCTCATCAAAGAGATTGGGGAGCCTCGAAATTATGGTTTAACAGATGAAGAAAAGGCAGAAGAGGAGCGGAAGGCTGCGGAGGAGCGGCTGGCCAGGGAGGCTGCTGAGGAAGCAGAACGCGAGCACCAGGAGGCCGTGGAGATGGCAGAGAAGATAGCTCGCTGGGAGGAGTGGGTGAGTGGTGTGTGTGTGAGTCTGTGTGTGTGCGGAGCAGGGGTGCGGTGCCTGGCAAAGCCATTTAGGCCAGTTCCACTTCCCATCCTGCTTTAGGGAAATGTCATGAAAATACCCCAAACAAATTTGCGTTTGCTTTTTGTCATTTGTAACGTTTGAAAAAGGATATCCATGGTCTTTTGCTTAGTTTTTTCCCTTTTTCTTTTTGTTTGAGACAGGGTCTGGCTGTGTCGCCCAGGCTGGAGTGCAGTGGCGCAATCTTGGCTTACTGCAACCTCTGCCTCCTGGGTTCAAGTGATTCTCCTGTCTCAGCCTCCCCAGGGGCTGGGACTGCAGGTGTGCACCACCAAGCCCAACCCCTTTTTTTTGTTTTTAGTAGAAATGGGGTTTCACCATGTTGGCCAGCTAGGCTGATCTGAAACTCCTGATCTCAAGTGATCCGCCTGCTTCTGCCTCCCAAAGTGCTGGGATTACAGGCGTGAGTCACCGTGCCCAGCTTGCTTAGTATTAATAACAAAAACTAGCCATTATCAGGTGTATTAGTAATAAAATTCCTATAAATATGTAACATTTTACTATGCATTGACCTCATTATTTTATTTTATTTTCCTCCATTTACCCATGTAACCTACCCAGGTGGTCAGCTTCATTCAACCCCTCCTCATTCCCCAAATCACTGAGTCTAGCAAATAATTCTGCTTCCAAAAATAGCACTCTTAGGCTGGGCATGGTGGTTCATACCTGTAATCCCAGCACTTTGAGAGGGTGAGGCTGGAGAATCACTTGAGCTTAGGTGTTCAAGAACAGCCTGGGCAACATAGCAAGACCCTGACTCTACTAAAAATAAAAATAAAAATTAGCTGGGCGTAGTGGCATGCCTGTAGCCTCAACTACTAGGGAGGCTAACGTGGGAGGATTGCTTAAGCCTGGAGGATTGTTTGAGCCTGGGAGATTGAGCTGCATTGAGCTATGGTGATGCCACAGCACTTCAGCCTGGATGACAGAGTGAGACCCTGCCTCAAAAAACAAACACCATCACCAAAAATGACACCCAAATCTGTCCCCAGCTCTCTAATTCTGATTAGGGGCAGTGTTTCTCATCCGAATTATGCAGTGCTTTCTCACTGTCCTCCCCAACTCCAGCCTGGTCCATCTCCAGTCTGTTCCCAAGCAGCTGGCAGGTGATCCTTCCAAACTGCAGACCCACCATGGCCATTCTCTGCTTACAGCTCCTCACAGGCTCTCGATTATCACAATTTGATAAAAGTCCAAACTTGTCATTGTGGTCAAGGTCCTTTGTGACCTGGCTGCTTCTGATACTTCCTAGTTTCAAACAGTGCACCAATGATGGTCATCTGCATGACTCACTACCTCACAGACACGTGGCATCTTTACCAGAAGTCGTCTTTCTAGTGAGGCATTTCCTGGTCTCTGTAAAATTCAATGCCTACCCCTTCCCACAACCTGTCACATCCCCTTTTACACTTTTTAATTTCCCTCTTTGTACTTACTCTACCTATTTTACAGTTTATGTATTTACCTTGTTTCTTGTCTTTTCTCTGCACAGAACTTAAGTTACATGAGGACAGCGATGTCTATGTTGTTCACTGCCATATATCCAATGCTTAGAATAGTGCCTGGCATATCACAGGCACTCAAAAAATGGAAGGAAGGAAGAAAGGAAGAAAGAAGGGAGGGATGGAGGGAGGGAGGCAGGCCCAATGCACACATTTTGGGTGCCTGATTAATCTTAAATTCCTAAAGTTTGCTGTGTCAGACTAGACATGGTTTAAGTTTTGATACATATTTTAAAACTGCCCTCCAGCAATGGCAAACCAGTTTACGTATCATCTAACAGGTGGTTATTTCCCTACACCTTCTCTAAACCTACTTTCTCAATTTTGCTCGCACATGTCAGGCTGATAAAAACTGTTCTCATTGTTTTGATATTCATTTATCTGATCACTAATCTTACAGCTTTTTCTATGTTTGTTAAGCATTTATGTTTCTTCTCATGTTGCATATTTTCTCTGCCCATGTTTGGGCTGTGTGTCTCTTTCTAATTATTTTGCAAAAAGAACTCCTGATAAATTAGTTCAATAGACACAGGAATGGCTCCAGTTGGCCTCCTGAGTCGTGCTGCTAGAGTTCAAATCCCACTCCACTCTCTCTGTAGGTATGTGGCCTTGTGCAGGCTCCTCTCTGTGTCTCAGTTTCTCCATCTGTAAAGTGGGGATAATGATAGTACCTACTTCATACAGTCATTGAGGTGATTAAAGAGGTAATATATGTAAACTATGCACAGCGCCTGGCAAGTAGTGTGCATCACATAATATCCTCATCACATCTTTTTTATAATGTGTTGCAGTTTTTCTCAATTCATCATTTATCTTTTAACATTATTTATGATATTTTCTCTGACCACACAAAAGTTTCATGTTTACATGTAGTCAAATCCATCCACCTGTTTCCCATTTTGATTTCTGGGTTGGCAATCTTGCCAAGACCTCCTTTCAAACAAATATCAGCTAGGACTCTTTATCTTGCAAGTGATATAAAAGCAAACTCAAAATGACTTCACCATAAAGAAAACCAGAGAAGTCCAGGGGTAGGGCTGGCTTCAGGTAAGGTGTGATATAGTGGCTCAAATGATGTCGCCAAGGACTTAGGATCCCCCTCTTTGTCCTGCCTTGCATGGGAGGCTTCATTCTTAGGTGCACCTACCATGCATGGCAGGGCACTTGATGTGCTCATCTTTAACTAGAATTTTTTAAAAAGACAAGTCAACAATTTATAAGTTATTATTAGTCATATATTTGTACTAGTACTGTTTACAATTTAGGTATTGTAAATTGTAACCAATTTTGATGTTGTGCCGATCCTTAATTAGAATCTATGGCCAGGAGGTGGCTGGATGATGGGCTTACATCCTACTCAAACTAAACCACTAGGCTGAGAAGGGAGATTTCTCAAAAGAAATCTGGAATTATGATTCCCACAAGAGAGGGTGGCTGTATGCTGAGCAAAGAATTGCACACGTCACTATCCCAATGCCCTCCAGACTTTCTAGTGGCATTTTTTTTTCTTTTTTTCTTTCTATTTTGCTTCATCTGGGCAGCTAGACATTATTTTGGTGTAAGAAGTGATCCAATTTATTATTTTCCAAATGACTAAGTTGTTATAACGCCATTTATGTCTTTTCCCTGCTGATTGGAAATGCCATCTGTATCATAGATGGTGACTATTTCTAGCAGTGTCTCAGTGCACTCTAAGGTGAACTGTGTGAGTGTTCTCCCCTTTCTCACTATATATTTACTTTGCCCCCAAATGTTCTATTTTAGAATAAACGACTAGAGGAAGTGAAAAGAGAAGAAAGAGAATTACTGGAGGCTCAATCAATTCCCCTGAGAAACTATTTAATGACCTACGTGATGCCAACTCTTATTCAGGGCCTGAATGAATGTTGCAACGTCCGACCCGAAGATCCTGTTGATTTTCTGGTAAAATATTTAATTTTTAAAAAAATCAGTTTGAGGTCGGGTATGGTGGCTCACACCTGTAATCTCAGCACTTTGGGAGGCCAAGGTCGGGGGATCACTTGTGGTCAGGAGTTAGAGACCACCCTGCCAACACAGTGAACCCCACCCATCTCTACTAAAAATACAACAACAACAACAACAAAAATTAGCCGGGCATGGTGTCGCCCTCTGTAGTCCCAGCTACTCAGAAAGCTGAGGCAGGAGAATCGCTTGAACCGGTAGGCTGAGGTTGCAGTGAGCCGAGATCGCACCACTGCACTCCAGCCTGGGCACGACAGTGAGACTCTGTCTCAAAAAAATAAATAAATAAATAAATAAAAGAAAACAAAATCTGCCTGAATCTTTTTTTTTTTTTTTTTGAGACGGAGTTTCGCTCTGTCGTCCACGCTGAAGTGCAGTGGCACGATCTCGGCTCACTGTAACCTCCGCCTCCCGCGCTCAAGCGATTCTCCCGCCTCAGCCTCCTGAGTAGCTGCAATTACAATCGTGCACCACCACCCCAGGCTAATTTTTGTATTTTTAGTAGAGACAGGGTTTCACCATGTTGGTCAGGCTGGTCTTGAATCCTGACCTTGTGATCCGCCCACCTGGGCCTCCCAAAGTGCTGGGATTACAGGGGAGAGCCACCACGCCCAGCCTAATCTGCCTGAATTTTAACAGAAAACCAGTCCAGATAACAAAATTATGTTTCTGGTTATTTGGGAAATAGCTTCTAATACATTCGCCATTTATAATAAGATTTTTTTTCCCTCATTGGTCAAACCCATGTAAGATTTTTATTATTCATTTGAAAGTAAAAAATGTATGTACTTTTACTTATTTATTTATTTATTTATTTAAGATAGAGTTTCACTCTTGTTGCCCAGGCTGGAATGCAATGGCACAATCTTGGCTCACTGCAACCGCCACCTCCTGGGATCAAGCGATTCTCCTGCCTTAGCCTCCCAAGTAGCTGGGATTACAGGCGCCCACCACCACACCCAGCTAATTTTTTGTATTTTAGTAGAGATGGGGTTTCACAAAGTTGGCCAGGCTGTTTTCGAACTTCTGACCTCAAGTGATCCACCGGCCTCGGCCTCCCAAAGTGCTGGGATTATAGGCATGAGCCCGGCCCTAGATGATTTTTAAATTGCTACTAATACAAATACATGACTAATAATAACTTGCAAATTGCTGACTTGTCTTTTTTTCAATTGTAGGCAGAATATCTCTTCAAGAACAATCCTGAAGCGCAGTGAAACTTTAAAGATCTAGTATTATCTACCTTTACAGAACCACAGATCACTTATTGTACTTTGAAAAACTGCTTTGAAAAATGCTTTTCCAGTTCTTAGAAAATTCTTTTTTTGTAGACAAATATACTATCAACTAGAATCCCTATTAAAAGCTATATGACATGAATGACTACGTCATTAAAACTGTATTTGAAATGTAAATTGATAAAGACATTTGTGCATAGCTCATGAGACAAATACCAATTCAACATTTTATTCGTTAGTCAGGTCTAAATATACCGCTTCTGTACACTAATGTTTATAGGTATTTATAGCATGAAGAAAATCAGACTATATATTGTAGACTATATATTATTCTAACATGTAGGCTAATTTACATGACTTGTTATTGCCCCAGTAACAATGTTATTAGAAATGGAAATAAACTGAAGTGGTTTATGCCTGTTGACTCATAGTAAGTCAGACAAGATTGGTGTCTGTAAGATTGCTTTTTTTTTCTGATGAAGCAATGGCTAGGGAAAGGTGGCTTTGAGTTCCGGGTCAGGATCCCAGACAATGAATCAGAGAAAACTGTAAACCTTTAGGCAGAGAAATTTGCATAACAGGATAATTCCAATCTTTGTGATAAGTAAGAAGTTGCTAAATATTTTCAACACACTTTATAACATAGGTATAAGTTATCAATCCTATGGTCTTTTCCAGTTCTAAAAATCCCGTAAGATTCCTAGAATTACCCTAAATGAGAAACTAGGTTTAACGGCATATGTATTTTATCCGTTTAAATAATGTAACCTAATACAACTGCCTGATTTTTTATTTGTGGTAAAATACATGTAACATAAAATTGACCACTGTCACCATTTTAAAGCATATAATTCAGTGGCACTAAGTTCATTCACAATGATCTGCAGCCACCACTATCTAGTCCAGAACTTTCTCATCACCCCAAATGGAAACCCAGCACCTATTAGGCAGTCATATTCCATTATTCCCTCCCCCGAGTTCCAGGCAACCACGAATCTGCTTTCTGTCTCTATGGATTTACCTATTATAAATAAAACCATACAATGGGTGGTCTTTCATGTCTGGCTTCTTTCACTAAGCAAAATGTTTTCAAGGTTCATCTATGTCATACAATGTGTTAGTACTTCATTCCTTTTCATAGCTGAATACTATTCCATTGTATGGATATACCACATTTTGTTTAATTGTTCCTTTGTTCGTGGACATTTGGGTTGTTTCCACCTTTTGGCTACTGTGACTATTACTGGCATGAACATTTGTGTGCAAGTTCTTATTTGAACACAGGTTGTCAGTTCTGTTGGCTAGATACCTAGGAGTGGAACTGCTGTCATGTGGTCATTCTATGCTCAACTTATTGAGGAACTGCCACACTGTTTTCCACAGTAGCTGCACCATTTTACATTCCCACCAGCAGTGTATGAGGGATTCCAATATTCTGCATCCTCACTAACACTTGTTATTTTCTGTGTTTTTGTTTATTGTTTTTAATGGTGATCATAGTGGGTGTGATGTGGCATATTGTGACTAAGCATCTTTCAATGCACTTGCTGTCCATTTCGATGTCTTCTCTGGAGAAATATACAGGCATACCTCATAGATATCGAGGGTTTGGCTCCAGACCCCCACAATAAAGCTAATATTGTAATAAAGCAAGTCACCCCAATTTTTTTGTTTCCTAGTGCATGTTATTTTTCCACTATATTTTACACTATCTGTTAACTGTGCAATAATAGCATTATGTCTAAAAAACAAGGTACCTATCTTAATTTAAAAATACTTTATTGCTTCATGCCTGTAATCCCAGCATTTTGGGAGACTGAGGCGGGCGGATCACGAAGTCAGGAGATCGAGACCATCCTGGCTAACATGGTAAAACCCTGTCTCTACTAAAAATACAAAAAAATTAGCCGGGCGTTGTAGCTGGCGCCTGTAGTCCCAGCTACTCGGGAGGCTGAGGCAGGAGAATGGCATGAACCCGGGAGGTGGAGCTTGCAGTGAGCCGAGATCGTGCCACTGCACTCCAGCCTGGGTGACAGAGCGAGACTCTGTCTCAAAAAAAAAAAAAAAAACTTTATCGCTAAAAAACGTTAACAATAACTGGAGCCTTCAGTGAGTTGTAATTTTTTTGTTGTTAGAGGGTCTTGCCTCAATTCTGATGGCTGATGACTGATCAGGGTGGTGGCTGCTGAAGGTTGGGGTAGCTGTGGCAATTTCATAAAATAAGACGGCAATCGGCTGGGTGCAGTAGGCTCATGCCTGTAATCCCAGCACTTTGGGAGGTTGAGGCAGGTGGATCACCCCAGGTCAGGAGTTTGAGACTAGCCTGGCCAACATGGTGAAACCCCATCTCTACTAAAAATACAAACATTAGTTGGGCGTGGTGGCGTGTGCCTATAATCCCAGCTACTTGGGAGGACGAGGCAGGAAAATCACTTGAACCCAGGAGGTGGAGGTTGCAGTGAGCTGAGATTGTGCCACTGCACTTCAGCCTGGGTGACAGAGTGAGACTCCATCTCAAAAAAAAAAAAAGACAGCAATGAAGTTTGCCACATTAACGGAACTCTTCCTTTCAAGAAAAATTTCTCTGTAGCATGTCATGTTGTTTGATGGCATTTTACCCACATTAGTATTTTTCCAAAATTTGAGTCAATCCTCTCAAATTCTGATACTGCTTTATCAATTAAGTTTATTAAATGTTCTAAATCCTCTGTTGTACATTTCAACAGTGTTCACAGCGTCTTCACTAGTAGATTCCATCTTAAGAAACCACTGTCTTTGTTCATCTAGAAGAAACAACTTCTCATCTGTTTAATGTTTTATCATGAGATTGCAGCAATTCAGTCACATCTTCTGTCTCCACTTCTAATTCTACTTCTCTTGCTAGTTCCATCACATCTGCAGTTACTTCATCCACTGAAGTCTTAATCACCTCAAAGTCATCCAAGAGGGCTGGAATCAACCTCTTTCAAACTCCTGTTAATGTTGTCATTTTGACCTCCTCCCATGAATCCGAAATGTTCTTAATGGCATATAGAATGGTGAATCTTTTCTAGAAAGTTTTCAATTTACTTTGCCTAGATCCATCAAAGGAATCGCTATCCATGCCACCTTTAGCTTTATGAAATGTATTTCTTAAATAATAAGGCTTGAAAGTCGAAATTACTCCTTGATTCATGGGCTGCAGAATGTTTTGTTAATAACACGAAAACATTAATTTCTTTGTACATCTCCATCAGAGCTCTTGGGTGACTACATGCATTGTCAATGAGCAGCAATATTTTGAAAGGACTCAGTTTTGGTTTTTTTGTTTCTGAGCAGTAGTTCTTTTTTTTTTTTTTTTTTTTTTTTGAGACGGAGTTTCGCTCTATCGCCCAGGCTGGAGTGCAGTGGCCAGATCTCAGCTCACTACAAGCTCTGCCTCCCGGGTTCACGCCATTCTCCTGCCTCAGCCTCCCAAGTAGCTGGGACTACAGGCGCCCGCCACCCTGCCCGGCTAGTTTTTTTTTTGTACTTTTTAGTAGAGACGGGGTTTCACCATATTAACCAGGATGGTCTCGATCTCCTGACCTCGTGATCTGCCCGTCTCGGCCTCCCAAAGTGCTGGGATTACAGGCTTGAGCCACCGCGCCCGGCCGAGCAGTAGTTCTTAACAGTGGACTTAAACTAGTCATTAAACCAAGCCATTGCACAGCAGTTCATGCCTGTAGTCCCAGCAAGTCAGGTGGCTGAAGCAGGGGATTGCTTGAGCCCAGGAATTTGAGGCTGTGATGTGCAACGATCACACCTGTGAATCGCTACTGCCCTCCAGCCTGGGCAACATACTGACACTCTGTCTTTTAAAAAAAAATTTTCAGTAAACCATGCTGTAAATAGATGTGCTGTCATCCAGACTTCACTGTTCCCTTAAGAGTGCACAGGCAGAGTAGATTTAGCTATACTCTTCAGGGCCCCAAGATTTTGGGAATGGTAAATAGACATAGGCTTCAACTTAAACGTACCAGCTACATTAGTTTCTAACAAGAAAGTCAGTCTGTCTTTTGAAGCTTTGAAGCTGAGCATTGACTGCTCTTTAGGTAGGAGAGTCCTAGCTGCCATCTTTTTCCAATACAAGGCTGTTTTCGCTATGTTGAAAATGTTGTTTAGCGCGGCCACCTTCTTAAATGCTTTTAGCTAGATCTTCTGAGTAACTTGCTGCGGCTTGTACATCAGTTTCACCTCGCACTTTTAGGTTATGGAGATGGCTTCTTTTCTTAAACCTCATGAACCAACCTCTGCCAGCTTCAACTCTTCTTCTACAGCTTCTGCACCGCTCTCAGCCTTCATAGAATTAAATAGAGTTAGGCCCTTGCTCTGGATTAGGCTTTGGCTTAAAGGAACGTTGTAGCTGGTATGATCTTCTGTCCAGACCATTCAGACTTTCTCCATATTAACAAGAAAGCTGTTTCACTTTCTTATCATTTGTGGGTTCACTGGAGCAGCACTTTTAATTTCCTTCAAGAACTTTTCCTTTGCATTCACAACTTGGCTAACTGGCACAAGAGGTCTAGCTTTTGGTCTATCTCAGCTTTCAATATGCCTTCCTCACTACTCTTAATTATTTCTACCTTTTAATTTAAAGTGAGAGACTTGTGACTCTTCATTTGAATAGTTAAAGGCCATTGTAGGGTTATGAATTGGTCTAATTTCAATATTGTTGTGTCTCAGGGAAAAGGTAGGTCCAAGAAGAGGGACAGAGATGGTAAAATGGCTGGTTGGTAGAGCAATCAGAACACACATTTATCAATTAAACTTGCTGTCTTATATGGGAATGGTTTGTGGCACCCCAGAACAATTACAATAGTGACATAAAAAAATCACTAATGAATAATAATAATAAACTTAGAAACAGTGCAAGAATTATCAAAATATGACACAAAGATACGAAATGACCACATGCTGCTGGAAAAATGGTGCTGATAGACTTGCTTGATGCAGGGTTGCAAAAACCTTCAATTTGTAGAAAATGGTATCTGCAAAGTGCAGTAAAGGACAATAAAATGAGGTGTGCCTGTATATTCAAGCCCTTTGCTCACTTTTTATTTGGGTTGCTTTTTGTTGTTGAATTGTAAGAGTTCTTTACATGTTATGGATACAAGACCCTTGTCAAACATATGATTTGCAAAGATCTCCCCCACTCCATGGGTCTTTTCATTCTGTTGAGAGTGCCTTTTAAGACACAAAAGGTTTTAATTTTGAGGAAGTTTAATTTACCTATTTTTGGTTTTGTTTCACTGCACTATTTTTGGAAACTTTTTTTTTTTTAAATAATTTCAACTTTTATTTTAGATTCAGTGGGTAACATGTGCAGGTTTGTTACATGGGTATATTGTGTGATGCTCAAGTTTGATACACAAACGACCCCATCACTCAGGTGGTGAGCATAGTACCCAATAGTTAGTTTTTCAACCCTTGTCCCCGCCTTTCCTCCCACCTCTAGTAGTCTACAGGGTCTATTGTTGCCATCTCTATGTCCACGAGTACCCAATGTTAATTAGCATAGGATAATGGCCCCGAGCTGCATCCATGCTGCTGCAAAAGGCATGATTTATTTTTCATGGCTGCACTCTATACTATTTTTGACCCTTATATTTTAATAAAAAATCTCAATAAAAAGAATACATTTTCCACAGTTTGAAATCATTAGTCTTTATAATAGTTACATTTTCATGCCTTCATTTCATGACCTTGCTTCCTGGTTTACTGAAAACTAACACAAAAAACAAATCAAATCAAAAAACAAGCCATCAAAAGAGAGCTTCTTTGTCTTCATGGGGCATGGAACCAGTAAAAGAAAAAAAAGAATAAAAGAGAGCTTCTACATTCTCCCACTACAAACCTCTCTCTGCCTTCCCATCTGCTACAGAGAACTGTGTGTGCTCCCGTCTGAGGTCAGCCCTCCACTTCTGCCCTCGCTCCTGTCCCTCCTCACATAATCAGATTCAACTCTTAAAATTGTCTGCTCTCTTGTAGCTTAATTTTTCTCTTACTTCTGGATCATCATGCCAAGCTTTAAACATGAGGTACTAGCTTCCGTACTTCAAAACAAGACAAAACCAAATTAAAATGCAAAAACCTTCCCACACCTCCACATCCTCCTCCAGCTATGGTCCCAATATAGCAAGGTTACTAGCCAGCTCCATATTTCCAAATCCAATTGGTAATTCTCAGGCCTCATCTTACTGGGTGTCTCTGAACATCTGACACATTTTATCATTTCCTCCTTGAAACACTTTCTTCCCTCCATCTGAATGTCTCATAGGCATGCTAAACTTTAACATGGCCAACGCTGATTCCTGATCCCCGTCCTCC
Organism: Papio anubis; assembly: GCF_008728515.1. NCBI lineage: Eukaryota > Metazoa > Chordata > Mammalia > Primates > Cercopithecidae > Papio > Papio anubis. Next base: position 10,057,716 of record NC_044982.1, on the reverse strand, counting down.
CTCCCCTCTACCTGCTGCTCCCCCATCTTCCCACCTCAGTTATTGGCAACTCCATCCTTCCAGTTGCTCAGGCCCAAAACCTTGGAGTCATTCTTGATTCTTTTCCTTTTCTTTCTTTCTCTTTTTTCTTTTTTCTTTTTTTAGATGGAGTGGCTCAATCTTGGCTCACTGCAACCTCTGTCTCCTGGGTTCAAGTGATTCTCCTGCCTCAGCCTCCTGAGTAGCTGGGATTATAGGTGCCTGCCACCACACCTGGCTAATTTTTGTATTTTTAGTAGAGACGGGGTTTCGCCATGTTGGCCAGGCTGGTCTCGAACTCCTGACCTCAGGTGATCCACCTGCCTCGGCCTTCCAAAGTCCTGGGATTACAGGCATGAGCCACTGTGCCCGGCTCTTTTCTCTTACCCCCCATCCAATACATCAATGTATTATATTGGCTCAACTTTCAAAACGTATCTGGAGTCTCTGTGCTTCTCATCCTTCCAACACTACCATCCATTAATCCATTAACCCATGATTCCATTAATCTATGAATGGGTTAATGCATGTATGAGGACAGGGCCCACATCACCATCTCTTAAGGGTCCCACCTCTTCATACTGCCACATTGGGGATTAAGTTTAAATATGAGTTTTGGAGGGGACAAATATTCAAATCATAGCAAGCTGGTATCATTTACAATAAAACAGGTAGGGGTAACCTAAGGAACATGTGTAAGACCTCTACAGAAAATTACAAAACATTACTGATAGTAATTAAACATGAAATAAATGGAGAAATGAAGGGACAGACCATATTAATACTTTATAAAACCCAATATTGTTAATACTTCAATTCTTCCCCAAAAATGATTTATAGAATCAATGTAACTCCAATGAGAATCCCAGTATCTTTCTCTCCTTCCTTCCTTCCTTCCTTCCTTCCTTCCTTCCTTCCTTCCTTCCTTCCCTCCCTCCCTCCCTCCATCCCTCCCTCCATCCCTCCCTCCATCTTTCCTTCCATCTTTGCTTGCTTCCTTCTACCTTTGTTTTTTGGGGGGATGAAAATCAGTAATCTGGGCCGGGTGTGGTGGCTCATGCCTGTAATCCCAGCACTTCGGGAGGCCGAGACAGGCGGATCACCTGAGGTGGGGAGTTCGAGACCTGCCTGACCAACATGGAGAAACCCCATCTCTGCTAAAAATACAAAATTAGCTGGGTGTGGTGGTGCATGCCTGTAATCCCAGCTACTCGGGAGGCTGAGGCAGGAGAATTGCTCGAACCCGGGAGGTGGAGATTGCAGTGAGCCGAGATCACGCCATTGCACTCCAGCCTGGAGCAACAAGAGCAAAATTCTGTCTCAAAAAAAAAAAAAAAAAAAGAAAAGAAAAGAAAAAGAAGAAAAGAAAATCAGTAATTTGGTTCTAAAATGTATATGGCAATGCAAAGGACCTAGAATAATCAAAACAATTTTGAAGAACAAACCTAGAGAACTAAACTCTCCAGATATCAAGACTTATTACAAAGCTACAGTGATTAGAACAGACACATACATCAACGGAGCAGAATCAGGAACCCAGAAATGGACCCACACATTTATAGTCACCTGACTTACAGCAAAGGTGCCATGGCAATTCGATAGGAAAGTATGATCTTTTAAATAAATGGTGCATGGCCATCAACTAGAGATCCACATATTAAAAACAAAGCCAAGCCTTGTTCTCTATCTCATACTGCACACAAAATTATTTTGAAGTGGAGCATAGAATTAAATGTGAAAGTCAAAATAATAAAGTGGCTGGATGTGGTGGCTCATTCCTGTGATTCCAGCACTTTGGGAGGGCGAGGCAGAACTGCTGGAGGGCGAGGTAGGAGAATTGCCTGAGGCCAGGGATTCCTGACCAGCCTGGGTGACATAGCTGGGACCTCATCTGCACTAAAAATGAAATAAAATAAAAATTAGCTAGGTGTGGTGGCATGCACCTGTAGTCCCAGCGACCTGGGAGGCTGGGGCAGGAGGATCAGTTGAGCCTGGAAGAGGGAGGCTACAATGAGCTATAATCACAGCACTGCACTCTAGCCTGGGTGACAGAATGTAAGACTTTGTCTCAAAAAATAGATATATAAAATAAAAGGGGATATGAATTTAATGAAAGGACTGCTCAAGAGTATAGTACTCATGGGATAAAAATGCTTGTATTATTATTTTTATTTTAGTAATTAATAAGTCTGGTCTTTAATTTTTTGAAAAGTATTGGCCCAGTGGATCATCAGAGTTCATTACCGGGATAAAAATCTCTGTGTCACACAGTACCTCCTATGACTACTCCTAAATGACAATAAAACACAATTCATGTAGTTCCCTCTATATGAAGAGTTTCTGCTCTCAAAAACATTTTCATGTATTTTTTGTTTGTTTGTTTGAATGCACTGTGGGCCTCCGGGAACCAGTTTTGAAATTCTTTCCACTATTTATGACATTGTTCTGTGGAAAATGCAATCCGAATGACACAGTAGTTCCCCCTTAACTGGGGTTTCTCTTTCCTGTTTTGGTTACCTGTGGTCAACTGTGGTCTGAAAACAGTAAATGAAAAATGTTAGAAATAAACAACTCATAAGTTTAAAATTCCCTACCACTCTGAGTAGTGTCGTAAAATCTTGCGCCTTCTTGCTCAGGTGGACATGAATCATCCCTTCGTCTGGTGTTTCCACACTGTATACACACACTGTATACACTGCCCGCCAGTTAGTCACTTAGAGCAGCCCTCTCCATGATCAGATCAACTGTCCAATATTACAGTGCTTGTGTTCAAGTCACTCTTATTTTACTTAATAATGGCCTCAAAGTGCAAGAGTAGTCATGCTGGTATATTGTTCTAATTGTCATATTTTATTATTGTTGCTGTTTACCTCTCACTGTGCCTAATTTATAAATTAAACTTTATCATAGGTATATATGTGTAGGAAAAAACATAGTAAATACAGGGTTCGGCACTACCCTGTTTCAGGCATGTGCTGGGACTCTTTGAAGGTATCCCCTGGGGGTAGAGAGAGACTACTATACTTTAAATTCCACTAGAACACATCTTCCCCCTTCTCTGCAGCCAGAAGAAAACAGGCACTAGGTGATGGGGCAATAGTCATGGAGACCAGCAGCAGCTGGAGGGAGGTGTGGGCAGGACTCAGGACAAGCAAGGCAAGGGTAACAGTAGACTGGTACCAATATACTATTAATTGGTCTTATCTTACTCTTCACTTTCCTTGGCTAGAGTTTTATTCTTAACTGGGTCCTAAATAGGATCTGTGAGCATCTAGCTCGTTACTCATTCATGAAATTTGAGTTGGAGTAGTCGCTGGGTGTATATACGGTCCTTCCAGAGCCGAAACATGATTCCAAGCCATGATTCTTGTTTTTAGAGTTTATAATGTTTCCAGCTCAAATTTCTTCTCTTAGCTCCGGAAGCATATTTTCAACTGCCTCATAGACATTTCTGAATGTCCCACAGGCAGTTCAAAATCAACACATAGTTACTACTCTCTCAATCTCATCCACTTACCTAGTTATACTCCTCTATTTCCTATTTCATTTATCAGTAGCTCCAATCATTGTCACCCGCCCCCATCTAGAACCTCTGAAATCACTTTGGTCTTCTTCCTCTCCATCACCTCTCACATCCAGAATTAGCTATGCCTTCTAAATCTTTCTCAAATTGCTCCCTTCTTCTCTTCCTTATTTCAAACTTCATTTCTCATCTGAATGATTGCAAGAGCTACCTCACCCATCTTCCAGCTTCAAAACCTCTCCTAGTTCAAATTCATTCCTTACACTTTCTGTCATCTTTCCAAAAATATCAATGTAACCTCACTCCTGTTTTAAAACTTTCAATGGCTCCTCCATTCACAAAAAGAAAAATTTTAAATCTCTCAGAATTAACTTCAGGTCTCAGCTCAAAAGTCAGTTCCTCTGAAATCCTTCTCTATCTGAAGTTGGCCTCCACCACAACTCTAACGCCTGGTTTATTAATGCCTCTTATCACAATCTATAATTCCTTTGTCTATTTATGGAGTCATTATATGCTCTCCCATCTCCCCCTACTCCCTTTATTATGAGACATGGTCTCATTCTGTCACCCAGGCTGGAGCGCAGTGGCATGATCTTGGCTCACTACAGCCTTGACTTCCCAGGCTCAGATGATTCTCCCACCTCGGCCTTCGGAATAGAGGACTACAGGTGTACACCACTATGCCCCTTATCTTCTGCCTCTCACTTTCCAGCTTTATTTTCACCACTCCTCACTAAATATTTTGTGGTTTAGTCACTTCAAAAGTCTCCCTTTCTCCAAATAAATTCTTTGCACTTTTAAATTTTTATTATTATTATTTTTAGATGGAGGTTTGGTCTTGTTGCCCAGGCTGGAGGGCAATGGTACAATTTCGGTCCACTGCAACCTCAGCCTCCTGGGTTCAAGTGATTCTCCTGCCTCAGCTTTCAAGTAGCTGGGATTACAGGCACCCGCCACTATGCCCAGCTAATTTTTTGTATTTTTAGTAGAGATGGGGTTTCACCATGTTTGTCAGGCTGGTCTCCAACTCCTGACCTTGAGTGATCTTCCCGCCTCGGCCTCCCAAAGTGCTGGGATTACAGGTGTGAGCCACCGCGCCCAGCCTCATTTTATTTTTAAAAATTGTTCTCTTTACCTGAGATGCCCTTCTATTCCTTCTGTCCACTTACCAAACCCTAACATATCAGGACATGTCTGAAGTGACCTCTCTTACATGAAGTCTACCTTGACTCCATCCTCAACCCTCGATATTGTTCCTTTTAAATGTCTTAGGCAAGTAGCGTGGTATCTAGCACATTCTAGGTACTAAATATTCATCAGCTGGCTATCTAGCGGCCTCATTCTATGGAAGTCTGAAACAAAAATAGTTTGAAGCAATTATAGACCAAAAGCATGGATGTTTAGCGTCCCTCTCTTCACTGCCTTCTGAGATGCCTGGCAGAGGACAACATAAGCTGAAAAAGTCCCATTCTTTTATTCATAAAGTACATCATTAGTGCATTTTTTTTTTTTTTGGACAAGGTCTTGCTCTGTTGCCAAGCTACAGTGCAGTGGCATGATCAGGGATCACTGCAGTCTCGACTTCCTTGCCTCAGGTGATCCTCCCAACATCAGCCTCCCAAGTAACCGGGACTACAGGTGTGTGCCACCAAGCCCAGCTAATTTTTTTGATTTTTTTTTTTTTTTTTTTAGTAGAGACAAGGTCTTGCCATGTTGCCCAGGGTGGTCTAGAACTCCCGAGTTCAAGGAATCCTCTGCCTCCCAAAGAGCTGGGATTACAGGTGTGGATGAGCCACTGTGCCAGGCCCCAGGGCATATCTTTATAAGCAGCTTTTAAGTCCACAGCCTTAATACATTATTGAATTTTCTGGATCTCAGATTTTCAGTCTTTTAGGGACAACTATGCTGCTGGGTCCCCAGCCAAAGCCACCTTGATGACAAAAGGAAAAGAGACTAAGTGAAAGAAATGAGAATCAAACATAAGTCTGTTTCCAGATAAGTACTATTTAATGGAAATGAAGGCCACATATATAACTTAATATTTCCTAGTGATCACATTTAAAAAAACAGGTAAAATTAATTTTAATAGTACATATATATATATTTTTTGAGACAGGGTCTCGTTGTGTCACGCAGGCTGGAGTGCAGCAGTGAGATGACGACTCACGGCAGCCTCCACCTCCCACTCCAGCAATCCTCCTACCTGAGCCTTCGGAGTAACTGGGACCACAGGCACGTACTACCATGCCCAGCCAACTTTTTAAAAACTTTTTGTAGAGACAGGAGTTTCCCTATATTGCCCAGGCTGGTCTCCAACTCCTGCTCAAGCGATCCTCCCACCTCAGCCTCCTAAAGTGCTGGATCACAGGTGTGAGGCACCGTGCCCGGCCTACATTTTCTTTACTGCAATATATCCAAAATATTTCAATGTGCAATCAATACAAAAAGTGATCAGAGAGGTATTTCACATTCCTCGAACTGACACCCGTGCGTATTTTGCACTTCCAGTGCATCCTAAACGAACTAGCCTCATTTCAAGTGCTCAGTGGCCCTAAGTGGCCAAGGGGCTACCCTAATGCACAGGGCAGGTTCAAGGACAGGTCCTGTGCTTTTCCCACTCGGAGTCACTAGTCCTACTAGACATTCTGTGAAAAAGGGGAAAGCCTTTGTGAAACTTCCTGACGACTCACAAATGCGTATTACATTTAGAGTTTAAAACTTTGGTTAATGCAGCGTCCTGTATTTGATTCTTTCCCTCCTCCTCTCCACTAACCCCCTATGTGACACCGTAGAACTTATAATTCGTTATAATTCGCAGATGGAGGGCATATGAGAGAGGAGGCTCTGCCTCAAACACTTTCTCACACTTTTGCCGAGAGGTCGCGACAAGGTAGACTTCCAGGTCCCACCCGAGATAGATGACGGGCTGGAAACACAGTCAAGGGAAAATTATGACCAAGACAGCCTTTGCTAAAATGCCAGCGGTGACTGCCATTGATGTTCCTATAAAACAGGTCAGCTCTGTCAGGAAGTTCCAGTGCATCATTTGTTCAAAAGTAAAATCAGCCCGTGTTCCTGTATTCGGGAACTGTCCTCACAGTCCTAACCTACACATTTATTAGCTCAACAAATATGTCAGCGCCTGGGTCAGGCATCACGTGTTAAAACAGACGGAAAGCTCCATCTGGGTCCACTGGGTGGGACGCAGTCTGGGAGGGAAACGGAGTACTGGGGACATGTTTTCGTCGGCTGTGGGATAAGACCTCGCGCCGTGTCACACGCGGCCGGCACCGCTGCCCGGTAAAGTACTTGTTACTTTGCAGTCGAGTACGAAGCGGCTGACTAACCGGTTCCAACCCAAGGCAGCGACTCCTGCGAGTCGTTCTAAGCGCCGCGCTGTGGGGTACACACGGTGCACGCGTGGGTGCCTCAGCCCCCTGGCAGCGCCTTCAGGGACGCCGCTCCAGGAAAGAGCAGCCGCCGCGACCTCAGGCGGCGGGAAAGGTGGGACCTCACAATGCGCCGGAAGCGGTGCCTCGTGGGCTTGGGATCTCTCCGGGTTCTTCCTTGCGCCGTCCACGCCGCATTGCCCATGAAAGCGTCCCCGCCCAAGGCACAACTCACCTCCCGGAGCCTCCCTGACCGTTCCCTTCCACCATCTGACACCCACAACTAAGCAGGGGAAGACCGGCGTGGTAATTGCCGGGCCGCCGGCGGCCGTAAGAACTCCGCTTCCCGTGAGGCTTCGCGGCGGGCGGCGCTGGTGCGCAGGCGCGCGCACGGCGTGCGTGGTGGCGTCAGCAATTCTAGAACGTTGCTGTGGTAGCGCTCGGGCGCCATGTTAGGACGAAGGGGAAGGAGGAGAAGCGCTTAAAGCGGCGGGAGCGGTGCGGGAGAGGGGTTGGACCCAGGGCTGAGGCAGGCCCCCCCCTCCCTCCCGCCTCAGTGGATCATGCCCAGGGCGGCAGCGGCGGCGGTTGCGGGGGGGAAGTGACTGGGCGGTGCCGGCGCAGGAGACGATGCCGTTGTAAGTAATTTGTATTCTGTTTTCTTTCGCTCGCCGGCTGGGCCTTGGGGGGCGTCCGGGAAGGGGAAGGGGTAGGCGGAGAGGGTGGCACGCGAGCCCGACCCTCCCCCCGGTAGGAGGCAGGCAGGACTGGGGACCTTCCTGTTTCCTCGCCCGCTTGCCGCCGCACTTCTCCCGTGTGCTGGGTTCCCGCGTCCCCCGACCCTTCCTGGCTGGGTCAGCTGCCGTCGGGCCGGGGGCCTTCCCCTTCCGGAAGAGCTGGAGGAACCTCTAACTAGCCCGGCCACTCCAGCTTCTCCGCCCCGTCCACAAAGAAAACCAAAACAACCCCAAAACAAAACATTGCCTGGCGGCGGGGAACCGAGACCCTGCTCCACGCGGGATCAGCACTTGGGGTTCGGGCTCGCTCTCGGCGCCCCTCGGGCCCATTCGATGTTGCTTTTCTGTTTCTGGTCTGCCTCAGCTTGCTCACTCTGTTCCATTTCCAGATGCCTGTGTTGTCCGCCAGAGTTAGCTCCTTTCCACTGACCTTGTCTGAATGTAGGAGCACGAGTTAAAAGCCCAGCTTTGAGTGTTGAGTCCCCCTGCCTCCACCTCCGCCCCAGTCCTCCCTAGCATTCACGGTCGGTCGGAGAAGGGGGCACTTCCCAGGGTGCCCTCCTCCGAAACGACTTATGTATTGCTTTCCCTGTTTTGTTTTGATGGGGTAACCGGGTTTCATTCTGCTTCCTTCTTTCTCTGTCTCTGGTGATACTTTTTTTTTTTTTCCCCTGGTTGTAAGGCTTAAAGCTAGTCTCTTTATGCTTTCTAATCCCACTACGCGTTTTTCTTTTCTTAGAGGATTTTTAAAAAGTTTTTTTCCTCCCCTCCCCCTTTCTGATAATGAGATATAATTTGGCAGCTCATTGCCAGTAGATTACGGATTTTTTTTTTTCTGCAAATATACAGCATTGTAGAGGCCTAAATAGTGAGACCGCATTTTTCCATTTTTGAAAATTGAAGCGTAAGAGTGCCTCTTTGAGACCAGGGACCGAGTTTTCTTCATCTTAGCCTCAAAACGCAACATGTAATTGACACTCAAAGTTTTGGTTAAATTCAGAATAAAGATTTTTGTGGTTTCTAGACATCGAATGTAGTAACTCAGGTCTATTTTTTTTTAAGTAAGGATAATTTCTTTTGCACATAATCACCGATTGTAGTTTTACGATTATATGTGTGTGTGTCGATGTGTTTCTTTACAGGTGAGACTTTAACTTTGACACAGACCCTCATGACTTCTATCGAAATTTATGTATTTTAAAATAATTTTTCAAGGCTCCCACCCACCCCCTTATGTTATTAGGAAGTTTATCACATTACTTCTGTGATGAAAACGTTTGTTAGACTTAATTAACTATACATGTCTAAAATCTTGGAATCTGCATGGTTTCTGTTTATCGATTTTTTCCCTTTCATGGAATGATAAGAGACCCTAGGAGAACTGAGTCTAAGCAAGATTTTTGTGGTGTTTCTCAGTTCAGTAGGAAATAAATGTTTGCAGTGATGTCATGTGATGACGGCGTTATGAACAGTTAACATTTTGCTGTCTTTGAAAAGGGACTTCTTTTTCTTATAATCATACCAGCATTAAAAATGATAGATGTACACCTTAAAAGGCTTCAATGAAGAAATAACATTAAGTAATTTTGTGTCTTATTTCTAGGAATTAAAAGTACTTTTATACCTACTTTCCCCCAACGTTCTTTGAAGAGGGAAAGTATACATTTCTGTGAAAGACCTTAGGTATTTCAAATTCTTCGTGAGTTCGTTGAAGTGTGTAAAGTGGAAGACGGGGCCAGGCGCGGTGGCTCACGCCTGTAATCCCAGCACTTTGGGAGGCCCAGGCAGGTAAATCGCTTGAGACCAGGAGTTTGAGATCAGCCTGGGCAGCATAGCGAAACTTAATCTCTACAAAAAACACATAAATTAGCTGGGCGTGGTGGCTCATGCCTGTAATCCCAGTTACTTGGGAGGTTAAGGTGGGAGGATTGCTTGAGCCCCAGGAGACCGAGGCTGCAGTGAGCCTTGATCATGCCACTTCGTTCCAGCCTGGGCGACAAAGCGAGACTCAAAAACTAAGTATACCATAATTACTATAGTGAACAGTAGAGAGCCCAAAGAATTAAAGAAATATAGGGCTTCTTCCTCATGAATTTGCTTGGTTTTTCATGTACTGCTGTCACACTGTCATAAATTTTGTTTTTTTGATGTGTTGGATTGTGATTTCCCCGCTATGTTGTGTTTGACTTTCATTTTTGGTACACCTGTCCTAATGTTAAATTTGGATGGGTGAGTGGCATTGGGGAATGGACCCTAGGTGAGTTGTCAGAATGAATTTAAATCAAAATTATCGAATTTTAGGATGTTACAGAACATTTTGATCAAGTGTCCATATTTTGTCTAAATTTCATATGTAGCTACAAACATACTTTTGAAAAGATTATATAGTCTGATTTAAGAGCTATGGTGGTAAAGCTTCTGAAAGTTTTGATAGTCTTTGGATCCATTAAACAGAGTTTCTCACCTAGTCATTATTGACGTTTATGCCAGATTCATTCCTTGCAGGTGCCTGTCCTGTGTATTGTAGTTTGTTTAACAACATCCTTGGCCTTCCACCTACTGGATTCCAGGAGCTCCACCCCTCCATTTCCCCAGTAATGACAACCAAAAATGTCTCCATGTATTGCCAGATGTGCCCTGGGGTGCAAAATCTGGTTGAGAACTACGGCAGTAACAAAAAGTGTGATGCCCTTATGGAAATTAGATGTATTTCTGCCCTACTCTGTGTTGGTCAGATATTTTTGGCATCAGCTCAGTTCTGAGTATCAGACATATGATAAAAAGGTGTAAAGTAAGAGTAACCAGTATCAGTAACATTTATGCTTCACGCATAGAATGTTGTCGAAGTTACCAAAAAGAGTTACTGCAAGACTTAGGTGAGACAATAGCTTTCCTCTCAAATATTTGCGGGTGCTGCACAAAAAAGAGGGAATTGGAGTACTTTTACATCGTCATAACGAGCAGAACCAGTACCTGCTGGTAGATGTTCTGTACTTCCCAGAGCGTGATCTGTGGATGCTTGGGGAGGGGGACCACTGAGATCTTAAAGAGGGTACATAATGTTAAAACAGTTTTCATGTTACTGAGATGTTTTGTCTTTCAACATTTGTACTTATAGTGCAAAAGCAGTGGTGGGAAATGCTGTATCCATCATAGGAACAATCAAGGCAGAGATCCGGTATTGTATATAGTCATTTCCTTCCTTCCTTCCTCCCTCCCTCCCTCCTGCCCTCCGTTCTTGCTGTCGTCCGTTCGTTCGTTCGTTCATTCGTTCGTTCGTTCGTTCTTGACAGAGTCTCACTCTGTCGATAGGCTGAAATGCAATGGCCCGATCTCGGCTTACTGCAACCTCCACCTTCCGGGTTCAAGCGATTCTCTTGCCTCAGCTTTCCGAGTAGCTGGGACTACAGGTGTACGCCAGCCACCACGCCCAGCTAATTTTTGTATTTTTAGTAGAGATGAGGTTTCACCATGTTGGCCAGGATGGTCTCTATCTCCTGACCTCGTGATCTGCCCACCTTAGCCTCCCAAAGTGCTGGGATTACAGGCGCGAGCCACCGCACCCGGCCGTCATTTTATTTCTTAAAGACTGCACACTCATAGTTTAAAAAAGCTTTTGATGAAACAGTAAAAGGAGGTTAATTTTATCAAATCTTGACACTTTATCTTTTTAATGTACTGTGACCATGGAAAGTACTTGTGAAGCTGTGTACTGGGGAGTAAAATGGTGGTTTTGAGGAGCACTTGTATGTTGATTTGTGAGCTAAGCTGGTGTTTTCATGGAGCTCCGTTTTTATCTGAAAGAACAAGTGATGAACTGTGGATATTCATATTTGAGTATTTAGGAGACTTACATGAGAATAAAGCAAGTCTGTCACTTCAAGGTAAACAACTGACTGTATTCCTGGCCAGTGAAAAATTTGAGCTTTCAAGCAAAATAATAGAATTTTAGAAAGCTTGCTTTTCCGTCATGAGCTTGACAGTTTTTCCCAATACTTAAAAGATATTTTTGCTGACATTGGTGGATTAATGCATATAGTTTCAATGCTGTATAATGTGTGCTTAAAAAAATAACGTTTTTTAATATTTGGTAGACCTGTATAATTCAGTGAACCCAAGTTTTCCAAATGACCATTTGTGATGTAATAAAATCGTGTATGCCTTCAAGGGTACAGAGTGCAAGGTAAATCAGATTTTAATGCAACAGAGTACCGAGAGTTTATTAATAGGGTTTTAACTTTCGTATTGTAACTAATCTTTGCAAAACTACCACTTGGGGAGTTCTGTTGTAGTATCAAAGAAGACTACCCATAATTAATTGAAAAGACTAAATACTGCTCTTTTCCAATTACAGTGTTGCTCCCAGCACTATGGGAGGCCAAGGTGGGAGGACTGTTTGAGCCTATAAGTTCAAGACCAGCATGGGTGACATAGCCATCTCCACAAAACAAAAAGAAACAGTTATAATGTTGGTTTGATGCCAAGTTTTCTTCATATGCTTCAACTAGAACAATTTATTGCAACAGATTGAATGCAGAAGCAGCTATGAGAATCCAGCCATCTTTGATTTAGCCAGAATTAAAGAGATTTACAGAAATGCAAAAGCATGCCATTCTTACTAAATTTTTTGTTTTGGAAAACAGTTTTTTAAAGCATGTTAACATGTAATGAGTTTCTTGCTATTTAAATGAATAAATACTTTACAAGTTTTTCAGTTATAATTTCCAATGCAGTGGATATTGGTAAGCATAATACATGTAAGTAAGAGCTCTTTGGAGTGCTCAGTACATTTTAAGAGTTGTAAAGGGGTCCTGAGACCAAAATGTTTGAAAACTTGAGAAATCCTGATTGAGAACAGCTGCCCCAAGATGAAGTAGACTTTTCAGTGGTGGTGTGAGCTGCTCATGCAGCACCTCTGGTGTTTTTTTTGTTTTTTTTGAGATGGAGTCTTGCTCTGTTGCCCAGGCTGGAGTGTAGTGGTGCTAGCTCAGCTCACTGCAACCCCCACATCCCAGGTTCAAGCGATTCTCCTGCCTCAGCCTACCGAGTAGTTGGGATTAGGCCTGTGCCACCACGTCCGGCTAATTTTTGTATTTTTAGTAGAGACAAGGTTTCGCCGTATTGGCCAGGCTGGTCTCGAACTCCTGACCTCTGGTGATCTGCCTGCCTTGGCCTCCCAAAGTGCTGGGATTACAGGCCCAACCACACCCGGTCTCTGGCGGTTGTCTGAACACTGTCTGGGGATGGACCTGCACCCCACTCCACCCCAACCCACTGTGATTTAAATAAAATTTTTTTGTTGTCAGTGAAAAACAATGTATTAGATAACCTTTAGGAAAGATAACAGAACTGTGAGATTTTGATTCTCAGATTTTAAAATTTGGAGTTTTTATAGTGAATTGCTGCTCAGTAAATGTTGACTATGGTTTTGAGATGTGGTGTTTTACCTGAAACATATTTTCAGTCCATATTTTTTGGTAGAGAACTTGGAAGGGTATGGGAGTTGAGTAAATTTATGAGCCTGCTCAGTTCCTATCCCTGATTGTTTTCCTCACTTTCTTAAGGCAGAAGCCAGTTCTGGCTTGATAACGACTTTAAAAATGTTTTGACTCATCAGAACATTCTATTCCTGGTTAACTAAGTCAACTTTAGGTTAACATTACAATTAAATTTCATTTTTAGTTTTATCTAGGCAAGTTTATAAAGCTAGCTTCTTTCAGGTAAAAAGAGACCATTTGACTTCTCAGCTAGTTCTAATTTTGGGAGGGTATGTGTATCTGTTTTATTCTGTATGTTCAGGGTTCTAATTACTTAGCAGCTTTTAAATAATTGGACAATGCCAGTTTATGATTTACAAAGCAGCAACATTATAGGAGGTAATTGGTTCCCCTAAAAGTTGGTTAAAGTTGAGGCTCAAAAGAATACTTGACAGAGGTCATAAAGGTACTAAATTGTAGATTGGGGCTTAAATCAGCTCTGGATTCCATGTTCCATTCTCATTCCAGTACACTATACCATTTCCTGTGGACACTGTAGGGAACCATGTGTGGTTAGCTAAGTTGGAGTCTTTATTTTTGAGACAGGGTGTCACTGTTACCCAGGCTGGAATGCAGTTGTGCGATCATGGCTCACTGCAGGTTTGACCTCCCAGGCTCAAGGGATCCTCCCACCTCAGCCTCCTGAGTATCTGGGACTACAGGCATGCACCACCACACATGGCTAATTTTTGTATTTTTTATTGTGAGAGTGTTTTGCCACGTTGCGTAGGCTGGTCTCAAACTCCTGGGCTCAAACAATCCCGCTTTGGCCTCCCAAAATGCTGAGATTACAGGCATGAGCCACCACGCCTGGCCAGTTGGAATCTCTATATAGTTTCAAGTAGAAATAATTTTCAAGCTCAAGTTTTTTGTGTGTATAACATTTAAATCTCAAAGTATTTACATAGTGAAAAATACATACAAAAGTATATAAACCAAAGTAACATATAGTATATACTTGTAGTATACGCAGAATGTAACATACTATAGAACCTGAGATCTTGTGCATCGCTTAATGATTGGATATATTCTGAAAAAATGTGTTAGGTGATTTTACTGTGGGAACAGTGTACTTACACAAACCTAAATGGTATAGCCTACTATGCACCTCGGCTGTGTGATACAGCCTGTTGCTCCTAGGCTGTAAACCTGTACAGCGTGTTACTGTACTGAATACTGTAAGTAGTTGTAGTACATTAGGAAGCATTTGTGTATCTAAATGTATGTAAACACAAAAGGAATAGTAAAAATACGGTCTTATACTGTTACGGGACCATTGTTATATATGTGGTCTGTCCTTGACTGAAAAATGCTGTTATGTGGCACACGACTATACTTTCAGTGACTTTATTTGTGTATATATTCTTTTTTTTGGAGCCGGAGTCTGGCTGTGTCTCCCAGGCTGGAGTGCAGTGCGGCGTGATCTCACGGCTCACTGCAAGCTCCGCCTCCCGGGTTCATGCCATTCTCAGCCTCAGCCTCCCAAGTAGCTGAGACTACAGGCATCCCGCCACCCGCGCCTGGCTAGTTTTTTTGTATTTTTTAAAGTAGAGACGAGGGGTTTCACCATGTTAGCCAGGATAGTCTCGATCTCCTGACCTCGTGATCCACCCGCCTCGGCCTCCCAAAGTGCTGGGATTACAGGCTTGAGCCACCGCGCCCGGCCATTATTTAAAGCCATGCACAGATTTGCCACTTACAGACCCCACTTTGTGGCCAGTACCTTTTGTGGGAGTTGCCTTTTTTTTTTTTTTTTAAATCTTTGGATTGTATGTAGGCCTGCTGAACTGTATAGCAATCTCATTTGTGGAAACTTAAGGATTTGGGAAGAAAAAATAGAGGCATTCTGTTAGATTTCTTTCTTCCTCTTTTGTTACATAATTATTTTTCAAATTTGTATTCCCTCTGTATTTTGTCCAGAAATTGGCTTCTTGCATTTTATGGCAGTTTTTATAACTTTTGGGTTGATCAAGTATAGTGTTTCTGTCATTTTGATCCTTAGAAACATTTAAATTGCATTTCCTGAAATTAGTAGTATGAATCTGTAGCACTATGACTTACTATGATTTTGACTATTTTCTGATACATTTTCGCACCCTTTCATACTTCTTCAGGTCCTGTTTCATACTTTATTAAATTTACATTTCTTTCATTTTCAAGTTGTACTTGGCAAGTTGATGTAGGAGTGCACAATTCAACTTTTTTTTTTTTTAAGTTTCTCCTAGCCATATGAGAGAGAGGGACATACACACACAAATACATGCACTTGTGCGCAAAGGGGCAGTTGGAAGTACCCTTATGAAGTGAGGAAAAATAACTTGGCTATTGTAGTAATTGAACAGCAAGTACCCTTTCTGTGCATAAGCAACCTTGAATTTTCAGTTTGGCCTTGGGCTTTATCTATTCTCCTTGAGCGTAAACAATTATGTCATCTTTGAGCCTCTGCTACTGCTTTACTAACTATTGACTGGATTGCCCACCTGCAGTACATTTTTAAGAATATAGTGGGGTCTAAATATTTTTATTACCACTTACACAGAACACCTTATGGTGGGCCATTTAACCAGCCTTTTAATTTCTTAGCATATACGTTATTTTGGCAATATTCTTGCCTCTAAACTACTATCATCATATGCTGCATACCTTGTTAAAAAGGAGATTGTATTATTTTGGCTCAGAATTAATATTTAATGCACATTGAGATACTTAGAGAGATCCCTGTGTCTTTTCTGTTCATGTCCTTCGAATGAGCACGTTAAGGTGGAGACCTTTCAGCAGCACCTGGTACTGTGGGGAATTGTGCCTTCTGTCAGTTACTGCAGTCTCTCCGATGGCTTCCAAAGAACAAGATTAGCAAGTTTGGCTTTCAGTTTTAACTCCATCATGCACATCATCAAGCATTTTCTGTTAAGTAGTAGCTATGAATTGGGACAGTTGACTCTGTTAATATCATGGGCCACAACTTGTTCCAAATGCCTACTATCAGTAGTGCCTGATGAGCTTTGTATACATTGAGACACAGGCGGGCTGTGGTGGCTCATGCCTGTAATCCCAGCACTTTGGGAGGTCAAAGTGGGAGGATTGCTTGAGCCCAGGCGTTTGAGACCAGCCTGGGCAACGTGGTGAGACTCCGACTCTGTTAAAAAAAATTAAATTGAGATGCAAAGTACTTAAACATTAACTATTTGAGGAAAACACCAATGGAAATACGATATTCTGTACTTTTGTGTGTTAGTAGTCATCTGTCTAGATTGCGCTTCTGCCTTCCAATCGTTTACTGTGTACACCTTAACCTTCTGGCATAGTCATGTTTTTATCTTTGTTTCTTTAATTTTTTTTTTCCAAGCTTCTACTTTGGACTTGTTTAAGGATCTGAATCCCAGACTAAATTTGAGATTGTCATTGAAAACAGAGACTACCTTAAGCATCTTTGTATATCTGATTTTATTTAGCATTGTCTTTTATGCATATTTAGGAATTCGGTACATTTCAACCTAATAAATACTGTACTTTCTGACAAAAGGTAGATGAGAAAAAAGTGCTTTTAGGAAAATTGAGTTGATATTTAATAACCTTGGTTGGCCTAGCAGCTTCCTGGAGCAATAAATAAAGCAATATTTGCTTTGGATTTACTATTTCTAGCCACAGAGTATTGCACTAAAAAGCTATTTAAAAAATCTTGGTTTATTTCACAAAATAGTGTTTTAATTAGCATGAACTGAGTTTTTAGCTAATAACCAAAAGCGAATTATTTTAATTTGAGGGTTTGTTTGGTGCCCCTTGCTGACATTTTAGGGGTGATTTTAGCCTCCTTGCTATAACTATTCTAATTTAATGGTGAATGGTAGAATTAGTTGACTTTCAACTTTTGCAAGATTATTAATATCTACTTTAAATAATTTAACAAGTTGAAACAAGTTTATAAAATATAAGGTAAAATATTATGGTCTCAATTCTGCTTGGTTGTGTTTCTATGAACGTGTTATAAACATAATATACAAATAGTTAAAAAAAAATAACTGGGTGTCATGGTGCATGCCTGTAATCTGAGCTATGAGGGAGGATCACCTGAGCTCAAGAGTTTAGATCAGCCTGGGCAACAGAGCAAGACCCCATCTCTAAAAACAATAATAAAAAAAAACTGTATCTATATGACTACATATTGTAAATGATGTACAGAGGTGCTTCAGTATAGAGATGATTATTATAGGCTATGAAATCAGATATCTAGGTTCATATTCTGGTCCAGTAAACTTAGTCAAGCCTTCTTTCTTAGTTTAATAGTAAGAGTTGTTAGAAAAGTTTAGGAATAATGTAAAGTGCTTGACTTAATATGTGGGATATGTTGAAATTTCAGTAGATTGCAACTGATCATAATTATATTCTGCCACTTTTTTTTCTCCTGATACGCATGCTGCTACATGTACTATCTCATTTCTTTATTGTGGCATAGTTTTAAGTTGTAAGCATGTACTGTAATTAACCAGTTCTTTATTGATGGATATTTAGGTGGTTTCCAGTTTTACTTCATTGCATACTCTCCTCAGTGAACAACCTTGAATACCTTTCTGTGTTAGTTCTATGAGAAAGGTTCAAATTCCAGAACCTATGAGATCAAGAGAGTTAACTTACAAATGAATGAACTAAGTACCAAACGAACTCCCTTTTTAGGGGATAGCCCTGGGATAGACACTGCTCATTTCAAGCTTATTTCTATTGTGCCGGAATTTGGGTCCCTATTTTGGTCTGTCTTCCAGTCTTTGCACCCATACTCTAGGAGTGGCTGGAAATTTATATATTTTTTATTGTTTGTTTTTTGCTTTTTTGGGGGATGGAGTCTCGTCGCCCAGGCTGGATTGCAGTGATGTGATCACAGCTCACTACAGCCTCAGCTTCCTGGGCTCAAGAGATCCTCTTGCCTCAGCCTTCTGAGTAGCTGGCACTACAGGTGCATGCCCCTACAGCTGGCTAATTTTTAAACTTTTTGTACAGATGGGGTCTTTCTATGTTGCCCAGGCTGGTCTCAAACTCCTGGGCTCAAGGGATCCTCCTGCCTCAACCTCCCAAAGTGTTGGTATTACAGGTCTGTGCCACTGCACCAGGCCTGGGGATTTAGCTTTTTATGTAATATTTTATAGTTTAAAAATGTGTGATTAAAGAGAATATGTCTTCCAACTTCAGGGCTTTCAGTTTGAGCCTTCTGCCCTAGTATTTCTGTCCTAGTATTTCTGTAATAAGTAGATCGCTGGAGATAAAGTTGCTAGACAAACTTTTAAAATTGGTATGTGCATTTTTAATTTTGATAAATACCAGATTGCTTTTTAAAATGATGTAACAAGTTTGCTTTCATCCTGATGAATAAGGGCTCTTTTTTTTTTTTTTTTTTTACACCATTGCCAACATTGGAGGTTTTTTGGTCTTTCATTCTTACCACATACATTAAATTTTGTTTTTCATTAATCTGGTTGTGTTAATTTGCTTCCCTGATATGCAGTGAAACTTTTTAAAAAATTGATGAATTCTTTATGTATTCAGACTATTACTGTTTTGACATAAGTTGCATGTATTTTCTCCTTTTATCATTTGCTTTAACTTTCCTTATGTGCTATATTGTTACTATATAAAAGTTGGAATATTTTGATACAAGTAAACCTGTTTTTATGGCTTTTGCGTTTTGTGTCTTGCTTGAGTAAGGCTCTGAAAATGTTTTTTATTTTCTTTTAGTGCCTTTATGCTTTTTAAATATTTTTGAAATAGCATCTGGGATTTAGATTTTACTATGGACAATCAAGGCCATTCAAGTATTTCATAGTTGTCTTCACTGACTTGAAATGGGATCTTTATATGTGCGAAGATGATCATACTTTGCCTATTTGAATGTATGACCATTAAACTCCAGTTAACAAATCATAGGAACTTGCACTGTTTGCATTAGATTTCTAACTACTGTACCAAGGTGGTTCTTGATAGTTGAGATTGTATGTATTAGTTAAGTTGAATGTCTAACCTTTTGAAACAAATATCCCGCCAAAATAAACAGCCAACAGTCAACAAAAATGTCACTATTCTAAGTTCCTAGATATTTATCCTAATTAGAGTCATCTTGACAGCCCTGAATGGGGAAAGGAAAGACCTGTGTCTCAGCTTTGGTCTAAAAACTTTTGTATTTGGAAACTTCTTGTTAGTGTTATATGCTGTACTTGTAAAATTCCTAGTTTGTTATCCAAAGTAACGAAGAGATATAATAATTCTAAGGTAAATCCACAGAGATGCAGCTCACCAAGAATAATATAACTAGTGGCAGAAATGAAACCAGAGTAATACGACGAGTAGAAGTGGGATCAGGCTTGCTTTCTCCCTTTTTTATCAGATTATTTTTGAGTTGAGACCAGACTTTGTAGTCTGTCTTGAATGCCATTACCAGAAGTTGCAGTTTTTTAGTATACAGTTGTATTTTAGGAAGACATACTTAGTAGTAGTATGCCTGGTGGAACCATGTGACAAAGGAGTAGAAGGAAAGGAGTTGGAACCACGATTGCCAAGAGTTAGAACTAGAATAGTTGAAAAGGAATTGTTATATAGAATGCTAAAACAATTAAAAGGCATGTGTTCTATGTGAACTTTGCCTTGATGAAAATAATTTAAATATTATAAAGAAAACTCTGCATATTTAAGGAGAGAAGAGTTCTGAAAATTCTTTATACAATACCTTGAACCAGTAAAAAAAAGGTGTTTGTAGGGGAGGAGTGTTTGGCTGTCTTTTGTGGTTTTGAGAGGGGGCAGAATTCATATATGTACTACTATATGTAGGTATGTATTTATGTGTAACTCTGATCCAGAAAGGATGAAAACTTTTAAGAATGCTTTAGTCATAATATTAAAAACTGACAAGATGTTTGCATTAGATGTGGATGAAAAGGAAGAATAAGGATAGATACACAATGGAGCAAAAAATTGGGTTACTAAAAATAGTTCTTAAGGAAATACAGTAATTTTTGTATTTTTATAGAGTAGAGAGCTTGCTAGATGGCTGCCAGTCACACTCTAAAAATTCAGGCAGTACCCTAAAGGTAAATACTAATTATATTGGTGAGATGAAAATGGACCAGTTGCTCAAGCAAAGCACAGTGTTCTTGATATTAAAAACCAGGAAGACATTTTAAGGAATCACAAATACTGCAGCTGTATGTCTGGTTTGTGTTTTTTGTTTTTGTGTTACATAAGTTATAGAAGTTTATTTTTCAAAGTACAATAGTATCTGAAGAAAATTAAAGACTGGTAAAATGTTTCTAGAATGGATAGATGTCTAGTGCGTTCAAAAATGGGAGGAAGAACTTTGCATTCTTGGGGTTGGTAGCTGTCTGGTGTATAGTTCCAGGAGAGTGTCAGTGCATATATAAGGCAGAAGAATCCTTAATCTTTGGAGGTTTATGTTCCAGATTGCCCAATATTGGAGTATATAGTTTTGTTTTGTTGGAAGGAGAACAGCAACAAAAAGATTTCTTAAACTGTTTTATCATTCTACTTTATTTCTAATGTTAAATGGAAAATCTTCACTTTCATTTAAAGTGTTATAATGTTTAATTTTTCTACTTTGGACATTTTGGACTTTTGAAATATCTGGGAGTCTGGAATTCTTAGTCTAGCTCCTTAAGCTCATGCTGAGCCATTTTTATTGGATACACAAGTATCTTGTAAATTTCAGAATATGCATTTGTTTTTTTTTATTTGGTAGGTCTTGTTACATAGTTTTTCCTTTACTTTCTTTCCTTCCTTCCCCTTCCATCCCCTCCTTCCCTCCATCTCTCCCTCTCTTCCTTCTTCCCTCCCTCCCTCCCTCCTGGGCTCCTATCTCAAACTCCTGGGCTCAAGCCATCCTCCTGCCTCAGCCTCCGGAGTAGCTAGGACTACGGGCTTGTGCCACTAAGCCCAGCTAATTTTTATTTTTCATACAGATGACTGTCTCGCTATGTTGCCCAGGCTCGTCAATTCCTGACTTCAAGTGATTTTCCCCTGCCGTGCCTCCCTAAGCATTGGAATTATAAGCATGAGCCACGGTTCCTGGCCCATATATGTTCTTTCTTGAATTAGGTGGAACACATGTGGTTTTATATTGACACAAAGTAATACTGAGGCTGGATGATGTGCCTACATTTGGAATAAAGTAAATAAAAATTTCCAGCTTGCATATGATTTATTTCCCTATCAAAATGTTAGTGTAATCAATATTTTTTCAAATTAGGCTGAGCAAATCTTGTGCACGTTTAGAAATCAGGGCCTGTATTCTAACGTTCTAGTGAGAAAGTTAAAGTAGACAGGAGCTTTCCAAGCGTTGTTTATTATGACAATGAAAGTCTGAAGATTTGAATAAGAAAAAAATGGGAAAGATAGAGGAATCTTACAATGGATACTCTGTTTTTTTAATGATCCAAACTGAACTGGTAATGAATTTAATTCCTTGAGAATGGAAAAGAATGCAGAGAAACATATTACTTGCACAAAACAAAAATAGAGATTTATTGCTTGAGGCTACAAAAATACGATTTCAGCTTATACTTGACTTACAAGCTTTCCTTGCTTGAACCAGATCTAGCCTAGACAAAATGAAGTTTTTACACTTCTTTTTTCTGGCTTTACTCATGTTAAAATCATTTATGAAAGCATTCATAATCCCAGGATAATTGTGAAGGACTGTAGTTTACTAAGAAAAACTCATGAAACAATGAATAACACAAGATAATACAATTACGTTAGGATAGGTGGTAAGCATAGTTTGTATTGTGCACTTGAAAATTTAAGAGTGATCTCAAGTTCCGTGCTCTTACGGCAGAAAACCAGAGGGGCACACAGGGAAACTTTTGGAGGTAATGGATGTGTTTATTACCTTGATTATGCTAATGGAACTACAAGTGTACGCATATGTCCAAACTTACCAGATTATATACATTAATTACGTTCAGTATTTTTCGTATGTCAATGATACCTCAATAAAACTAGGGGGAAAAAAAACCTGTGTGTAATGACCAAGACATTATGAATTCAGTTATACTTCATGTGTATATTTTAACCTTAGGAGATGCTGCATATGATTAGAAAGCAGAACATTTTTATTTCGTCTTCAGCAAATACTTTTTTTTTTTTTTTTTGAGGTGGAGTTTTGCTCTGTTGCCCAGGCCAGAGTGCAGTAGATGCTGCATACGATTAGAAAACAGAACATTTTTATTTCGTCTTCAGCAAATACGTTTTTTTTTTTTCCCCCGAGGTGGAGTTTTGCTCTGTTGCCCAGGCCAGAGTGCAGTGGCATGATCTTGGCTCACTGCAACCTCCACTTCCTGGGTTAGAGCGATTCTCCTGTCTCAGCCTCCTGAGTAGCTGAGATTACGGCATGTCATCACACCTGGTTGATTTTTGTATTTTTAGTGGAAATGGGTTTTCGCCTTGTTGGCTGGGCTGGTCTTGAACTCCTGGCCACAAATGATCTGCCCTCCTCGGCCTCCCAAAGTTTGCTGTGATTACAAGTGTGAGACACCATGCTTGGGCAAGTCTTCAGCAAATGCTTAGTGCTGATGTGGATTAACATTGTATCGAGTAGCTATGCAGCTTAGATTAAAGGGGCAGGAGGAAACGATCCAACGTGAATTAATTTCTGCAAGAGATATGTCTGATTCATATTTATTCAGTAAATGCTGTTATAAAATCTGAATTAAAATTAAGACAGTATGTAACTAGACCAGGCAACAGTAAACAGATGACATGCAGTCCAGCAGCTAATTAGTAACATACAGTATGGGCTTCCTGGCATTCTTAGATCTGTGTTGATATCACAAGACAAATTACAGAACAGTCTAGCAGTCGCAGTGTAGACCAGAACCCAGTGGATTTGTGTAGTAAATGCATCATAAGCCTTACCTGTATAGCATTCTTAAATTTAGCACTTTATTGCTTATGTAGATTATCACACTTTAACTTATAAAGTAGAAATTGTATTTAGAACTTGGTAAAAAAGTAGCTGTGGTTGGGCTTGGTGGCCTATGCCTGTAATCTCAGCACTTTGGGAGGCAAAAGGGAGCAGATCACTTGAGGTCAGGAGTTTGAGAGCAGCATGGCCAACATGGTGAAACCCTGTCTCTACCAAAAATACAAAAATTAGCCAGGTGTGATGGCATGCACCTGTAATCCCAGCTACTGGGGAGGCTGAGGCAGGAGAATCAGTAGAACCCGGAAGGCAGAGGTTGCAGTGAGCTGAGATCGCACCACTGTACTCCAGCCTGGGTGGCAGAGTGAGACTCCATCTCAAAAAATAAAAAGTAGCTGTGTGTGTGTGTGTGTGTGTGTGTAAAATACATTTTTTTTTTTTTTTTTTTTTTTTTAGTAGAGACGGGGTTTCAACATGTTATCCAGGCTGGCCTCAACTCCTGGGCTCAAGCCTTTCTCCCACTTCAGCCTCCTGAAGTGCTGGGATTACAGGTGTGAGCCACCACACCTGGCCTATAAACACTTAATTTCTTAAGGAATGGAATTTGGAAGAAATAACTAATCCAGATTTGGGGTCTTTCCTTATCATATACTTGGTTTTGTATGTTATTCAACTGTTAGTTTAAAAATATTGTGTTGACTTTTTGAAGTTAATTTAATGAAAAAAATTATGAAAAAAGATTGAGTCAAATTTATTTCCAAAGCATTTAAAGCATGCTATGCCTTTTTACAAATTTGGAACTTATCTTAAGATGGATAAAAATGTAGCTGTGTGTGTGTAAAAGAAACCTTTTAGACTAGCATCATTATTGAAGTGTAAATCTCTTAAAAAGATCATTAACAAGCCTAGGGTGAATACAGTTCTTTCCCTTCAAATTTTGTTATGCTATTTGCTTCATTATCTATGAACTTCGTTCATTGTGAGTCGGATGCCAGGTTTCATTTGGGGAATGTCTTATATTGGTAAAATAACATTTTTGTAGCGTGTTTATCAATGTTTAAGAAACAGATTTTGGCTTATTTTCAAGAGGTGAAATTTTACAGAAGTTTACTATATTCTGGATAGTGTTTTCTCTAGCAGTGTATTTGGTCTGGATTCTAACTTAGGTGTTTAAGTAGTGACAGAGTTAAAATCCTTGGGGTAGAATTTTCTCTTTTTGGTCACTTGCTTTTGGTCACTTTTTGTCATAAAAATTTTGGGGGTATTGCAGGGAACCAATCATGTTTAGAAATGTGTGTTACTAAATTAGTTTTTCTGGTCATGCTGATTTGTTTCAAATTGTAGAATTCTTTTGGGAGTAATTTTATCCAATTTTTTTTATAGTCCAGTTACAACACAGGGATCACAACAAACACAGCCGCCACAGAAGCACTATGGCATTACTTCTCCTATCAGCTTAGCAGCCCCCAAGGAGACTGACTGCATACTTACACAGAAACTAATTGAGACATTGAAACCCTTTGGGGTTTTCGAAGAGGAAGAGGAACTGCAGCGCAGGTAAACAGATATTGTGTATTTTTTTAACTTGGAAATTTTTATTGATGTTAACATAAACTGATTTTGAGGCATTCTGTACTCACTCAGAAGGCCAGGGTTATTTGCCCAGATCTATATATCTGTTTTAGAGAAGAGCGATACTTAAGAGAGAAAACTTTTTTTTGTTTTTTTGAGACAGAGTCTTCCTCTTGTTGCCCAGGCTGGAGTGCAATGGTACGATCTTGGCTCTCCACAGCCTCCGCCTCCTGGGTTCAAGCGATTCTTCTGCCTCAGCCTTTCGAGTAGCTGGAATTATAGGCACCCACCACCACCCCCGTACCCGCCACCACGCCTGCCTAATTTTTTGTATTTTTAGTAGAGATGGGGTTTCACCATGTTGGCCAAGCTGGTCTTGAACTCCTGACCTCCGGTGATCTGCCCGCCTTGGCTTCCCAAAGTGTTGGAATTACAGGTGTGAGCCACCATACCCGGCTGAAAACTTTATTTTCTACATAGAGTTCTCTTCCCTTAATTTTGATGTTGTTTATTTTTAAAAGCAATAATTCTGATTTTTTAATGCTTTTGGTTATTATAGTACTGAATTGTCTGGAGAAAGAGGAATACCTTACTCAGTGTAACAGTGCCCGTATATATATAGAGAGAGAGAGAGAGAGCGCGCGCGCGCGCGCGCAAAAGCACGTGCTAACTACAATATACTGTGTTTCTGATCACTTAAAAAATCATAATTTAGGAAGAATGCCTATTTAAAACTTTGAGAAACTTAATCAGTAATGATCTGGAATACTTGATTGATAATTGTTTTATCAACAGGATTTTAATTTTGGGAAAACTAAATAACCTGGTAAAAGAGTGGATACGAGAAATCAGTGAAAGCAAGGTAAGGCAACTTTTTTGTGTATAAAATAATTGGTATATAGCCGACTGAACACAGCAAATGTCTTATGTAACCTGTCCTTATTTGAGTAGATTTAGAGTCTTTAATGTGGAGTCAATTTTAGACTATTGATAACAGATTTTACATTACTTTTCTAGTTAATTTGGAAGCAGGAAAAACTGAACTGAGTTAAGCAATTTTTAAAAATAAGTACTGTTTGTTTGGAACATTTGAAAACTGAAACTCAGTAATTGTAAACTGCTCACACTCTTCGCAGAAATGATGGATGTTTCTCTAAAAAGGTGCTTTAAACGTTTGAGAATCTTGTTGCCTTTTAAGAAATTCTGCCACAGTTTTTAAAAAAGATTTTCAGGTATTTTTCAAACTGAATATTTGTTTATTTAGTGTTTTTGTTTTTAAGAGACAGGGTCTTGCTCTGTCGTTCAAGCTGGAGTGCAAGTGACACCATCATAGTGCACTGTAACCTCAAATTCCTGAGTTCAAGCAATCCTCCTGGCCTTAGCCTCCCAAGTAGCTGGGACTATAGGCATGTCCCTTCGCACCTGGCTAATGGTATATGTAGGGTCTTGCTTTGTTGCCCAGACTGATCTCAAACTCCTGGCCTCAAGCAGTCCTCTCACCTTGGCCTCCCAAAGTGCTAGCATTCCAGGCATGAGCCACTGCCTGGCCTATTTAGTTTTCTATAATAACATTCTTTGTCCTTTTTTCTTTCTTTATTGAAACAGAGTCTCACTCTGTCACCCAGGCTAGAGTGCAGTGGTGCCACTGCAACCTCCACCTCCTAGGTTCAAGGGATTCTCATGCCTCAGCCTTCTGAGTAGCTGGAATTACAGGCGGGTGCTACCATGCCCAGCTATTGTTTTTATTTTTAGTAGAGATGGAGTTTCTCCATGTTGGCCACGCTGGTCTTGAGCTCCTGACTTCAAGTGATCCGCCTTCCTTGGCCTCCCAAAGTGCTTGGGATTACAGCCGTGAGCCACTGCACCTAACCTCTTTCTTTCTTTCTTTTTTTTTTTTTTTTTTTGAGACAGTCTCACTCAGTCGCCCAGGCTGAAGTGCAGTGGCACGATCTTGGCTAGCTGCAACCTCTGCCTCCCGCATTCAACTGATTCTCCTGCCTCAGTCCTTCAAGTAGCTGGGATTACAGGTGTGTGCCACCATACCCAGCTAATTTTGTATTTTAGTAAGGATGGGCTTTTGCCATGTTGACCAGCTGGTCTCAAACTTTTGGCCTCAGATGATCTGCCCACCTGGGCCTTCCAAAGTGCTGGGATTACAGGTGTGTTCCCAGCCTCTTTTTTTTTTTTTTTTTTTGAGACGGGGTCTCCCTCTGTTGCCCAGACTGGAGTGCAGTGGCATGATCTTAGCTCACTGTATCCTCTGCCTCCCGGGCTCAGGCGATCCTCCCACCCCAGCCTCCCGAGTAGCTGGGACTATAGGCGGGGGTCGCCAAGCCTGGCTAATTTTTTGTATTTTTTGTAGAGATGGCTTTTCACCATGTTGCCTAGGTTAGTGTCAAACTCCTGGGCTTAAGATATCTGCCTGCCTTGGCCTCCCAAAGTGCCAGGACTACAGAGGTCAGCTACTGCCCCGGCCCCTTTGAATTTCTAACTCTTCATTATGAATACTTGTACATACAACTCATAAGTACATGGCTAGGATTCTTCTGGTAGAGAAAATGTTTTTGTAGAGTTGTATATGGAGTTTGACCCATTTAAAAAAATAACATAAATAGTGGTAATTTTTCCAGGGTAGTGCAAAATCCATGTTTATAATATAACTGAAAGGTTGAAAAGAGAACCAAGGGTAAAGGAAAAATTTCATAGAGCAGGGAGAAGAGGGTGTCATCTTAGAAGAAAAGTTGTAGTCTTTTGGTTTTAGTCAAATTTATAGTACTGTTTGCTTAAAGCAATGTATATGTATATTTCAAAATAGAAATTAAACTTCAGCAAATGTAGTATTCTAAATTGTGGACTTTATGTACCACGTCTTTCTTACTGATTTTAGTTTCTAATAGAAAATAAGATTTTTTGGGGGGTATGTTTGACATCTAATACTCTGAACTTTAAAATGAAAAAAAGATTTTGCAAGTGAAAATGTTTTTCCATGACCTGAATTAAGAAATCTTAAATTTCTGGGTTACAATGATGATAATAGGGATAAACATACTAATATCTATAAGTGTAGTTTATAATATACTAGTCACCAGCCACGTATTTAAATGGAAATTAAAATTAATCAAAATTAAACATTCAGATTCTTGACTACACTAGTTACATTTCAGGTGCTCAACAGTGATGAGTAGCAGTGACAGAATGTTTACATCCTTGCAGAAAGTACCATTGGAGAGTATTCTTCAAAAGGTTGTTATGTCTTAATAGAGAAGTCTGTGGACCAGTGTTTTAAGATAGTTTCTACTTCATCTCCTTTGTAGGCTACTTCTGCACACATCTTGCTGGCTAATTTTAAATAACCAGGTCAGCGTTGCCATTGAGGTTTTAAAATATCTAAACAAAGGAAGACAAAGGCTTTGCTTACTTTTAAGAAATACAACATTACAGCTGGGCACCAGTGGTTCACGCCTGTAATCCAACATTTTGGAAGGCCGAGGCGGGCTTATCACGAGGTCAGGAGTTCAAGACCAGCCTGACCAACATGGTGAAACCCTGTCTCTACTGAAGATACAAAAATTAGCCGGGTGTGGTGGTGTGCACCTGTAATCCCAGCTACTCAGGAGGCTGAGGCAGGATAATCACTTGAATCCAGGAGGCAGAGGTTACAGTGAGCTGAGACTGTGCCATTGCACTCCAGCCTGGGGGACAGAGTGAGACTCTGTCTCAGAAAAAAAAAAAAAAAGACAGCATTACATACATAACTTGTCTATTTTCTATAGTGATGATTAAATATGCTCTTAAAAAACATTCTGATCGCTTTAAAGAAAAAGATTATATTCAATGATTTTTACCAAATATCACAAAGCATATTAGAGTATTTTTTTAATCATATCAAAAGTGACTTGAAAGCCAATACCAGCCATGCGCGGTGGCTCACGCCTATAATCCCAACACTTTGGGAGGCTGAGACGGGCCAACTGCTTGAGCCCAGATTGAGACCAGCTTGGGCAACATGTGAAACCCCGTCTCTACAAAAGATGTTTTAAAAATTAGCTGGGCATGGTGGCGTATGCATATAGTCCCAGCTAATCAGGTGGCTGAGGTGGGATCTCACTCTTTAGAACTTGTCTTTAGGGTTTTTTGGAGTATGAAATAGCACTTCATTTTATGTTCTTTTTTTTTTTTTTTTGAGGGGGTGGGGAGGTGGTCTTTTACATGTTTTGGTACTGAATAGATACTTTATTATACCAAGGAGTTAGGTAAGAGGAAATATTGACTAAACACTTACTAAAATTGTTTTTGTTTGTACAGACCTTGTCATTCTTATGAGCAGGGCCATTGAATACTAAACTGTAAAACCTGGGATTTTACACTAGTGCCAGGGCTAGGAAGGCAGTTTTTGAATGCTTTCTCCCTCTTCCTGATGACTCTACTCTTTCTGAGTAAGAAAAGTAAATTTAGCTGTTTCTAAATTACTTCACCAAAGCCTTTTGGAAATCTAAAAAACTAAGCAATTATTTACCAATATTGGCTTTCTCTTCTCTGCTGTGCTGTCCCCTTCCCCTTCCCTTCTTTGCCTTCCTCTTCTCTTTTTTTGAGACAGGGGCTCACTCTGTCGCCCAGGCTAGAGTGTAGTGGTGTGATCATGGCTCACTGCAGCCTCGACCTGTAAGACTCAAGCAATCCTCCCACTTCAGCCACCTGATTAGCTGGGACTATATGCATACGCCACCATGCCCAGCTAATTTTTAACACATTTTTTGTAGAGACGGGGTTTCACATGTTGCCCAAGCTGGTCTCAATCTGGGCTCAAGCAGTTGGCCCGTCTCAGCCTCCCAAAGTGTTGGGGTTATAGGCGTGAGCCACTGCGCGTGGCTGGTATTGGCTTTCAAGTCACTTTTGATATGATAAAAAAAATACTCTAATGTGCTTTGGGATATTTGGTAAAAATCATTGAATATAATCTTTTTCTTTAAAGTGATCAGAATGTGTTTTTATTATACTCTAAATTGATGATTCATTTTATGTACAGCATCTTTGTCATGAATAAAGTCCCTGATTCTAATGTGCTCCTGTGGGATTACGTGATCTTCTCAATCACAGTCTTCTTTATAGCAGTTTCTAGAAATACGGCAAAAATCTAACAATAAAGAATTAACTTCTTTAAAAGTTGAAAATTGTTTGAATTTCAAATATGATTGATCTGAGGGGCTGGTATTTTTAAAGAGCTTTTATAGATTTTGAATACCCTTTATATAAATTTACACTGTAATCTTTCTTGGGATCCACTCCCCCACCCAAGTGTAGTGTCATTTGAATAGTTGCCCTTGTGCTCCACTGGCAAAATAACCATTTTTTGTTTCAACAGAATCTTCCACAATCTGTAATTGAAAATGTTGGAGGAAAAATTTTTACATTTGGATCTTACAGATTAGGAGTGCATACAAAAGGTAAGTTTTATTTCATTTTTCCTAGAAAGGGACCCTTTAGTTCTTAAACATGATGACATACCCATCTCAGTTACTTGTGTATCATATAGCTTAGGCTTGCGTGGAAGAGAGAGTGCTTTGAGGAGTCTAAATTTTCAGTAAGAAAGATGTAAAATAATGCTGACTTCTATATCGCCACTATCCAAAAGTAGTATTAAGATTAAATAAAATTAGCTTAGTGTGGAGACTCATATCTATAATCCTAGAACTTTGGGAGGCCGAGGCAGGTGGATTGCTTGAGCCCAGGGAGGTCAAAGCTGCAGTGAGCTGTGATTGCACTGCTACACTTCAGCCTGGGTGACAGAACAAGACCCCGTCTCAAGAAACAAAAATAAAAAAAAAATTAAAAATTCAGAGTTTCAGTAGAGGTAGCCGCATTTTATATGTTCAGTAGCCACATATGTCTAGTGGTTACTGCATTGGAAAGTACAGATATAGAGTAGTTTTTCTGTTGGAGAGCTCTTTTGGACAGTGCTGCTATCTACATGTATATCATTTTCCCTCACCAGCAGAATATCATTCTGGAAATAGAACAAAAATGAATCCCAGCTTTTAAGAAAACCTCGTGGATGCCCCCGCTAATACCTTTATAGACAAATTATAAAATATAGCTAGGCAAAAACCCCAAAAATGTGTGTTCATAGCCATTGATAATCAGTTAATAGTTTATACTTGTAGTTATTTCCTCTATGCAGATAAATACACAATAAAAATGTTACCACGGCAAAGAACATTTATTGAGCTTCTTTTCTTTCACTGAGCACTGGGATCTTCATTATCTTATTTAGTTCTTCCAGTATTGTTATTCTCACATAACAAACAGAAGCCTGAGACTAGAAGAGGCAGTAAAGCTTGAACAGTTCTTCTCAGCCTTCTACTGGCAGGGTAGTGACAACTCACACATCCTGAGGCTCTACTGTCTTTGGGTCTTGCTCTGTTGCACAGGCTGGATGCAGTGGCACAGTCTTGGCTTACTGCACCCTCCACCTCCTGGGCTCAGGTGATTTTCAGACCTCAGCCACCTGAGTAGCTGGGACTACAGGCACACGCCACCATGCCTGGCTAATTTTTTTATTTTATTTTGGTAGAGACAGGATTTTGCCATGTTGCCCAGGCTGGTCTCAAACTCCTGGGCTCAAGCCATCCACTTGCCTTGGCCTCCCAAAGTGCTGGGGTTACAGGCATGAGCCACCACGCCCAGCCGAGGCTGTATTCTTTAACCATGAACTGTATCTGCCAGGTTAGTGTTGTCTGTTTTCTAGTATCCTTCCCTTTCTCCATCTCCCATCACTCTGTCCCATTAGTACATTACTTTTGATATATCCTGTGTGCTATACAACCTTCCTCCTGTTCTTGAATATTCTATTATAATAAATAGCTTTCAGAGTCATACCTCAACATCTTGGCTTTTAGGAAAATGACTGTTGACCTGATTCCACATTAATCTCTCCCTTTTGTGACCCCAATTAGTTGATTTTAATTCTCCTTTTTAAAATTCTGCCTATGTACTCAGTGCTGGCCTCTTATCAAGCACTGAATTAATGACAAATATTTTACCATTGTCTACCTCTTTGGATTCTTCTGCTTGAAGTTTATTTTGTAGGTCCCATTTAGGGGCCTGGTAGAGAGCGTATAAGCACTAAACACATAGTACATAGAGGAAAACTATGGTTTTGTTTAACCAATGAACATGGCTATGACTAATGACATCAAGATGTTGGGTGTATGTTTGAATAATTCCCTCTCCATGAAAGTACTTGCTGAGCCGTCTTTCTTTGGGCTCCCAGTTTATCTGGGCCACTATAAATAGAGGATGCTGCAGGATCAAAATACACCCCATCAATTAAAATCATGTTTGTCCTCCATTGACTGGTAATTTTTAGTAAGTTTCTAGAAGCTCACCAATATGTTAAACAGATTCTCAACATCAAATACTACCATGATAGGATGCAAAATAATTTTCTTGTAATATTAATTAGTGGTTGATGGGCTTAATTTTTTTTAGGTGCTGATATTGATGCGTTGTGTGTTGCACCAAGACATGTTGATCGAAGTGACTTTTTCACCTCATTCTATGATAAGTTGAAATTACAGGAAGAAGTAAAAGATTTAAGAGTGCGTAAATGTTCGGGGTGTAATGGGAGGAGTTATGAACTTTCATTTAGTCAGTTGAGTGAATTTTATGATACAGCCATCATTTATTGAGTTCTTGCAGTTTACCAAACCCTTCTAAGCACTTGGCATATGTGTTTGTGTTTTATTCTTTACAGCAAGTGTAAAATTATAAACTCATTAACAGATTAGGAAATTGAGGCAAACAAAATAAATATGAAATAATCTGGCTGCAGTCATACATCTGATGAGTGGGTGAAATCAAATGTTTGAACCTTGATTTCTGATCTGATTTGTCCAATTCAAGAGCTCAGCCTTAAAGCTAGCTATTTTTGTGTCAGGTGTTTTGCTAACGTACTAAAACTAGTAGAGGCCTAAAATGTAGTTTCAGAGACCCTAAACTTGTTTACTTTTCTTATAGGCTGTTGAAGAGGCATTCGTACCAGTTATTAAACTCTGTTTTGATGGGATAGAGGTAAGGTATAGTTCAAATTGACAGTTCTTGCTATGTGCTGTCACTAATTTTGATTGATATAGGTTAAAAACTTGGTTTATTTTAAAGTTTACAATTAGTAGTTGGTTGATATTAACGATTAAGGCTTTTAAATGGAAGTGACTGCCTGTTGTTTGTAGAATATACCATTTTAAGTCTTTTTAAAAATGCCAAGTGAAGTTTGGAGCTAAAACAGAAGTAATGAAACCTTAAGATTGAAATGCTATTACAAAAAAGTTTTTTTGGTAGCTTTTCCATATGCCAGTTTTGTGTGCTTTTAGTCTCATTAAGGCAGTAGCATAATGTATTTTTGCAAGTAACACTTTGCTTTGACTTCATTTAAAAATTGGGAGGAAAGTGTCAGTGCTGAAATGTTTTCCAATAGGGGAGGATTTATGGACTCAAATTCTTGAGATGTTCATTTCTTCTTGCTGTTTCCGTGTGTGTAATTAAAGTGATGAGAATAAAGTTGACAGTGAAGCAGCTTTAGTAATTCATTACTTTTGCTGTACCGAATGGTACTGGAAAGTCACAGATAATAAAGTGAAGATTGTAACAGTTTGGAAACTGTAAGAGAAATAATTTATTGAAGCTGGGCACAGTGATGTGCACCTATCAGGAAGCTGCTGCAGGAGAATCTCTTGAGCCCTTAAATCTAGCCTGGGCAACATAGCAAGACTTCATCTCTTTAAAAAATAAAAAGATAAATCACTGTTGTGCTATTTTGCAAAAAAAAAAATGGCTGCATCTAAGGTTGCTGCGTAAGATGCTCAACTCTGTATTTTATGAAAAGTCAAGTGACTGACCTTAATAAGTAGACATAAAATGTTACATTTGGTAAGAGATTATGAAGTTCATGTAGTTTTGATTTACTGTCAGTGTTTTAAGTAAATGTAAAAATAATCTGTAATATAAAGTATAAGGTGATGCCTCATTTTCCTTAAAAGAATATTACTGACAAAGAGGACATTTTTTTGGAAGGAGACCTGACCTAACTTTGTAAACGTTACAGGATCGAGATGGAAAGTTAGATGGCTACTTAAAGCATTTAATGTGTTAGTTTTCTATTATACATGCTGTATTAAAAAATAGTATTTTAGGAACATAATATTTTAGGAAATTTAGTAATCATTTTCACATTTCAGTATTTTTTGAAGTAATTCCATCCTTTAAAAAATGTGTCAGTATTATTACTGAGTTGTTTTTTCAGTTATCTAGTTTTATGAGGCTATAATCTTTATTTCTGTCCAAATTGCGGAAGATACTAGACTTTGAAATCTGTTCTTTTTCATTGGACAGTTTATCCTAGACCACAGGTACTTATTTGTGTAACAGTACAATTTTTTTTTCTGCAGGTGTGTTTAAATGATATTTTAAAATGTGCTCCTAAAATAATGCTTTTTAAAAAATGATCTAATAGCCGGGCACAATGGCTTATGCCTGTAATCCCAGCACTTTGGGAGGTTGAGGCGGGTGGATCACGAGGTCAGGAGATCGAGACCGTCCTGGCCAACACGGTGAAGCCCTATCTCTACTAAAAATAGAAAAAAGTAGCCGGGCATGGTGGCGTGCACCTGTAGTCCCAGCTACTCAGGAGACTGAGGCAGGAGAATCACTTGAACCCGGGAAGAGGAGGTTGTAATGAGCCAAGGTCCTGCCACTGCGCTTCAGCCTGGGTGACAGAGCAAGACTCTGTCTCCAAAAAAAAAAAAAGTGATCTTATAAAAGGCTTGTTTACAGCAGCATCCGCATTTTTGGAACCATGATATCATACCCTCAGGGATAACTACCAAATCTGTGCTGTTTCTTTGCACTGTTACCTTTCCTTTAGAAAAGAAACAATTTTGTCAGCTGAATTCTATGTCTTCAAAATTAGCCTTAACTCTGGTTGTTTTAGACTGTACTTTCCCCAGTGTTTTTGTTTTACTTAAAACTCAATTGGAAAAACATACTGTAGTATTATAGACATAGAAGTTCTCAGATACAAAGAAACTCTCTTTATTGAGAGTTACTTTTGGCTAAATATAAGGATGCTTGCCTTATATTTGAGTACTTTTAAGTTCTCGTGTAATGAGATCTCCCCTTACTGAGAAGTATTTTTGGCTAACTATAAGGCTATTTGCCTAAATTTGGGTACTTTTTAGTATGTAATCAGTTTATAATTCATATAGATGAAGAACTAAACAGCTAACTTTAATTCAGTGTATGTATTTAGTAGACTTAGTATACCCAGTAGATGGATTTAACAACCTTAATAATTGTGATTAAAGTGACAACTGGGTATTTGTACATTTCCATTTCTGTTTTAAAAATATTGCCTTTTTTTTCCTCCCCTGAGACAGGGTCTCCCTTTACACAGGCTAGAGGCAGTGTTGCAATCACAGCTCACTGTAGCCTCAGCCTGGGCTCAAGGGATCCTCCTACCTCAGCCCCCCAAGTAGGTGGGACTACAGACACTTGTCACCATGCCTGGCTAATTTTTAAATTTTTTTGTAGAGATGGGGCCTCACTATGTTGTCCAGGTTGATTTCGAACTTGTAGCCTCAAGCAGTCTTCCTGCCTTGGCCTCCCAAAGTGCTGGGACTACAGGCGGTAGCCACCATCCCCAGCCTATATTGCCATGTTTTAAAATTATCTGGTTAAAATACCCATGATACGAAATAATATAGTTTGGACTTTTGGAGGGACATTGTCATGTTCCCAGATAATGAAAAGATCCTGGCTTTAAGGATAATTAAGTTTTTGTTTTGCTGTTTTGAGTCAGAGTTTTACTCCTGTCACACAGGCTGGAGTGTAGTGGCACAGTTTTGACTCACTGCAACCTCCGCCTCCCAGGCTCAAATGATTTTTCTGCCTCAGCCTCCCACATAGCTGGGACCACAGGTGCGTGCCACCACGCCTGGCTAATTTTTTTTGTATTTTTTTTATAGAGGTGGGGTTTCACCATGTTGCCCAGGCTGGTCTTGCTCAAGTGTTCCACCTGCCTCAGCCTCCCAGAGTGCTGTGATTTTTTTTTTTTTTTTTTCCTTAATAGAAATGCCTTAAAAGTAGTTTGACAGATATGGATTGTTGTTTTGTTTGTGTTTCAGATTGATATTTTGTTTGCAAGATTAGCACTGCAGACAATTCCAGAAGATTTGGATCTACGAGATGACAGTCTGCTTAAAAATTTAGATATAAGATGTATAAGAAGTCTTAACGGTATGAGAAAGCCTACTTCCTTTTGTGTACTTCAGTTTTTGTCAGATATTAGTTATTTTTACACAAGTTTTGTATTGAAGCTTTTTATAGCTATATTGTTAACACAGTAGTGAGTTAAATAAAATGTACTTTGCCTAATAAACTACAGAAAGAGTATGTAGTAGTTTATTTCACTCTTACAGTATTTTATACTGTATTTCTTCTGTCATTAATGGTATTCAGGACACTTGAAAAGACCATCTGGCTTTTGTACTCTGTTGCTAGTGATTTAGGTTTCATGGCCTAACCCTAATTAATTTTGATCCTGTTATTCTTTAGTAATGCTTTCAGCATTGCTAAGATCAGAAGGACTACTTTGGTACAATTTTATATTAGCATAGCTTGTTACTGTGCTCTTGAAGAGCAATTCTTGGAAACTTGAGTGGATTAAGTCTTCCTCAGTATATGTGGAAAGTTTTAATTGTGAGTCTAAAATTCAAAATTAGGCAGGTTACAGTTTACTTTGGTTTCTTTGGTCAGTGCTTATGATAGGAGATAAATGCTTTAGTTTTTTTTTCCCCTCTTAATTGAATTAGCTTTACTGGTTCTACGAAATGAAAATTTATGTTTACTTTTAACTTCAATCTCAGAAAATTTGGAAGCATTACCATTAAACTTTTGATGATTTAATGTTCTGTTTTTTTTGTTGTTGTTGTTTTGTTTTTTTTACCCCTATTAATTAGGTTGCAGGGTAACCGATGAAATTTTACATCTAGTACCAAACATTGACAACTTCAGGTTAACTCTGAGAGCTATCAAACTATGGGCCAAACGTGAGTTGAGAATTTGTTGGCTGGCTTATTAGAAATGTTCAAGCTTTTGTTCAACACTAACTTATCTTTTTGCTTTTCCCTTATCAACAGGCCACAACATCTATTCCAATATATTAGGTTTCCTCGGTGGTGTTTCCTGGGCTATGCTAGTAGCAAGAACTTGCCAGCTTTATCCAAATGCAATAGCATCAACTCTTGTACATAAATTTTTCTTGGTATTTTCTAAATGGTATGTGTTTAGATTATATTAAAATAAAATTGATTGTAGACACTGAAGTTTAGTCTTATTTCTATAACATTTCTGCAGCTGGTTTCAGATTCAAATTTTAGTTCATGATGTAGTCATGTAGGCAGCCTTGGAGATCACATTGTATTTAAAATGGCAAACTGAAACTCTATTTCTTTTCCCTAGTTTGGCCAGGATAGTAAGGCAGATTCTATTTGTGCTTCCTTGCATAAACTTACCCCTGAATAAACTCTGAATTTTAGCAGCTAAGATCCAATTTATTGATAGGTTGGGAAATCGGTTACTATACTTTTGGATAAAAGTTGTACACACCACCTCTTGCACTCTTTGAATCCTCTGTCAGTATAGGCCATTAGTTTCTTGTGATTGTTTTTTTTCTTTTTGCTTTCAGCATTTATTTTGGCCTAATATTAAAGATACAAATTTTCATAAGAGGCTTTTAAAGAATAAATTAACATTAAGTGCTTCAGGACAAAAAAGGAATTTGAGATTAGTCATTAACCCAGGAGAGGTTTTTTTTTTCTTTTTTTAAAGTTTCTTCATTTCATTTCCACATTTGTCAACTATGATTTAAGAAAAAATAGGATAAAAGATTACTGCCATTTTATATTAATTGCCTTGGCCCAATAGGTGAGGGTTCTTGGTTTTTAATCAAATTAAGATAAATCGTCCATTCCTGTTCTTACGAACTCCTGCTCCTCCCTCTGCAAAAGAGATGTTCTTTTCTAGTAATTTTATAAAAATTAGAGTTATTTGAGACCATTTAGAACTGTGTTCAACTGGAGGAAAAATAAAAAAAAATTTAGAACCATGCCACACTTTTCAGTACACATTCTGGCTGTTTGGGGATTTAGTAGCACTAATAACCAGGCGTGATAAGATTAAAGAATGTCAGAATTTCTCTTAATGCTACACATATATAAGCAACTAATGTTTTTAAGAAGCTAACCTTGATGTTAAGAATGGCAGGTGTTCTCCAGTTTTTACCTCTTTCATATGGGACCAAAGTAGCTAGTATATGGAACACATATGAACGTGTGTTTATGCCACCCAAGTTTTACTACTATACTTGTCTTTACGACTTTTAAGTCATGAATCCTTATTAATTTTCATAATTATTCATACCCTTTTGCCTGTGATCAGAAGTAACTTTTAAAATTATCAGTTGACTTTGGATGGAACTAGTATAAAGGCAGGAATTTTGTCTTTCAGTGGAGATTTATTCTGTTCAAGGTTGAAGTGGACACATCATTATCTTAGGATGGTACTTCTTTATTTAAATAGTCCTTTAAAGTTCTTTGAGTGGCAGAGAATATATTTTGTTTCAGTCTGAGAAGGCTACCAGATGATTTCAGTTCATTTCATAGTTAGGAGAAAAAGATTTTTGAGTAGTCTAATGTCGTCAGAAAGGAATAAAACGTTGTATGTACCAAGAAGGCAGAATGAAGAAGGATCACATTCACAAATGCTGTATGTTTAACAAAATACGTTTAGATGGTAATATCCAATAGTCTTATCAAGTGCTACAATCTTTTTAAACAGGGAATGGCCAAATCCAGTGCTATTGAAACAGCCTGAAGAATGCAATCTTAATTTGCCTGTATGGGACCCAAGGGTTAGTGTATTATTTTTTCCCCTACCAATTCACACTGTGCAATAACAAGTAAAAATCATCTGCATAAACTCCAGGGAGACTTCCAGCCTTTTACTTATGAGTGGTCATGTCCGTATTACACTTTCTTTTAGATAACCTCAACTATAATTGTCCTCAACTATAATTGATGTGAGAAGCATAATTATGTACCCTGTAAACCACATTTAATTGTACATAGTTTTTAATACAGATTTTACTAACATTTTAATTTATTCTATATAGAACTACCTTGTAAGTCAAAGTTGTGTGGGCATTTGTGCTTTTAAAAAAATAAAAGGATACTAAAAATCCCTGTATTTTTTTATTTTATCTAAGTATTTTGCTAAAGTTGGGTTGTTATAGGAAAGCTGTTACTTAATGTTTACATGTGGCATATAACTTCTAAGCAGTCTCACTTCAATTACCATGATGTAATTGTAAAAAAAAAAATTGGTTTAGGTTATTTTAGAGATTATAAAAACATGGTTGGGCTAAAGAAGACCTTCCATTCTGTTTCTTGGGAAGTTACAGCATTTACCACTTACTCATTGTAAATGTTAACAACATGCACTTTATAAACTGATAAAAGAAATTTAGGTTTGAATAAGATTTCCTAAGTTTATGAAATCCTATTTTTCTAAATTTATCTTACTGCAATATCAAAAATTTTAAATTCTGTTGAATTACATCAAGCTATGCATTTTCAGGTTTTCCAAACCTCAAGGCATTTACTTTTAGAGGATGTGAATTCACAACTTCCTTTGTGGAAGTGTGCCACTTAGCTGATATACAGATTTAAAATGAACAGTATAGCATTTCATTATCTCCTAACATTTCAACATGGATAATGTAGTTTCACTGTGTGTTAATAAGCTTGAACTCCTTAATAGTTTAAGGGTATAGTAAGAACTTACGTTTCTATCTTGTTGAAAATTAGCTTTACAAAACATATTGTAGCATGACATGTCTCTAAAGGTAATTGTATGTGCATCCCTATTTCTGTTGTTGAATAAAGAAAAACTAAACATCAATAGATTCCCAAGCAGAACTTTTTTGTTGTTGTTCAGCCAGGCACACTTTCTAGTAAGGTTGCCAAAATCCAAATTGAAACAGATCATTAGTTTAGATGAAATCTCTGATTCTATAAAAAATTCCTATAAAAACAATGTCTCTACATGGTTTTTCTTTCTCAACTCCAGCTATGAATGAAATAAAAAATATAATCATTGGTTCAGTTTAACAAGGGGTAAAAAGCCCAAGTATCTGTTGCATATGTACTTGAAGAAACTGATTGGCTGTTGTTGTATGTAGGTAAACCCCAGTGATAGGTACCATCTTATGCCTATAATTACACCAGCATACCCACAACAGAACTCCACGTACAATGTGTCCGTTTCAACACGGATGGTCATGGTTGAGGAGTTTAAACAAGGTAAGTGTTTATCCTTATGCTCTGATTTATACACGAAGGATTTACATACCATTGTAGACCCGGTAGTCAACTGTGCAACTTAAATTGAAGGATTCACTGAAGTGGATTTTGGTGTTCATTTATTACAGTATATATTTGAGAACTGCAAAAAATTCCTTTTAGGCAATTTATGTTTTATAACAAGTTGGAAGATTAACCAACAGTTAAAACCAGTAGGCTGGTTTAGTTCCATACTATTGCCTTGTAAAATTATAAATGATGACAGTTTGTCTACACTGGTTGAAATGAGAGATGTTTAGCAGGCTGCGTACTCCTGGGAAAGAACTTTGAGCAGCAATGGGGCCAAACCACCCAATTAGATTCCATTATTTTTTGGAGGAACCTTTTAACTTTTGAACCTACTTGTGCTGTTAATTTGAAGGTATAGCTACTACCAAATAGTCTTTGAGAGAAGTGAAACAAGATTGGTTTGACTGAAAACAGTGGTTTGACTGAAAACAATGAAATAGAATCAGCTGTTTGACTACTAGCTTTAAATTTACACATTTAAAATTCCTGAGTATTTTATGCTTTAGTTTCATCTTTAGTCTAAAGAGGCCCATCAAGGGAAGATGCCTCTATCCCTTTAGAAACAACAGGAAAACTTATTTTTAGAAAGGCAAGAAACAAAGTATATTGGAAATTTTTCCTTCTCGGGTAACTGGAGTGTTTAAGAAAGGTCATTCTATGAGCATGGCATTTTAGAATAATCGTACTTTACCAGAAACCTGGTTCTGAGAATATCTTCCAGCTTTTTAAAAAAAGTATGTATGTATATAAGAATATGCTCTAAAATCATAAGCTAAAACTATATATGTTAAAATTCTGGTTTTAGGATTATAGTGAGTGCATGTAGTATGATTAAGATTATGTAAAATTCTAGATTATAGACTGAAGTATGCAAACATTTTAATATGTTTTTAATTTAGGTCTTGCTATCACAGATGAAATTTTGCTGAGTAAGGCAGAGTGGTCCAAACTTTTTGAAGCTCCAAACTTCTTTCAAAAGTACAAGTATGTATTTTAAGGCATGTCGGACATGTTGCTCTCTTAAATAATGGTTTAATGGTAGCACATATGAGCTTTCTTCTTGCTGGATTAATGTTTTGGATTTTCCTTTAAACATCTGTAGAATTTTCTTTCCTGTCACAAGGACATACTGTTTTTAGTGAACTCCTTAGTTTTTTTTTGGTTGTGGTAATGAATGTGAAGCCCCTTTGATTTTTCTGCTCCATCTAACTGAGCTCCTGCTACGTTTGTAGCAACATCAGTTCCGTAGGCATACCTCAGTCATGACAAAAACAGTACATCTGTATAGTGGCAAGTGGATGCATCCTGAAAATCTGTAGTTAATAATTCTCTACTAAGACACAGTATTTTCATCTAATTCTGGAAACTCGTTAATCACTAAGAATCTTTAAAACAAAGACAAAGCTAATAAAATGTCAATATATATTCAATTAAATGTTTTCAATAGTTACAGCACATTATTGGCCTGCCATTTTCCCCCAATTGTTAATAAAACCCCTTCAAATATTTCTACAACTAGCTTTCATGAATCTAAGTGGGTGTTAATAATTTTAATTAATGGTTTAATGCCTTAGTACAGGTTAAAAGCTTCATTAATTGTGTTAGTTTTGATGAAAAATGTAAGTTATCATCTTATTTAAAAAAAACAGGCAAACCACAGGCTTGCACTTTTATTTGCCCTGGGCTGAAAATGTGCCAAAGTCCCACTTACATTTTTTTTTTTTTTTTAATGCTTGAAACTTTTCTGACCATTTGATCTTGTGTTGGATTGTGTTTTGTAATAATCTAAGCAGGATTGCTTTATGCTATTCCCCAATTAAAAGCAAGAATGATGACCTCCATGATGTCTCTGTGTTTTGTTTCTGTATCTTTTGCATGAGAAAGCAGTAACGAGCCAGTAAGGAAGCACTGTGTTGTCAGTAAACGTTAAAGTAGCATGACCATTAAATACTCTTATTTTATTACAACTTCCCCCATAAATTGTGATTTCTGTTTGACAGATAATTTTTCTTTGTTTTTATTTTAACTAATGTAGAGGAAGTACCTTGGAACATTTACACTAATAAACATGTATATAGATACTTTTAAAACTTGATACACAGGAGACACAGTTACATGTAAGGAGAATAATAAAGGAATTGGTTTTACAGGAAAGTATTAGTACCCCTTAATTCCTGGAATCAATGATGAAACTAGATTCAAACTTTGTTCTATTCACTTTCTTATAGGACTGTGATGGGGCTTCTTTCACTTTAAGAAAGATTAATGTTTACATTGAACAAACCTTAATGTCATTTTATTCAAATTCACATTATTAGCACTTTGGTGCTTTTTCTAAAGCTTGCTTACTGTTTCTTTTAAAAGTTTTAAACTATGCTTCAGTCCTTGCTGGATAGTACCTATAAGTTCTTTGACTGGTTAAAAGATATATTACTAATCTTCACTGAAGTTTTTGTGAAACAATCAAATTTTTTTAGGTTATAAAAAAGGAAGCAGCAACAAATAGAGGAAATTACATCAGGAAAATTTACATTTCTGCTGAGTGTCTTCTGAAAACCTTTGAAATATGACAGTGGGCTATTTTTATCCATACCAAATTCTATTTATATTTTTAATTGTTCTCCAGAAATTTGCGTCTAAGATAAAGTGATGACTATCATTAGGCTTTTGGAGGTATTCACAGATTTGAATTTTTAAAAACATCCTCATGTAAAATACCCCAAAGATTGACTGTACAACCAAATGGAAATGTTTAGTCTTCCCATAAGTCAGAGTTGATTCAATCTTATTTGAGGCATATCATGAAATACTGCCTGTTGATATGTGTAGGATTTTAAATCATGTGAAATATACCTGACATTCTTGGAAGGAGCCAGAACCATGGAGAAAAATCTCATTTGTCTTAAAAGGCAAACTAATCATCTTCCAGAAAGACATGTCAGTGTTCCTTAACAAAAAGGGGTAACATTGTTTTGTGAAATTTTTGGAGTTCTAAGAAAAACAGTTTTTTAAATGCCGCCTCTGAGACAATTCGAGTTAACAAGTAACTAGCAGTAAATCACTGACATTAGGAAATGTGAATACTTACTTCAGGTGTTAGATTTCACTAGGAATAAAGGAAAAGTATTAGGTAAACCAGTGTATTCTCTAAGGTGCAAGATGATTTTATAATTTCATGTGTATATATAGTAACCTTAAATTTGTTTAAAAAAGTTAAAAACAGGAAACTAAATCTTGGTCT
This sequence comes from Papio anubis, assembly GCF_008728515.1. Taxonomy (NCBI): domain Eukaryota; kingdom Metazoa; phylum Chordata; class Mammalia; order Primates; family Cercopithecidae; genus Papio; species Papio anubis. The sequence goes on along the minus strand of NC_044982.1, from coordinate 10,014,301 downwards.
TGAATTACGTAGAGACTTACAAACATTTTTGACTAAGATGTGCCAGCTTTTTATTGTATGTATCTGAGTTATCTTCCCAGGTGAGATGAAATGGTCTTCAAGAGATTCACTTAGAGAATTTGTTTTGCAAATAGCAGTTAGGTAATACAGTAACTAAATTAATTGTTTTTAGGGCACTTTGCATAAATACTAATTATTTTGGGATATATTTTTATAGTTAAATTTACTTTTAACTATTTTAAACTATTTTTATTGGAAACTGAATTTTTTTTTAATTTGGGGAAAAGGTAATGGCAATTGCATTAAGACTTCAAAGTCTCACATGGAGGCATTTGAGCATCATAAACATGACAGTTTAAACATGGCACTTGTAAAATAGGGGATCGTTTTTTGGTACATCAACAAAATGTAGCCTAATTTAGATGTACATGTACACTAGGTTTCTGTGGTCTGATTGGGACCTTAAGAATTGAGTACCAGTCCTGGTTTTAAAAATTAAAAATAGAGATGTTTAGAGAATGCAGTTGGAATTTTGTTTTGTAAATAAATTCCTAATGACTCAAGATATTTGCAGGTTATTTTTTATTAAACTTAACTATTGCATTTTATATCTCTCAACTCAAATTTGTTTAAATGTGGCTGAGTAAAGGACATTTAACTTCAGCGTAAATACTTGTTAGAATTAACATTTCTACCTATATGTGAATATTTGCATTTGTGTGTAAGATATGTACAGAGTAGGTACTCTTTCCCTTTTGGATTTCGGTAAGAAGTAATGTTGAACTCTAGGATTCAGAACTTTGAATTGCCAACAAAACTGTGTCCAAATGGATTGTGTATTTCCTCTTTATAAATAAAGAACATTGTATATCATTTAAGGTTTTGTTGAAGACTAAGGTGGTTATTAAGAATTTCCATTTTAATAATGTGTTGTAAGAGTGATTTAGAGACTGCGGGAGTTTTGTCCCTGCCCTTAGATGGACCCAGACAGCTTTGTGTTTTTGTGTACGTGCCTGATTTCTGTACTTCATTGTCTCCTGTTATAAGTTGCTGTACTTTTGTGAGAGAGCTCTTTCTGCATGTTCTGTACCTTTTTTTTTTTTTTTTTAAACCAGTTAGCCATTTTTAATATTTTAGGGACCTAGAAATCAGGTTACTGAGCTTGTTAGGATTTTGATTTAAGAGCATTTGGAACTCCGAGTATGGATTTTTCTATACATAAAATACATGAATTTTTAATGCTTTTATATGACTTTTGTTGACTTATTTGGGCCATCTGTGCTTGCTCATGTATTTGACATTTTCCAAATAATGCTGAGCAAATTAAACTGGTAAAGGAAGTATTGGTTTGTAGGGGTTTGGACTGCATATTCACATGGCTCTATATTCCTTGTTTTTTATATATCTATCTCTGTTACCTTAAGTTTATAGACTTCAAGTTAACTCCATTGAACTTTACATACCTCTGCCAGTAGAATGTGTACTATTATCCCATTTTACAGACGATGTACACAAGACTTAGAATTGCCTAGGATTACATAGCTGTGAAGAATTGAAACCATTTTTCAAATACATTTTTTTAAATAGGTTTGGTAGTTTTTTCTCTGGGTCTAGGTCAGATTTTTGCTCTTGGTTAGAAACTACACTTATAAAATGTGTTAGAAAGTATTAGGTAGACTTTTCAAAGAGTAAAATAATTTTAAAATTTTGGTGATACTGCTACTTTTGAAACTAGTATCAATACTTATGAATACTAGATGATGTCAGTTTGCTTTTTGCTGTAGAGATTCTGGTGTGAAATTTGGCTCCCAGCACTGGGTACTATAGAAGAGTATATTGGATTGAACTTTTTTAGTCTTAGAAAACTGAATCATAGTAGTTACATTTGAGTTGTAAATAGTTTTAAAAAGACTTCAGTATTTATTTGATCATGATGCTATTTTCTGAAGTGAAAACTTGGCTTTTGTCTAATATGAATGGGATTGAGTTTTGGATAAAAATCGGATTTCTTTGTTGCTGTCATGTTAGTGATTTTTTTTTTCTTTTTTGATTATAGAAACGTATACTGTTAATTGGGAAAAAAATCACAGGGCCTAACTGTAGTATTTAGTTTAATTTTCACTACTGTTTAATTTGAATTTAAAAGCATGATGTGTTCGATACTGTTTTTAAAGTTACTGTTGTAGTGTGTGTATTTAGTGATAAATTGTTGTGTCTAAAGCCATGGTGTTTTGATTCCATTGAAACATTTTTAAGTAGATTATATTTTAGTGAGCAACTCTTTAAGGCAGAGCACTCAATCGGTGTCATTGAGCAAAACTATTAATGCTTATTTATACTTCTTCAATTAAGCTGCTTTTCGGTAATTATTCATAAAGTCACTGCTTTTTTCAGAAGAATTAAACTCACTAGTAGTTAGAAACGTGGAATTTAGCATATATGATTTTATGTGCATATTGAGATTGTAGTGCCCCTTGCTAAATTGATGTGGATCTATAATTGTAAGGAAGCTTATTACTTTATGGTCTAATATCCAGCACAAAACATGTAAATAAAATAAATAGCATGTTGTCTTTATCTTCAAAGGCATTATATTGTACTTCTAGCAAGTGCACCAACAGAAAAACAACGCCTAGAATGGTGAGTATAAGAACAGACTTTACAGAAAAAGCAAACTTCAGAATGAATCACATAGCCACTGAACACAGTAGGAGATGGGAGGAAGTCCTTAAAACTTCTAGTTTGGTTTGATTTGTTCACAAATGGAGCTGCTTTACTGTGTGTAGTGAAAACATAGAAATCAGGGGATCCATATGCAACTTATTTTTTTGTTTGCTTTTTAGAGATCCATGCATCATTTCTTAATTGTATATTTAAATTGCACTTACAGCTTGTTTTTCTTAAAATTTCTGTGGGGAGAACTTTTGCAGCCTTGCTGGCGTGAATGGAGTGTTTCTTGGCTCTTTTTTCCCTGTTGTTTGGCAATTTGGGGTAGAACTTAAGGCTTCTGATTTTATTTGTGGGAGTTCAGCCAGTTGAAATGCCCTGGTATGTGCATTTTTTTATTTATTTTTAAGTTAACCAAAACTTTTTGTTAATACTAAGTGACATTTGTTCAGGGTGGGCTTGGTGGAATCAAAAATCCGAATCCTGGTTGGAAGCTTGGAGAAGAATGAATTTATTACACTGGCTCATGTGAATCCCCAGTCATTTCCAGCACCCAAAGAAAATCCCGACAAGTAAGCCCTTTTCTAATTTAATTTATTCTTCCCATTTCCAATTTTTATTCATAGACGCTTTTACAGGCAATTTTTATAACCAGTATCACTATTCTGTTGACTACATATGGCTAATAGACAATTTAGAACTTGTAACTTAGTTTTTCTGATCAGAAACATTGAAAAGAAAGACTGTTTTATGAGAAAAATCAGCACACATTTTTTTTCCTGATATTCTTCCAGTGATGAGGTGCCTATTAGCTAGAGTTCACATTCTACAGTTTTCCGTTAATACTGTCTTTACCATTCCTTCTTAATATTTTCTTCTCCTGTTTTGTACAGTAGTTGTCAGAATAGCTGGTATACCATACATCAGTCTTTGCTTTTTATCTTAATTTTTTGTTAAAAGGGAACAAACATTTTGATATGAACTTATAAAAATCTGATTTATGCTTGATTCTGGACTGTTGAGAAGCTAACGTACGTAAAAGCAGAGTCAGTTTGCCTTTTTAGAGGTCTTTTATTTATATAGGTCAGTTGCTGATTTGATTGCTTGCTGTTAATATGAGACTAGACTATACTTTGTTGCATTGGAGAGTTGGAGAGTACTAGTAATAAGCTTATTTTAAAAAATAAAGCAGCATTAAAAAAAGATAAGTGGAAGGATCATTAAATTTGTGTTACACAGTATTCTTAATGATTATATAGATGTTTTAAATTTTGTAATTATATGATGAGTTTTTTTACATTTTGTGGTAATTCTAATCTTAATTATTATGAGACTGTTTGATGTTCCATTCAGTAGATACACTGTTAAATGTTCAAAAGTAGCTAAATCACAAATTACTCCTGGTATTATGCTTCTGTTCATGTGGCCTTTTAAAATGAATTTTTGAAGTTTAAGAAATAGCTATTAAGTTCTAGTTAAATTTCTGTATTTAGAAAATCCTTTTTTTCCCAGACTTTCTAAAAAGTCTTTTTCCTTCATTAGTTTAAAGATAATTTTTCTTTGATTTCAGTGGATTTGGTTCTTTAGAATCATCATTAAGGACATTGACTATCAATGTACAGTTAATAAGACTGTATTTCTCCTGGATCTCTGTTTATGTTGTAGTAGGAATATAGAGGACAGGTGTCGGTGAGAACTTTGCATTTTGATGGAGCTTGGGCTTAGAACTTTTAGTTTGCTCATACATTTGTATTACAAGTTTTTCCATGTCTCAGATTGTCAGCCACATTGATAGCTACGTTTTCATGAAATCCAGATAAACTATGGTAATGCTCTTCTTTGCAGGGAAGAATTTCGCACGATGTGGGTGATTGGGTTAGTGTTTAAAAAAACAGAAAACTCTGAAAACCTCAGTGTTGATCTCACCTATGATATTCAGTCTTTCACAGATACAGGTATGTCTTTACTTGGATAATCAAAACACTTCAGTTCTTGCATATTTGAAATTGTCTTGATGCACACCATAGTGATATTTACAATAATTATTGAAATTACTTGCGAATATTGAACTGTCATCAGAATAATGGTTTTGTATTAGTCTAATACAGATTGAGTATTCCTTATCCGCAATGCTTGGGACCAGAAGTGTTTAGGATTTTTTTCAGATTTTGGAATGTTTACATTACACTTACCAGTTGAGCATCCCTAGTCTGAAAATAGGAAATTTTAATACTTCAATGAGCATTTCCTTTAAGTGGCATGTTGGCACTCACAAATTTTTGCATTTTGTAGAAGTTTCAGTTTCAGATTTTTGGATTAGTGATACTCAACCTGTATATACATGATTTTTCGCTATTGTGGCAACCTTAAAGTTAAGTAGAACCATTCCAAACTTGACTTCTCCTTAATTTCCTAAAAAATGGGAAACAACTTGAATATATGGTTGTCTAGACTGAATCTGTGTCTGACTGCCTTCATCATCTTGAACCTGAGAAATCAATGAAGCGTAACTTGTGATGACCTGGAGAAATTTTCCTACTATGTCTCAAATACAGATTCAAATGTTAATGCATAGGTGGGAAATAGGCTGATTTAGTGTAGATTTCAGATTGACCTGTACTCTAAGATGAAAGGTAGTTCATTTTAACTAAAGACCAAATGGTGGATGTAGTTGAGAGAATGAGTCTATATGTAGGTGCACAACTTTTCATGGGAATGGCGAATACTACACATAGGGACAACTGCACATCTACTTTAAGGACTAATCCTTTTCTCAGACACTGTCCTTCTCTCTCCCATTAAAAAAAATCTAAGTGGCATTTTTATTCACGATGAGGAGTTTTCCCTGGAGAACATATAGACTTAAAATTAAGAATTTTTTTACCTAGTTACAGGAGAGAAAAAAATTAGTGCCAGTTTGTTAAAAAATCAGTATCGTGCACTAACTGTGATACAAAGGAGAAAATAAAAGGAAAAGAATATGTATTTCAATATGTCACTGCTCAGATACAATGACGCTAGAAGATAACTTAAGTGTCAAGTGATTACACTTTATGTGGATTCGCTAGCAGTGTGACATCTATAAATTCTGATCAATACCGGTGTTGTCTGTGGTGATTCAGGTATCACCAGCAGCGTTAGCATTGGTGACCTTGTAAGAGTGAAAGTTGCAAATAAAAAGAGACCTAATTTTGATATGCTTGGTGGTAGTTGTATTCCTGGAAATTTCAAATTAAAATACTCCGTTTTTTGTTTGTTTTTTTTTTCTTGTTTTTTATTTTAAATACTCCATTTTTAAAATGTAGAATTGAAGTGATTTCTTGTTTAAATAATTGCTAAGTAGGTTTTTTGTGTTAGGAATGTAGGAAGGACATGGTATAATTCTGTGTTGGGTAGAACTGTCCACGTTGAAGGATATATATATATATGTTTCTAGCCATAGTACCTTTTAATCAATACAACAACAAAAAGACCTCTACAGATTTTTAGAATGTCGTATGTAGGGTGATACTCCACCTGCTGAACACCACAGAAGTATTTTTTCCTGAAGTAAAAATTCTAATGTTAACTTACTTATGAACTAGTAAGTCATGGATACCTACCTGGATTAGAAATTTGTTCTGTATGTTGCGTTCAAATTAAGATGTTTATCAAAGATTACACTAGTGAACCATCAAGATTTTCAAGGATGTTTTAGATATTTTGGGAAGGAAAATTTAGTTGTCCTGTATATTGAAACACTTTAATCCAATACTTTATGGGATTTTAAAAGAAAATAGATTTCACATATTCAGCACACAAATGTTCACTCCCAACCCCTACCAGTTTCTTTTCAAGTAATTTTGGTTGTTCAACCTAGACACCTTGGAATCAGTCTTTGACCCTACTCCATGTTAATCCATTATAAAATCTTTTTGCTTCCTCTTTCAGAATATATTGAGGTTTCTGCTACTTAGTACTAATCCCACTGTTTTTACCCTAAGTCCTAGCCACTATAGTGCTGTTGGATCACTGTCATTGCCAAAACTTTCTCTTTTGCGCTCACGCCTTCAGCTGTTCTTACCTAGAGTCCAAATGATATTTTTAAGCCAGATCATGTCTTGCCTGCTTAAAAGCTTTGAGTATCTGAGTATCTACTCAGAATAAAAGTCCAAGTCCTTACTGTGGTTTGCAAACTTCTGCCTGATCTGCCCTTTTCATTATGTCTGTGACCTTACCTCCTATTATAAGTTCACAATCCTTTATTTGTAAGTTTTGGAGCCAGAAAGGTAATACAGTTAGTAATATACCCATTGAGGCCTGGAGCGGTATTTGGTACTGAAAGACAGTATCATTTCTGCAGGGAACCATTGATACTCACATGGAGCAAAAGATAAAGACCAAATAGCCACAGCCACAAGTAGTTCAGAACAGGGTTTGTTACTAGATGAATTTTGTTTCCTATCTTAGAAAAACGTGTGTGTTGGGAGTTTTTAGGATTTTAGAGTTGCACATAAGGGATTATGGATTTCTACTTGTCATCTTCTCCATTGGCATTTTTGTTGTTTCTCAAATGTTCCAGGCATTTTCTCCTGCTTAGGGCATTTTGTTCTTGATGTTTGCTCTCTCTGGAATGCTATTTCACCAGGTACTCTCAGCTTACATCCTCATGTTCATTTAAATCTTCAGTCAGATGTCAACTCAGTTTCCAGGCTGAGCTTCCTATCCTACTCCTTGTGTGGTTTTTCTCAGTAATACTTATCATCATCTGACATGGACTGTAGTTTAGGTTTTATTTTTTTCTTGTTTATTCTATTCTCCCTACTGTAATGTAGACCCTTTGAGGCTACATTGGTCTTTGTTCACTGCTTATCTCCAGTGTCTAGAACAGTACGAATCAAGTATAGATGTTTCATAAATATGTTTTGTATGACCGACTTTTACCTTTTGGGGCCCTCTGGATCTAAATAATTTGAATTTATTTAATTGTAGCATTTTCTTTTTGTACCTGTGACCTCTATTATTTAAGTTATTACTATATATAGAAAGTATGTCATTACTTAGTTTTATCTTGCAGATTCTTGTAAAGGTACCTATAGGTATAGTTTAATAAGTTTGACTTATTTTACAGCATGTGTTACATACTTGGGTAAAGTTTTAAACAATAGTACTGGTAGCATAAAAGGGTATGAGTTTAAGAAACCCTTTTCCCCTCATTTCTGCCATTTCTTAAAGAGTTACTCTTTAGAGTTACTACTTTAAGAGCTATTTAAAGAGTTACTACACTGGAAGAATTAATACATTTTGTGCTTTTATTCAGCGCATCTTGTGGTAAAAGGAGTTTACTCAGGCAATGAATTATGTCAGATTAGGAATAGGTCTTGACTGATTTACAGGTATGCAGTATTGATGGAAAAAGGATCCCTACTTAGAATAGTTTCTCTGGAGTGAGTTTAACTGCCTTTATTAAAATGTTTCTATTTCTTGTAACAATTTCCTAATTGTATAGTTTATAGGCAAGCAATAAACAGCAAGATGTTTGAGGTGGATATGAAAATTGCTGCAATGCATGTAAAAAGAAAGCAACTCCATCAACTACTACCTAATCATGTGCTTCAGAAAAAGAAAAAGGTAAATTTAGAAAGTACTTACAAAAGCATTACTAACATAATGTTTTATGCATCTGGACTATCATTATTTCAGAATTTAGGCTCAGTTAATAAGTCATATTTGAAATAGATGACAGCTTTTTAAGAATCTGTTTCATGGGTTTCATGGAGCAGTTTCATTATGTGAAATCTGACTCTAATCAGTTTTCTTGCACACAGTTGCTTTAGATTTTAGAAGGATTAGTAGTGATGCTTCATATCCTTACTTTGTATATACCCATATTCTCTTTAAGCACTTTTTATTCTTATTCATTTAAAAATCCCACATCAGTATTTAATTTTCTTTCCTTTAAAAAGTAAACTCAATTAAATTAGTAAGGAAATATGTGGGTCAGGTAAATTATGTGAGACTTTTAAAAAATGAAAATCGCTTTTTTGGATGAATGTGAGAAATATAACATGTATTTTATTTAAAAACCAAAAGTTGCTGAGTATAAAGGAGGTCATGAACAGAGGTCACTGAGTTAATATTTTGCATTACATTTTTCTAGTGTTAGTGCTTCTTTTGAATAACTTAGAGCTATTTTTTCCTTATTTGAACTTTAGTGAGCATATTGGAATTTTAGTGCACAGATACAAATTACATTTTTCTTTAGGTGATTTCAAAAATAGATGGTTTATTCTTATAATGGAATACTTCACAGTATGTAGCAGTGAAAATAAATGAACTACAACTGCATATACTAATATGTTGAATAAAAAAGCACACGTATGTGTGTCTCACTTGATACTTCCATATAAAGATTACAAGTTTAAAAACTTAAAAAACAATGTATTTAGGAGAGAATATGAAATAAAAGTATATATTACAGAATGATAACCACTGCATTCAGGAAAATGGCTGGTTGTCTGGGATTGGGGTTGGGAGGAAAGGAATGAAATTAATACACAGAAGACTTTAATTTTATAATGTTTTGTTTCTTAAAACAGAATATATTGTAATACAAAAGCATTGAAGTTAATTAAAGGCAAGGACTCTGGAGTGGACTTCCTTGTTCAAATTCAGGCTCTACTGTTTCCTGCCTGTGAAATTTGAGCAAGTTACATGGCAAACATCTTGTTCTTGATTTGTCTCATCTCTAAAATTGTGGCAGTATTTTTACCTATTTTATTAGGTATTTCGTGAGGATTAAATGAGCCAATACATGTAAAGGGTGGTTTAGACTAGCTCCTGGCATATAATAAATGCTCATATTGGCTTTTGTTATCACATAACATCATTATTATTCACAACTTGGGGATAGGTAGGTAAATGAGGAGGGGTGTAAAATCAGTTTTTAAGGCTTAAACGTGATGTTATTTTAAAAATGTTTTATTCTTAACCTAATGGTTTACTAAAAATTTAGTTAACTAGATAAAAATTGACAAACATGTACTATTCTCAGTGTACTATTTATACGCAGACTGTTCAGTGCATGTTAACATATTTATTGTAAAATTTTCCATCAAGCAGTTTTATTTTAAAACTAAAGTATCTCAGCTAGAGATTAGCCTCAGGAAAACAAACCTAAAATATCAAGTTAAACATTTGCTTTCTAATTGTCCTTTAGTGTTGTATTATTAAGGGGTTAAATCAATTGTACTTAAATGTAAATTTATCACATACAAAAAATATAAACACTTTGGACCCAGGAATGGTGGCTCAAGCTTGTAATCCCAGTGACTTGTGAGGCTGAGGTAGGAGGATCCTTTGAGGCTGGGAGTTCAAGACCATCCTGGGCAACACAGCAAGACTCCGTCTCTAAAAAAAAATTTTAATTAGCCGGGTATGGTGGCATGCGTCTTACAGTCCTAGCTACTCGAGAGGCTGAGGTGGGAAGATCACATGTGCCCAGTAGTTCAAGGCTGCAGTGAACTTATGATTGTGTCATTGCACTTCAGTCTGAGTGACAGAACGAGACCCTGTCTCTTACAAAATAATAATTTTTTTAAAAAAGTATATAAAGATTTTATGTTTTCAGAAGTGAAAGTAGATTATGTTCTTTAGAACTTTGCTATTTCTTATTAATATTTAATTCATAATCAAATAGCTATTAACAGCTATTTATAAACAGATAATTAGGTTTCTCAGAATCCTATATTCAGATTTCCTTTTTAAGTTCTATTTCCATGACAGTACTGATATTTGGAACCATCCTATGTAAATTTTAAGTAAATTTGAATATAAGATGTTTTATTATTTCTTAAGGTATTATTTCTTTAAATATAGTCATCTAGAATATAAAGAGAATCATTAATGATTGGAAATTTGTTTTTTAGTCCAAAAATTCTATCAGATGAAGTAACTGTAATTTCACAGCAAACCTACTTTTAACATTTTATTTATACACAGACTGTTCAGTGCATGTTACCACATACAGATTTTTAAAAGGTTTTTGATGAAACTTGCTATTTTGTGACCTGCCTTTTTTTGTGTTAACATATCGTGACCATCTATCCAAATTATATTTTTAGTGGCTGTTTAATATCTCTTTATCTAGCTACAGTATGATTACATCTACCCTGTATTTGAGATCATTTAGAGTATTTCTAAGTTTGCATTAGTAAAATAGCACTTTCTTGCCTAGTAAGTAACAAGTGTCTAGGAGTCAAGATCTATGAATGTTTTGTTTGGACTCTTATAAATAGCTTCCTTTTATTAACTGCTATTTGCATAACACTGTACCAGTCCTTTTTATATTTAATGTTCCAGCAACCCATGGGTATTGTCCTTTAATAGCAGAAACTGAGGAGTTAAGAACCTTGCCCTGGGTCATGTAGTATGAACTGTGAATTGGACCTAAGTCTGACTGCAAAGTATGTGTGTATGTTTCTTTCTGTAGTATGTTCTTTGTTTTATTTCTTTTATTAAAAATTATGATAGAATATTTATGACTCTTTGGCTTTGAGGTCTCTTGCTACCAAACTTGATCTGGATATAGAAGCAAACAAAGCAAAGTAGCTTAATGCTGTTTTGTGTTTAGACTAACCAGTTAAACTTTCACAATTTATCCCCAACGGTGGCCTGTTAACTCACAGCTCTTTGGTCACTTAGGGAGGCAGGTAACTGTAGAACTCAATATAATTTACTTACTGAATAAATCCTCATATCTAGGGGAGAGTAAGATTGGTAGCATTGTTGAATAGTAAGAGATACTCATTTATAATATTAGGTACTTTTATTTCACAACTGACTTCATAAGCAAATGGCGTTACTCTCTCTTCCTCTCCTTTCCACCATATCTCACCTTCCCCATTTGATCAATTTTCATTCATGTACATAAGTGATATGTCTAGTGCTAAATCAAAGATAAGAATATTTTGTTATTTGGGGAACTAGAAAGCACAGAATGCAGGCACATATATAAGGAATGTGTTTTTGTCAACAGTATAAATTATTGTCATTAAAATGTTTGTGTAGGTAAGTGAACCCAGGCTAAACATTCTGGGAAAAAAAAATGAAGCTGAATGTAATGTTACAGTAGCACCAAATAGCAAAAATTTAAACTTTGTTACTAGAAAGCAACTTTAATTCCATGAAACCATCCATAGTTTTTGGTTTTTCTGCTTTATTTGTTTTGGAGTGCTTTGATTTTTAAGGAGGACCAACATTAGGATTTGTATATTATGTTTAGTTTTCAGAAAATTATTTCTGCTTTTCTTTTCACAGGATAATTTACAGTATTAAGCGTGCCATTTAAAAAATTATAAATTGCAATTAGAGCACTAAAGTGTCTCGCTTTTGAGAGAGGCTCTTTTTATTGACAAATAGTAAGGAGTGGCAATAAGTTTGAAGTTTAAAAAATTTTATGTTTATTGTAGGATAATTAGAAATCTATATGTAAACAGAATCACTTCTAGACCCACTTTACAGAGAGTCATTGTAGTACCATGTTTATTGTTGAGACATTTTTTTCTTGTATGTGTATATATTTAGAGTTCTCTGATTGGAGATTCTTTTGTTTTATATTATAGTGTTTTTAATTTGTGTTGTATGGTCAGTAGATACATTTAATATAGCATTTCTTTCTCCTTTTTTCTCCCACATAAGAACTATATTTAATGTTGAGGCCTTCTTAGAAGAAAGTACTTGACTCCCAAATTGTTGCCTTTTAGAATCAGCATGGCACATCTAACTTTCGTAGATTTAGTGATTTGTGCTTTTCAGTAAAAACCATATATGTTAAGTAAAAGGTTTCCATGTTTCAGCATCTGGATGAAGTAAAGATATATTCAGTAAAATGTTTCATTGTTTGCAGCATTCAACAGAAGGTGTCAAATTGACAGCTCTCAATGACAGCAGCCTTGACTTGTCTATGGACAGTGATAACAGCATGTCTGTGCCTTCACCTACTAGTGCTACGAAGACCAGTCCATTGAACAGTTCTGGCAGCTCTCAGGGGTAAGGAAAAAGAGGAAAACAGAAGTGGAGTGGCTGTTTGCTGAATCAATCAGATACATTCTTATTTTGCTATTAAAGTCATCTATTTAGAATGTTATTTTCATTCCATCTACTAATTTTTTTTAATAGCAATTTAATTCCTAGTTTTGGGGATAGTACTTTTTGGTTTTGTCTTGTCATACTTAACATTTTATTTTTGACACTGATAATGTCTTCAGTCAGATGTGAATGAATGTTAGCGCATAACCCCTCCAAGTTCATGTGTTTAGATGGCTACTGCTACAGTGCACTGTATGGTGTGCTAATGAGAACAGACAAAAGGAACAAAACCACCTTTCTGTCCTAGAGCTGCTTATAGCTTTGTAACAAGGGAATGTATCTATGATAGTTAGGGAAACCTGTTTTAGAGCTAGGTATCTCTCTTAACATTCACAGCAGGTAAAAATTTAAAAATTTATTATTATTTTAAGAGATGGGGCCTGGCTGTTTTGTTTAGGCTGGCCTTGAGCTCCTGGATTCAAGCGATTCTCCTACTTCAACCTCCTGAGTAGTTGAGACTAGAGGCGCATGCCACTGCCTTGGGTATGAAGCAGTGAAAAATTTTCAGCCAGGTGCAGTGACTCACACCTGTAATCCCAACACTTTGGGAGGTTGAGGTGGTTGGATCACTTGAGGCCAGGAGTTCAACACCAGCCTGGGCAACATAGTGAGACTCCCATCTCTAGAAAAAAGTAAAAAAATTAGCCAGGTTTGGTGGTGTGCACCTGTAGTCCTGGCCACTAAGGAGGCTGAGGTTGGAGGATTGCTTGAACCTGCAAGGTTGAGACTACAGTGACCTGTGGTCCCACCACTGCACCCCAGCCTGGGCAACCAGAGTGAGACCCTGTCTTTAAAAAAAATAAAAAGATAAAAGTAATAAATATATATATATATATATTTATGTGTGTATGTTTATATATGTGTGTAATATATATATAAATATACACATATAAAAATATACATATATAATATATAAATATATATAAAATATACACACATATATAAATATATAAAATATATAAAAATATATATTGTAGATAAATATACACATATAAAATATATATATATAAAATATATATATACACACACATATATATACACACACACACGCACACATTTTGTTTGTTTTTGTTTTGTTTTGTTTTTTGTTTTGAGATGGAGTCTCACTCTGTCACCCAGGCTGGAGTGCAATGGTACGATCTCGGCTCACTGCAACCTTCGCCTCCCAGGTTCGAGCGATTCTCCTGCCTTAGACTCCCGAGTAGCTGGGATTACCGTCACCTGCCATCATGCCCGGCTAATTGTATTTTTGTGGAGATGGGGTTTCACCGTGTTGGCCAGGCTGGTCTTGAATTCCTGACCTCAGGTGATCTATCCACCCTGGCCTCCCAAAGTGCTGGGATTACAGGCGTGAGCCACCACGACTGGCCTATATTACAATTTTTAAAAGGCAGTTTTAGAAGTCTGTTTGTCAGTTAACGTATAACCGATGGCAGAAGTGCAAGCTGGGGAGGATTCCCTGGATGAGTGTGAAATAGAAAATGCTGAAGTGTTGTGGATGTCTTTTCTTTCTTTTGGACTTCGTGTGTGTGATTTGTTTTTAGGCAAATCATGCATAATCCAAAGACTTTAGGCCTGAATATGTCCTGTAAGTGTTAATCATTTAAAAAAATTTTTTGTTTTTTTTAAGTGAAGAAGCTGACTAATAAGAATTCTGGGATGTGTAAAAGCCTTTGTGTCCTTTGAGTTTGTGCACGAATATAAAACGTGTACAACTGTACTAAATTTCACAAATTTAGTTTTGAAATTTAGTTTCTTGAAGTAATACTAACTTCTGTAAATAAAACTTCTGGGTTTTTAGAATACAGTTGTATATTTGTTCAACAAGTATTGAGTGTTTATTATATACTAGGCACCTTGCTAGCCATTTCAGGCTTTCCTCCTGCATGTGTGGTGGTTCTCTGGCCAACTGTCCTTTTCTTTTTATTCATTTAATATTTGTGCCCTTGAGGGCTCTCTCATTATTCTTTTGTCTGTTTATCCCATCTTGATATTGTCCCTGAGTGGTAACACCTTCTCTGTTGACTACATTTACATTCATGTACCAGTGATATCCATAGCTTTAGTAAGCTGACTGCTCTGTGGTTCCACGTGGATGTCATGTAGGTACCAAAAATAACAAGTCTTCCAAGTGTTGCCTACCTCCTTATGGCGTCATCATTCACCAGTTTCAGAGTGTGGGTGGTAGCTCTGAGAGAGAGAGACAGAGAGAGGAACCAGAGGACTTTTCTGCTTTTGTTTTTCTTTTAGGAGATAATAAAAACTTGAGTTTATTTAAATGCTAATGTGTAGAATTTACTTGAGACAGGAAAGTTGGTTGGGAGAGTAAAGGAGTGATGATTTGAGTTTCTTGAGATGACAGGAGTTAGTGAGATTTAGAACATAGATTGGGCTTTTTTATGTAATAAGGAATAATAAGGAAAGAATAGGGGTTAATTATAGAAATAGGTGTGTCTCTTTAATATTTATACTTAGAATTTGGGGTAATATTTGGCTAGTGGCTTTTGGTTGTTAAGTAGGAAGGTCATTTGAGATTGACATGAGAAGGAGAAAATGGGAGAGAAACTTCAGGGGAGTAAAGAGGGTTTAAAATAAGTTATTTTTAAAGTTAAATATTGAAATATTTCCTTGTCACTTAAAGGTCTTTGTTTAACTGAGCCACTGGATGGGCTTTTAGGGTTTTACAAAACCCTTATACTTTGTATACAGAAGTTTATTTCTGTTTTCTGTTTCTCAGAACATTTTCTCATTCATAACTTTTTTTTTTTTTAAATAATATAGGTTTTTTCTTTCTTGTAGAGACGAGAGCTCACTGTGTTGCCCGGGCTAGTTTCAAACTTGAACTCAAGCAATCCTCCCGCCTCGTTTCCCAGAGTGCTAGGATTACAGGCATGAGCCACCATGCCTGGCCTCTTATTAATAAATAATTTTTGTTCGAAAAAATCCTTCAGTTAAGTCTCTTAGCCAAAATCAGTTAAGAATAGATCTTTTAGAACCACTCTGGCGATATAGTAGCCAGCTGCCATATGTGACAATTTAAATTTAATTAAAATTAAATAGTCTCTCACTGGTCATATTTTAAGTGCAGAGTAGCTATGTTTTAATAGTGGCTACCATATCCAGTAGCACAGATACAGAAATTCTGTCATCTCAGGAAATAACATTAGACAGTGCTGCTTTGGAAGGTTTGTGTACTTTTTACTGTTGTTATACTTTATCCAATAAAGTCAGTTGCTAAAGTGTATGTATAGGAAGTAAAATCAGAGAATCATTTACTTTACAAAATAACTTCTGTGCATGTTATAGATCATTGTATTTTATTTTTATTTATTTTTCTACTTTTAAATTTTGAGACAATTTTTAATTTTTTGTTTTTTGTTTTTTGTTTTTTTTAGCAGAAACAGTCCTGCTCCAGCTGTAACAGCAGCATCTGTGACCAACATACAGGCTACTGAAGTTTCTGTGCCACAAGTAAATTCCAGTGAAAGCTCAGGGGGTAAGGAGATTGGGTTTGTCAGGTTTGAGAATTCTTACATTATATTTGGTTTAACCTTCATTTTGAAAAGCGGGTTTGTTAAGTAGTTGAAATTCAGTTTTTTAAATGCCAGTTTATTTTTTGCATGTAAAGTTATTCATGAAATCAAATTCAGAGAAACAAAAACTTACAACTGGATACCGATGTGGTTAATTTGTATATGCTCATATATTTACTCCTTAGGTACATCGAGTGAAAGCATTCCTCAAACTGCCACACAACCAGCCATTTCTCCACCACCAAAGCCTACGGTCTCCAGAGTTGTTTCTTCAACACGTCTGGTAAACCCACCACCTAGATCTTCAGGAAATGCAGCAACTTCAGGAAATGCAGCAACAAAAATACCTACTCCTATAGTAGGAGTCAAGAGGACATCCTCACCTCATAAAGAAGAGAGTCCCAAGAAAACCAAAACAGAAGAGGTATATATATAAAAAACATATTAGTTAGCCATGGCAACACCAGCTGCCTATTTTTAAATCCATTGGAAGAAAACTTTATGAACCAAAATAGAGAAGGATCAAGGAACAAAGCTTTTAGAAAATCGTAGGTGTGTCTGTAGTGTTTTAGTGCCATAGTTT
This sequence comes from Papio anubis, assembly GCF_008728515.1. Lineage (NCBI taxonomy): Eukaryota > Metazoa > Chordata > Mammalia > Primates > Cercopithecidae > Papio > Papio anubis. The sequence continues at coordinate 9,997,390 of NC_044982.1, read as the reverse complement.
CTCTTCACCTTTCCCATTCTTCTCAGTAACTACCTCTGCCATAAAGCTATGCCCTCTCATTTAAACTTCTTTAGTGCGTGTAGTTAGCAGGTATTGTCTACAACAGAATTTAACATGGAATTATATGTATTCTTAACTTATTATTCTCTAATGACTGTCTTTTTTTGCACTGATTTTTTGATGGTCCTTTGGGCAGTTTTTTGCTTCTATGATCCAAAGGGAGTTTTGAAGTTTCTCTCCTGTACTTGGTATTATAGGACCATCGAATACTAGAGGTTCTCAGGGAATTCTTATTGAATGATAAACAAGTACACACAGCCACATTAGTTTTTGAACCCTAAATGGTTAGTTCCCTAACCCTTAAAGAAACTTTCTAGCATCATTTGCTTTTTTTTTTTTTTTTTTTTTAAACTCCTGGGCACAGGCTCCTGCCTCCCAGGTAGCTAGACCCACAGGTGCACGTCACCATGCCCAGCTTAGTTTTTTGTTTTTTATTTTGAGACAAACGAAAAAGAGCCCAACCTGGGCTCTTTTGCCCAGGTTGGAGTGCAGCAGAGCAATCTCAGCTCACTGCAACCTCTGCCTTCCAGACTCAAGCAATCCTCCCACCTCAGCCTCCCAAGTAGCTGGGACTACAGGTGCGCACCACCATGCGTGCCTAATTTAAAAAAAGACTTTTTTTTTTTTGTAAAGACAGAGTCTTGCTGTGTTATCCAGGCTTATCTCTAGCTCCTGGGCTCAAGCAATCCTCTTGTCTTGATCTCCCAAAGTGTTGAGGTCACAGGAACCACTATGCTTTGTGAGCTTGTATTAACTTTTTATACTAGCTGGTTTACAATTGTTACAGTCTTAGTTTTGGGAAAACCATTAAAAGTGTACATTGATTTGGTATGAGTCTTAAAATAGAGGTAGTCTTGTTACACAATTTTATTTCTCCCTCGAGTCACTTTCATGTTGTTTTCCAATCAATGAGGCATTCGCTATTTCCCCAGAGGTGACAGTCTAAAAGCACCAATTTCATTGTGATTTTTTTTTTAAGCTAAGAATGTATTTAGTAATTTACTTATTACAACAAAATTTCTTTAGAGTGGAAAAAAACCCTCTAGATTGCTCATGGATTCTATTATGTTTTGATTAAGAATGGTGAAAATTATTTTATTATTTAGCTTATTCTCTGAAGACTTCAGTTTTTTTTTTTTTTGAAATAGCTGCTATTAACTAAAAGTAATCTGATGAATTTTGTCACTCTTAAGATGGTAAATGAGAATGAAAAATGAGTATTGTGTAGTACTTTAAATCCCCCCAGATTACTTATGATGCCTAATACAATGTAAATGCCGTTTAAGTTATTGTTATGATGTATTTTTTAATTTGTGTCATTTTTATTGTTGTATTATTTTTTATTTTTCCAAGTATTTTTGATCCATGGTTGGTTGAATTCGCAGATGCAGAATCCACAGATATGAAGGGCCCACTGTAAATCATCATAACTTAGAAGATGTGTTCTGAAAACTCATCTGTGTCTGTGTAATTATCTCTTAAGGCAGTGATTTTCATTGTTGGTTGTGCAACAGAATTAGTTTTTGGGTTTTCTTTGGTTATTGTTTTTCAATAAAGATTTTAGGGCTTTCTCCAGACGAACTGAATCAGAGATCTTCTAGAAGTTAGGCCTGGAGATCTTATTAAGAGCCCCACTGCCACATGATTGTGTTGTGCAGCAGCTTAAGAATATGCTAAATTTTTGTGTCAGTTACACATTCAGACTACTGATAACCGGTTTGAAGTTGTCAGGGCATTTCAGAATTCAGATTTCTTTTGACATTAGTAAAGTGTATTTAAGTATAATTCTATGCATTTAACATTGGGGTGTTTTTTTTTTTAATGTTAGAAATGGCACCCTAAGAGTTCTAATTAAGCTTGTACCAGTGCGGTATTTTGCAATTTTATTTGCACTTACCTTGGTAGAATAACACTTGTGTTTCTTGTCTGGTTTAGAAAAGCAATAAGAATATAGAATTTTTAAACTTAAGTATGGAAAATTAAAAATACATATAGAAGAATCATTTTATGTACCTGTGTACCCATCACACAGCTTCTGTTATAATTAACTCTCAGCCAATCTTTGTAATCTTAATTCTTTCAGCCTTTTTCGTTTTCTCTTGCGATTGAATTACTTAACAGCAAAATCTAGACATGTTTAATTAGAATCTTAAAAATCATATCTAAGAATGAAAGCATTAAGAGTAAAATTAGCCTACTCACAAAAATTAACAATTTATTAATATCATCAAACATCTAGTCAGTGCTCAAATGTCCCGATTGTTTCATTGATTGTTTTAAAAATAGGCTGTTTGTTCAAATCCGGAAATTGAAAAAGATCCCTGTGTTGCAATTGTTTGATATCTGTAAGTGTCCTTTAAAATACAGATTCCCTCCTCCATCCCTCCCCACTTTTTCCTGTAATTTTTTTTTTTTGGTATATATTTTCTCAGTCTGAATTTTGCTTATGGCATTTCTATGGAGTTGATTAATAGAAACGTAGCATTTTAAGAAGATAAGGGATATTAGGTTATTCCATGGGCTAATCTCATTTCCTACCAGAAGAACTTGCTGTTCAGTGGCTTTTCCAGTTACAGATCTAGTTACAGTTAGAGGCAGGATTAGAACCCAGGCCTAAATCTCATAGTGCTTTAGTCAAAGAAATTTGCTGTAGTAGAAATAATCCTCATTTTGAAGCCCTTCTAAATTGGGTCTTTTATTCTCTGCTAATGAGTACTCGGTATTAGAAATTTTAGCAAACCAGAAATAAATACTGGCTTCACTCAGTAATGCACTAAATGTATATAGATAGGAGAGTTTTAGATACTCTGAGGTAGTTTAGTTCTGCTTAATGGTCATCATATCCTAAGGTTTTTCAAATAAATATAAATGGTAATGTAAAATAAAAATGGAAAATGTTTACTCTGTTTCCTGGATTATATAGCTAAATTAACCTCTCTCTCTCTCTCTCTATATATATATATATATACACACACACACACACACATATATATATATATAAAACTTTTTGTATGGAAAATTTCAAACATGTCATAAGTATAACGAACTGTCATGTTTGCATCACCTAGCTTCAACAGTTAACAACTCACAGCCAGCCTTGTTTTATCTACGTACCCACATCACTTCCTTCCCCATTGTTTTGAAGCAAACCCCAGGCATAACCAAAAATATTTCTTTGTATATCTAAAAATAAGGACTTCTATAAAATATAAGTACAGTATATTTATCACACAAATATTGATAATCCATAGTTTTACATATCAGTCAGTATTCAGATTTGGCCAATTGTGACACATTACTATTTTTAAAGTTTGCATATTTGCAGGGTATAAATAAAGTCCTTATTGGAATTGACTGGTACTGTATTAAATCTCTTCTAAGCTGTAAGTTAGCCTGTGGTTTTTCTATGCCTGTTTTAAGAGTCACATTTAAAATTAAATTTTAATTCTGCTGAGAAAATAGTGTCAAAATAGTTCTTAAGACCCAAGCAAGGCGTTTCTCGAGTCTTTGTGTTCTGTAGGATGTTAGTAGGTCGTACCAGGAACAAGGATTCTCTGGTTAACTAGGCTTGGGAAGATTAAAGTGGTGTTCTTCTTGGTAGAATTGATTAGAACCTTCTGTGTGCCACTCTATGTGAGGCTCCCAGAATGGGGGTGATAACTATGCCAAATTCCTAAAGTTGTTTGATCAGGATCTCTTTTTTTTTCTCTTTTCCTTACAAAATATATTTCTATGAACTCTTAGTGGTTTTGGAAACGTACTTTAGGTGGTGATCTGCAGTAACAGTTTTCCTGATGCTTTTTAAAGTTTTATTAGCTTCTGAAGCCAAATTTAATTTGATAAAAACATTTTAAAAGAAGAACCAGTTATCTATTTTAAGGCTATAGTTGATCTTACAGGTTTAATTATTTTGTAGTTTTAAAAAAGTTTATAAAGTAAAGCATTGATTGGCAAATAATCTAAATTTTTCATTTTAGAGAATAAAGCTTTTTTTTTTAAAAACAGGATGAAACAAGTGAAGATGCTAACTGTCTTGCTTTGAGTGGACATGATAAAACAGAAGCAAAGGTATACTAATTTAGCCTTTAGAATACATACACAATTGAGAGTTCAGAAGATGTAATAGAAATGTCTCTAAAATATTGTATTTTGTGCTATAGGTTTTAGATTTTTTTAGTGTTGTTTGTGGAGAAGTATTTGTTCATTTTTACTGTTAATTATGTAATGCTGAACACTGAAGGGAATATAGTGATGAGTGTAACACATTCTGTGCCTTTAAAGGAGCTTATAATTAAGTAGAGAAGATAAGTCATGAATGTAATTAATTACATTATCAAAGAAAATCAAAGTAATTGAGGGCTGGGGGCCAAGGGGCAAGAGAAGTAAGATGTTATTTCTGACTGCAGAAATAGCAATAAATGTCTTCACTGAAGAAAGAAGTAGCATTTGAAGTGGCCTCGAAGGATACATAGGATTTTTGACAGTCCAGGCTGAGATCATGATCTCTGTCTGTTGGGTTGAGAATATGGTATGATTACAGAAGCAGTTTTTGGCATAAGGTTTTGGCTAGAACCTGGGGTGCATGGGGCTTGAACGAGGTGTAGACGGGGTGGAAGAAATTTTTTTTTCCCAAAATGTAAAAGACTCATTTTTTCCCCTAGAATTTGAAATATATTGAAGGCTTTTAACTTTCTTTTGTTGTGGAAAAATTAGAAATTCTCCCCCTTCTCCCAAATTCTCCAGGTTTCTCTGATGGATATTTTAACAAATACTCTCTTAGGTTTTGTGCGTGCCCTCATAATGCCCTTGTTTTATAATTTCAATGTACTTTGTAAACCAAGAAAAAAATGTTTGTGTCATTACGTAATCTACAAAATTATTAATGGCTTCACAGAATGCCGTCTTAAGGCTGTGATTATTTTTATCCAGCCAATTTCCTATCCATAGCAATTATTTCCATTTAAAAAAGCAAGCTGTGCTTTCCTACTGTAATACTGGTTACAGCTAAATATCATATCTGCCATTCATTCATGTTTATTTACTTAGCATAAATTAATGGAAGAAGAATTATTGAGGAAAATAGTATGCTTAAAGTTTGGTATACATCACCAAGTTGTCCTCTAGGAAGCCTGCATGTCTTCCATTCCTACTTCTTACATCTTATTTACGTTTTTTAATTTCATAGGAGAAAGCAGTGTTTCATTTTTTTGGTATAGTTTCATTCAAATTGAAGTTTTCATATTTTTATTTTCTTTTTTAAATTGTTTTTTTTTTTGAGATGGAGTCTTGCTCTGTTGCCCAGGCTGGAATGCAGTGGCGTGTTCTTGGCTCACTGCAACCTCTGCCTCCCGGGTTCAAGCGATTCTCCTGCCTCAGCCTCCCAAGTAGCTGGGATTACTGGCATGCACCACCACGCCTGGCTGATTTTGTATTTTTAGTAGAGACGGGGTTTTACCATGTTGGCCAGTCTGCTCTTGAACTCCTGACCTCCTGATCTGCCCACCTCGGCCTCCCAAAGTGCTGGGATTACAGGTGTGAGTCACCAGGTCTGACCTATATTTTTATTTTTATATGTTTGTGTATATATTATTTTCTTTTGTGTACTGCTTTTAAAAAGTTTAGAGTAATGGTATGACATACTTTACCCTGTGTTTTCTGATGAGTAGAACCAGTGCACTGATTACTGAGGAGGGGTGAAGAGACCATAAGGAGGGAGAAATCTTTTTAAGACATATTTTCTACTTTTAATTAAAGGTGTGGGGTTGTTTTATTTAGTAGTATTGAATAAGTTTTTTTGTTTGTTTGTTTTTGTTTTTTTTTCTCCCTCAAAGCTAAGAATTTTCCTTGGGTTTATGCTCTGTTATTGTCTGGGCAACATTTCATGATGTGCCTATGTGTGTTTTTAATTATCGTTTGCTTAAAATGTCCCAAGTTGGAGCTGGTTGGAAAGTCATGAGCTATTTTGACCCATGCCTTAAAAGATTTAAGTAGGCAAATAGAAATTTATTAATATCTGAAATGGTGAAATAACCTACAGCATCTACACACTAGGTGTTTTTGTAATGTAGTCACATCTTTCTCTTGATCCCTCCTGTCTTCCAGTTTGTCTTCTTTATTAGCCACCAAACCCAGTTATGTTCTTTTATTCTTTTTTAAGTCTCTTTTCCCCCTTCCCCATCCTCTTTGTCTCACAGGAACAACTTGATACAGAGACAAGTACAACTCAATCAGAAACTATTCAGACAGCGGCTTCTCTGTTGGCCTCTCAGGTACTAAGTGCAAAAAGCAAGGAGAATTTTGTAAATGTCCTGAAGATTAGTGTGGTATATTGAATTAAAGTGAGAGTTCATAGAAGACTTAAAATTAATCTTTGTGAAAGTAATTACTTGCTAGCCTATAAACGTATTTATTGTAGTTTTAAGGCAGGGCCCTGGATTTGACGGAACCGTTCTCTGGAACTGTTTCAATGTTAACTCATCCCCTTATATTAATATATTATTTGATACTGCAAATCATTTACATTTTCACTAGTCACTTATACAGGTTTCATACGTAAGTTTTATTTGTAGGTCAAAGAGTGAAATTCAAACTAGGAATGAACTAAAAAACATTCTTCATGTATTTCTTTTGTAAAGGCTAATTTATTTTTATTTTAAAAATGTATTTCTGCCTTATTTTTCCACTACTGATTTCAGTTAGTTATTAATATAGCCCATAGCTCTTCAGAATTACTTTTTCATTTGTCCTAGCAATTCTACTTGTGACAGACCCTCACATACGGAATCTCACAGTAGGCATCTGGAATCTTTTTTCATTGATTTGTTTGTGAACCTTCATTTTGTTAAATAATTTTCTTCTTGAATCCTTTCACATGAATGAACCCTAACGTCTAGCTCAAACTCTGACACAAAGTAGATATATTCTTTAATAGATGATAAAACTGATTAATCTCTACAAAGTAACTGAGATAACAACTGCTGCTGTACTGATACTATGATGATATTTTGCTGCTTTGCAGCTCAGAGTTATTTTAACGTGATCATTTAAAAATGTGCTTTTGCTAGATGTTAACTTTCATAGTCTCTAAAGATATATAAATATTATGTTTAGTTTCCAGAATACCTTTTCCATAATCTAATAAAACTTTAGGGGGAGTAACTAACATCAGGAAGCATGCTTAATATTGATACATGGACAAACTTGTTTATCATTCGTAAACTGTCCTGTGATTGCATGTGTTTGGTTTGCCACATACTCTCTAGGGACTTATTTTCATAGTTTTGTCTTACTGAATTTATCCCTGTAGTAATTTAGTACCCATGGGTATTTACCTTTTAGATATTTTTATGAGTGAGTAGAATTTTCTTTCTAATGAAAGGATTCATAGAGCCATAGAGAGAAAAATCACCCAGTTATATAAGAAGAATGATTATGTTGATTTAAAAAAAAATACATTCCTATGTTTGGTAATGTTCGGTATGTACTTATTTCTGGGGAGGTAATAATATTGTGGCTATACCTAATAAAGAATTCTTACTGTTTTGAGATAAATCTGGAAATATTTATAAATGAAATGATAGGATCTCTAGGATTTGCTTCAGAATAACACAAGGTGAATTGAAAGTGGGAGGACGGTGGCTTAGATTTGACAATTGATGAAGCAGGGTAATGAATACATGGGGATCCATTATACAGTGCTCTCTACTTTTGTGTATGTTTGGAATTTTCCATAATAAAACTGTAAAAGATCCATCTCTGTATTTTTTTTAGTGTTAAAGAAAGCTTGTGATTTAATCTAATTAATATGAAAATAATCAATCTAAAATGTAGGATGATTAAATTATTGCTCAGCTATATAGATTTAATTGTATAATTTACAGTGTCAGAAAATAAATTTACTGCTGCTGCTTTGTATAAAATGAACTTTAAGTATTCTCCCACTTGGGGGTGCTCCAATACTAGTTAATATTACCGCTATTAGTGTGGTAATAAGTGAATACGGTTTAGCAGTAACTTAAGCATTATGTGATAGGTGATTCTTAGAGGAACAATTTAAAAAACTATTTGAAATTACTTAGGAGTTTTTAAAATATTGTTAAAACATACCTATTTGAAAATTCCTTTGTCGAACACATTATTTGTTAAATAATGTGATAGTCATATTTACATTCCATTTTGACAACATTATAGAGTTTTTAAATTTATAATACTTTTCTCATAAGGTTTCTTAAATACATCTCATTGTTAAATTATGGTGCTTTGAACAATGTTGTGTTCTTTGCTTTCATTCTCAGAAAACATCCAGTACAGACCTTTCTGATATCCCTGCTCTCCCTGCAAATCCTATTCCTGTTATCAAGAATTCAATAAAACTGAGATTGAATCGGTAAAAACAACCTCAGGGGTCCATAAACAATATCTGCCAACTCAACCTGTTGTCTTCAAATGCTAAAAAAGGAGAATGGAGGGTACAAGACTAGACATGACTGAAATGGATTTGGGTTTTTTGGTGACCTCCCTTACTGGGCTAATCAGCACTTGATCGGAAGTCCAGGTTAGTATGTGAAGCCAGGAGTACTATTATTATTGTGTTAGCAACAGTTGCATTAACTATTTCAAAAATTACTGCCTTTAAAAAAACAACCTCAAGCTATATTTGTATTCATAATTGACATCTGGATTGGGTTTATGTTTGATGCATTGTTTGGAAAATTTGCAATACAAACTGGCATAAGAATTACTTATTCTGATGATGCACTTTTATGTATTTTTCATTAGAAAGTAGAACTAATTTTAGAGTTTCAGCTTGATGGATTTTCAGTTTTTCCTGAAGAATTTTCTTTACCTTTAGTCTTCAAATTGGATACCGTTGTGCAGTGGTGTACTGTTATACTTCAGAGAAAGGGTAAGAGTACATCTAGTTCAGTTCCTGTGAGGTAGCTGTAACCCTTAAAAATGAAACGTCAACTCTAGGGTACATTTGACATTGAAAGAATAGTTAGGAAATAACTTGGTTTTGATAGGGTCATGATTAAGAAATGATATATTGGTTTTATTTATGGAATTGTTTTATAGTGCATACAAATCAGCGATCAGCCAGCAAATATTTTTCTTTGAGCTTATGAAAGCTCTGTATTCTTTTGCCTTCAATCTGTTGTCTTCAAAACAAACAAACTAAACAAAAAGCTTCTTGCACCTTCCCCTTCCTTTTTCTTTTTGCTTGTATGCACAAGGTAGGACTTATTTCGTAAGAAACAAAATGCCAGTATTTTCTTAAGCCATGATGTGAAACCAATGACCCTGTGACCACATGGCACAGAACACTAAATTTTGGTCCCATGGCTGAAACTTGAGGGTGACTAAAAGTAATGCCTGTGAAACATGGTATCTGTCTGGGATGGCCATTTGATCTCTAAGAGGAATTTTGTACACTCCACAGAACTCCTATCTATAGTAAAATTGATTTTCAGTTTTAAATGTGGGCAAAAAGTCATTTTCTCCAAGATTTTAAAACTAATTCTTATTTTTAAATGGTTTACCAAAATTTGTCAGTACATTTTACATGTAGAAGCATTTTAAAAATCATTTCTAGCAAGCACTTGACATCTAGTCAGCTCTCTACTCCTTCTTTGTTTTTTTCAAAAGATTAAGAGCTCTTTTCTTTGAATAAAATAATTTCTCATAATTAAGCAGTAGAAGATCTATCTTTACAAAGTATGAGGGATGCCAGATGTTGATAAACTTACTCTTTCTTAATCTGGACAAAGTAAACTTAACAGATTTTTCTGATGAGCATGTTTTATGAATCCTCCATTGTGCTCCATTCTATCACATGTGCATTTTTCATGTTAAACTGCAATTACTTAATCTCTTCCCCTATCCTTCTAAATTAATTTTCTGAAGTTGGAGTGTAGTCTTTTCCCCCTTAGGCTATGCATTAATCGAAGCTTTCTTTTCACCATGACTTTATAATGTCTAGTAAACAATATTTCTACTTCCCACATCTTTGCTTTACACAGTCACCTTGCCCTTCCTTCCACCACCGAAGAAAAAAGCTGGTCATACTAACAGGTGAAGTGTACAAGGTGTCTGTGTGTTTTGTGTAGCTTCAGAGTTAGATTGAAATTACCAGGCACAGATTTAGTCTTGTCATTTTGTTTACACATTGGGGAAAACAATTCAGTTTATTAAACGTTTCATGTAACTGCACCCAAGTTTTGCCAAGCTGGAAACTTGGACCTTTTCTGTGTAGTGACTTTTTAATTATAGTTTTCATAACCTGGAGATCAGACTGTTGCTTTCGCATGATGTATGTAGTGTCTCATGACTGGAGTTTGCTTTGTTTTATAGTATCTGTACTCCTTGTATTTTTCAAGAGCTATTTTGTAAACAGATGATGTATTTCTCCATTGAAAACACAATAAAAAAAAACAGCACAATCTCACAGTTGCCTGATTTCTTTTGACTACTCCTTTTTTTCAGTAATTTAATTGGTTCTGTCATAAGTTTATAGTGTGATTCTAAGTGAAGATTTGCAAAAGAATTTGGTTACATTAGAAAAGATTTGTTTCTGGTTAACTTAAGCCATTGGCAGCAGCCTTGTATTTATAGCTCAGATAATAATTAGGTGTTTGTTTTTCATATAATTGATCTTTAGGGAAGAAAACATTAATATAGTTACTATTAATTCAATTTTAGCTGTTCTGTCCTCTAAAGTATTCTGTGTCTGTAGACACCATACTTATCTGTATATTTATTCTATGCCTGTAGACAGTGTACTGTCCTTTTCAAAGCATTTAGCACTTTAATGTCAGCAGGTGGCACTGTTGTTTTTCAGTGAATTTAGAATTACAGACAACAACCAACCAGGATTCCATTTCTTATTTTACTAAATGCAAATCAGATATTGCTTTTCTTAATCCCCCAGATGCTCAGCATTGAATACTTAACTCATGGTGTAGAAGTGAGCTGCTCTGTGTACTTTGTGATGGTCAGCTCTTGGGTATGGTTATCTTGTGTTTTGAGTGGAGAGGTGGACCTCTTTATGTCAAAGCCATTGTTCTGAAGGACATGTAGTTGTTCATATATCATTTCTAAAATTCTATTTTAAAATTCTAATACAACTATCCTTATATATAAAAATGGGGATGTGGCTGCATTGTAGGATAACTTTTTAGTAAAAGCAAAATTTAACTTCTGAGACTATTCAGTAAAAGGGAAAATATTGTAGGAATTACCCTTGTCTCCCTTGTTAACACTAAAAGAATTGGACTGGCTGTACTTCCTCTACTTTGGTAGACATCTAGATGCAGGACTATATATCACAGTTTCTGAGTTTTACCATCCACATGGCCTCTTGGCATTTTCATGCATCTTGCTGAATTAGTAAAATTATAATGGAAAAAGTTGTGTTTTGTGGTTGTGGGTATATTCTAGAATAAAGTTTTTATTTTTCTAATTAAGAAGTTTTTTTTCCACCACAAATTAAAATGTTTTAGAGCTCTGCATAGTATTAATTCTGGCTGCCTTCAAGGTGGCAATAAATGATCAGCAGCTCCAAGTTGTAATGGACATATGAACAGAGAAATCCTTAATGTATACGGACGTGTAGACTGAGCCCTAGAAATACTGTTAGTGCACTTAGATGCACTTAAGTTATAAAACTGTTTACCTGAAGCAGCACTGAGCAATCCTTTGGATATACTTTTACCTGTTTTTATTCTAATAAAAATGATGAGTATAAGGAAAATTAGTTGGTTTTTAGCCTGAATTACATGTTTTATTTTGATTTTTATTTCTCCACCTTATTTTGCTTGTTAGCTTCACAAATGGATGCTGTCTTCACTCAGACCTTAATTTGGTAAATGAAATATTATGTTCTGTAATAAATAGGACCTTCAGTTATATAGAAACAAGTGGTCTGTTTAATTCTAATATCTGTTTCTCATAGAATCAATTCATTCTTTTATCAATTTAAAAATTATTGTTAAATTTTACATAGCTTTTATTGGCACCAATAAGGGAAGATAGCCTCAATGTTTTTGAGCCATGTATTTCAGAAGTGATTGTACTTTATTCTAGAAGTGATTTTACATACTTGGGAAATCATTTCAACTTCTTTTCTTCTTTGGAGACATGCTTTTGTCTCAATATTCTGGGAACATCATTACAGCTGATCAAACCACACAAGTATTCTGTTGAAAGGGATGGAATTTTTAAGTACATTTTTTCTTTCTTCATCCCTTCCCAATTCATAGGCCTTTCCTTAAAAGGGTAGCATTTAAGACTGTGCTTAAGCTCACATTTCAGAAACTTTACATTTGTGTGAAAGGTTGTGATTTTAGTTATTGTGCTTTTTTGTGCAATTATCTTTTAATATGTTTTCTATTTTAATCCAGCTAAGAGTCACACCTACAAAGGGCACAGTTTTTGTTGAGTTTATAGAGTTTACCTGCTGTTTAAAATGTTAACTTTCAAAGTATTCATGCTTTAATGTAAATAAGAGTGCAGTCATTTTTTTCCTCTGGTTTGGGTATCTTTAAATTCCACCAGTAAGGTGGGAAATGTGTCTATTCAGGTAAAGAACAGAAGAGTGAGCAAGAGTGAGGGTGTGTGTGTGTGTTTGTGTGTGTGTGTGTGTGTGTGTGTGTGTGTATCAAAGCATTATTTTTTGCTTTGGTATTTCTTTTTTTTTTTTTTTTTTTTTGAGACGGAGTTTCGCTCTTTTTGCCCAGGCTGGAGTGCAATGGCGCGATCTCAGCTCACTGCAACCTCCGCCTCCCGGGTTCAGGCGATTCTCCTGCCTCCTGAGGAGCTGGGATTACAGGCATATGCCACCATGCCTGGCTAATTTTGTATTTTTAGTAGAGACGGGGTTTCTCCATGTTGGTCAGGCTGGTCTTGAACTGCCGACCTCAGGTGATCCACCCGCCTCGGCCTCCGAAAGTGCTGGGATTACAGGCGTGAGCCACCGTGCCTGGCTTGCTTTGATATTTCTAAGGTACAGAATAATGCTTTGTGCCACCAGCTTAGAGTTTGTTTGTTATATGTTGTTTTAATTTTTTAATGGTGAGAATGGACTTATGTTCAGCCCTTCACACTCCCTCTCACTGGGTTACAGAATTGACTGGGGAAAGGTGTGCTGGTTTTGTTTTTCATTTTGGTATAAATAGAGTCTGGATGCTAGAGAACTGATTCACCCTGGACTTGAATGGCACTGCCAACTTGGTCTAAGCAGCAGCGTTCCCTTTTCACATGAGCACAGGTGTCAGAACATTATGACATACCACAGCAAAATGCAAAATTTTGCAACAGTATAAATTCAGTTATATATTACCAGTCTTAAAGTTACAGAGTTTTCCTCTGTAGTCACTGAATACTATTCTTTTTGTCAGTTTTTCAAATAAGTCAACAGATTTGTTATGGTAGGTTTTAGTCTTGGGCTGGTTTTAATGTTACTAGTAGTTAAATGATAAAGTCTCACCTCTTTTAATCACCACACATCACAATATTCAAAACGACGTAGATGGTATCCTCATTTTTCACATAACCTGGATGGTTTTTATTAGTGATATGATTATGACCTGATTTTTTTTTAAATTATCTCTAAGTCTCTTAAAAATGCTTCACAAGCCTTTTAGAAGTGTTTCCTTTAATTAATTTGTAGGATGTTATTTTTTGATCCAACAGATTTCATGCTGAAAATATATATTTTGAATAATTCAAACATTTCAGTTTTATGGGTTTTTTTTTATAGCTCATTGGAGACATTTATCTCAGTCTTGTGTGTTTTCTAATAATGTCATGTAGTCCTAAAATAGTTAAAACTTTTTTTTTTTAGTATAATACTGTTTTTGCTCAAAGACTTCTGGAAGTGCAAAATAGCAAAGTTATTTCTGGGGAGTAAGGTGATCTCTGTCTCACTGCCATGCCCCTCTCAATCCCCATGCATATACATATATGTGGGTATTGGGGTTCTTTCAGATTCTAGGCATCAGAAATTAAGTGAGAGAGAGAGAGAGAGAGAGAGTGTGTGTGTGTGTGTGTGTATGTAAAATGTCCCAACTTTGTGTTCTTCCTTGTGGATGCTGTCTCTCTTTTGGCACAGCACCCTCCTTAGAAACTTTCACACTGTGTGATGCCTGGTGCTATGTGATTTCCAGAAATCTGGCATGAGAATTGGTCCTTGTTTGCGTTTTCTGACTGCAGTGGAGCTGTTAATAAAGAGATTGATGATAAAGTTGTCGAAAAGAGACAGTTGGGCAGAACTGCTCCCCATGAGTGACAGAGGGCATGATCTGCCTTCACAGCCAAGAAAGTCGCCCCCAGCAGAGAACCGACCGTGCCTGGACACTGTGCCAAGACTGTTAGGGGAGCTTTACTGCACTATTAGGCTACTACTTCTCTCTCTGTCGCTTTGGCTTACTTCACATTACCATTTTTATCCTGAAGTTCTTGAGATACTCAGAACAAATCTCTTTGCATATATGACACACACTTTCCAACTGTAAAATAATTATTTTTGAAAATTCTTTAAAGCACTCAGTTCATCCTAATTTGGCTTTTATAGTAAAATAGTAAAAGTTTTAAAACTATTACTACAGTTTTCATACAAAGCCTGGCTCAAGAATAAGCATTGGCTTCAATAAGCATTTGTTATGGGATATTAAACATTTTAGCCATACTTATTGTAACTGTATTTTTCATCTATCACTGTTAGTAAACTTAGGCTACTGGCATCCACTTTAGCTGTTCATGTTTTTTGTGGTCTCCTTGATAACCCGTAAGATTTTTTTGACTCTCTTTAATGTGACTTTAAAGGTACAAATTTTTCCTGTAATTTTTAAGCTGTGTTAGGTTACATGTGTTTCACTTAGGTTTTCTTAAATATGAGACTATTTTAGTAGACTTCTCTTTTAAGGAAACCGATACCATTGTGGCGTTTGTCATGTTGAATGACCCAAATGTGAACACTTTGGTTTCTTAACAATGAAAATTCCCATAAAGCTAGTTTTCCAAGCATGGTCTTTGTCATCTGCCTAAATTGTTGAATAACTTTTTTTTTCCTTAAAAATAACCAGTCTTCTTTAAAAATTTAAATTTAAAATATTTAAATTTTAAAATCTCAAAGTAGAAGGCACCTAATGAGCCTTCTCATTCATTTTGTCTGTGATGCCTCTTCTCAACCATTCCCATTGAGAGAGAGTCTGTATTTCATGTTGCCATCTCTAGGCAGCAGCTGAAGTTTGAGCTTGGCTCAAGGTGATTTTGTTAATCCCCATAGTTTCCTTAGAAGCAAGTTATGACCCTTGTCTACTTCATTTAACAGGGGACCTTAAAACATTTCTCAGGAGTCACTAGCTGGTTTTCTTATCCCAAGTCAAATGTAGGAATGTGTTTTATAACCAGAGTATGTTAGCACATCACTAATTCCCTGGAATTTGAGTGGTGGTGGTCTAACAGCACTCATTCTGTAAGAACCGCACACCTGAAGAGGGGAATAAGGTTAGCTCATGTCCTCGGATATATCGTAATCAGGATAAATCCCCCAAGTGAAGCAGTACTTGTGGGTGTAGTGGAGCAACTTGTACATTAGGGTGATACCAGGTTTTCTCAGTAGGCTTTTGCGAGGTTTATGGTGAGCATGAGCTATTGCTAAGCTAGAAATCCACTGATAGGAAGATGAAAGCAGTAATTTGCAGTAGTTGAAGAAACTGTCAAGTGACATCAAAGATCATGTAATTTCTCTCTACTTCTGACCATTTCGTAAAGTGTGTTCTTGCTATTCTGTGTTATTTGTTCTACTGACTCACTTTTGATGTGGGAAGAGGTCAGATGGAATGTCTTACAGGACTCTGGTTTAGTGAACTGAACTGTAGCATGTTGAGAGCATGTTTTCTGAGGCCAGATTTGTTCTCAGAAACCTCCAAAGAAGGGTTTCCTCTGCCAGACTTGCCAGGGTTGGCTTTTGAAAGGAGAGTTCTATTCATGGACTCTTAAGTCGTAATCCCTATAAGATAGACTCAGGATGGGTAGAAGAAAGGTGAGCTGCAAGGACTCCTGGTATTTTCTTAGCTCCCCCTTGGCCTTGTGGCACTTTGTCTAGAGTCTTGCTGTGTCGCCCAGGCTGGAGTACAGTGGCACAATCTTGGCTCACTACAGCCTCTGCCTCCTGAGTTCAAGTGATTCTCATGCTTCGGCCTCCCAAGTAGCAGGGATTACAGGCACGCACCACCACACTTGGCTTTTGTGTTTTTAGTTGAGATGGGGTTTCTCCATGTTGGCCAGGCTGGTCTTGAACTCCTGGCCTCAAGTGATCTGCCTGCCTCGGCCTCCCAAAGTGTTGGGATTACAGGTGTGAGCCACCGCACCTGGCCCCTTGCAGTACTTGTATGAAGAGCTTTGAATTTGGCTGTTAACCAAACAGGCTGTAGGAAAGCATGAAAATCTTCATTTTCAAAAGGGTTTGAAGTAGAATTTTCACATGTTAGGAACAGAATTTTTAAAGAAGGGTAGTATAACTGGGATGTGGGGAAACAAGTATTGAACGGTAAGGTGAGGCCCGAAGCCTAGAGAAAATAACTTAATCTCTCGTCCCTTGTTTTTTCAACAAATGTTTTTGAGTTGTCTCTGTGCCTGAACTCTTCCTGGTTGCTGACTTCAAGGAACTTAGATTCCAATGAAAGTTAATTTTTTTGTTACATTTTTGTATTTTAATTAGTAATATGGCTAGTAAGTGGCTGCACCATATAAATTAGCATGACTTCATTAATTCTGAGTTCTTTGGAAATTCTTGTTTGTAATCTTATTTTGATCACCACTCAAGATCATAATATCCAAAGCATCGGAGCTTCCATGAAGGAAGGATTAGAAGTTGAAGCACCTTGAGGCTCTGACTTGAGTGGTGTTTCACTTGAAGCCTGCCATATTGGTTTAACATGGGGGAGAATACAGGGAGTTTGAGGCATGACCGGATGTTGGGGCCAACTAGAAGATTGGGGCCTCGTGGAAAATAAGTGGTCTCTGTAGGCCTTTTGTTGAGTGGAAGGGAAATGGCATTGGCATTGTGATAAAGATGCATGGAAAATAAGAGGTCTGTGTGGGCATTTTGTTGAGTGGAGGGGGGATGGCATTAGCATTGTGGTACGGATGCCTAATTTCTGGTTGTAAGAATTAAATTCCACAGGATACATCATCTGCCAGGTTTGGCACATGCTAGAAATACTCAGCAAAGTTGCCCATCAGGCAGTTCATCTTGACTGCCATTTTATCATATCAGCTGAATTAAAACATTTAGTACACAACTTTTCTGTGTGTAGCGGAAAGAATGCCTCTTTTCAAGGCAGAGCTGCATTCAGGTCTTAACTTCAGCACTTACTAGCTGTTGAGCTCATGCAGTTACGGCATTTTTTGTTTTGTTTTGAAGCTCGTATTCCTTTTCAGCAGAGATGAGCAATGTCCTTTTAAGGTGATTGTGAGGATAAAAGGTAAGTAAATGAAGAGCCTCATACTGCAGCTGATACTGCTGTGTCCTGATGCTCTCTGAGCATTCACCCTTCAGCGCTCATTGGCTTAAGTGTTCTAACAAACAATTCTTCCTCACTTGGGATAGCCAAGTGATCTATGGCTATTTGAATTTTGGTCCAGGTTAGAATTGAGGAAATCTAACACTGGAAAGAGGTTGAATGCTTGAGATTCCATTAAAGTTTGTGTCTAGGTCATCCTGGTTGTGGATTTTGTTTGTAAATAACGCATTTCAGCCTAACACTGTCACCAGCTAGTTTCTTGACATTTTGCATATCTAGTTGGAGTGAGCCTAAGTACCCATTGAAGGTTCCTAGATAAGAGTGGGAGGAAGGAAAAGAAAAGACAATTTCTGAGCAAATAAGAAAATAAGATGTCAGACAAGATCAAGGCAGTAAAAGGGGATGCAGCTGAATTGGAGAGAGAAATTCCATTGTTTTACATCCTGGCTGAATTATACAATCAATCTAGGACTTGGATATTGTTAAATAATTTTTTATGATGTACAAATTGAATATTGCCAAACCTTGGCCTCTCAGTTGAATTGTACTCCAAGTTGCATGAGGTCTACCTTATGCTTCTGAAGCCACCACCAGTGTGGTGCAATGTTTGATTAATGTCTGAAGGGAGCCTGGTCCAGTGGTTGGAAGAAAAAGCCCTGGCCTTCAGGAAGGACAAATCTGATCCTTCTCTCCTCCAAGGCCTGGTGACCGCGGGTAAGCTATTTAACACCTTCCCCTAGTTTCTGAGGAAAATGTTAAGTTTTTCTTTAGATCTTTCTTATTGGAGCTTTATGTGGATTAGCAAGCAGGTAGGACATGTTTAAGCAATCAGACTTTTTTTTTCCAGTACTAGGTTAAACCTAGTTTGAATTAGTCAGAGGGCAGTCACAAAGGCAGATTGCAAAGGAACATCTGGCAAACCACCCCTGCTAATTCTCAAATCTGTCTTCCTGCTAGGAAATTTGGGCAGGCCCAGAGTAGGGAGAAAAAAGTGGAGTCAAGCAAAGCCCTGTTTAAAAACAAAACAAAACAAAACAAAATTAATGTGGGTTTGGGGCAGACTGACCTTTTCATTAAAAAACTTTCTCTCCCTTAGTGCCAAGACAAATGCAGTGCGCGCTTCTGAGGAGACAGTGAGCGTGCCTGCCTGCTTCTGGCAAGGGTTCAAGTGCAGTGAGTGGGTCTGGGAAAAATTCCTGACAGTAGCTGCCTTTTATTGAGTATATCTACTAGGTGTTAAACGGTAGGGCCATTGTTATAGCAACCTATAAGATTTGACACATATTCATTGGCGTCACCATTTACAGATGAGGAAACAGGTTTATTTTGGCAGAGTGTCTTGCCCAGGGTCACACAGTAAATTGGATTTGAGCCTGGTTCTGTTTGACTCTAAAACTTAATCCTGAAATATGACCCTGTGTTTTCCCATTCAACAGCATTGCCTTAGTATCTCTTTGGATATTATCGTTGAGAAGGCAAGGGTAATTAGCTCTATTTTGCATATGCCTCTAGTTTCAGAACAGCTAAAATACATTTCTACTCTTTGGATGCCCTTAAAGCTGGCCTGCTGGAGGTGAGGAGGGGGAGAGATTTGCAAAGAGCGATAGTGAACAGCTGGGCTCTGATGACACTGGTGTACTATATTTATTAGTACTGGAAGATTTGGGTCCTGACTAGTTTGGGGTGAACTGACCTGTTCACACTCAAGTCACTTAACAGCTTTAACTAAAATTTGGGTGTTTTGCATCTCAGAAATGTTTTTCATTTTAAGCCAATTAAAACAGAAGACCTCCTAAAAGAAATGCTAAAAATCCTTAAAAGTACTCAAGACTAGAGTAAATGAAACCTCAACAGAGATGCCTTAGAGGCTGTCGAGGAGGTGCTTTACCTATCATATCTGAAGGCATTAATTACACTAGACAAAGTTTTATTAAAAACAAAGGCAGAGGTACTTTTAGAGGAATTGGATGAAAACAATACTTATTTTTTAAAAAAAGAAAAATTGGCATCTAAAAATGATTTTTTTTTGTGAGGAGGGCTTCATTATGTTGTATGTAAAATGTGAATGTGGTAAATGTCTAAAATGTGAATTGTGGGTGAATATGGCACTGGGCAAATTGATTATTAGGTGAATTGGTTTTAGGCAAATTTGATGTTATCTTGAATTTGTTAATGTTGATTTTTTTCTAATTATAGTCATAATACATACTCATTGTAATACTTAAAAAATACAGAAAAGCATAAAGAAGAAACTTCACCCATAAACCTTTAAAAAAAAATGGTCATACTAGGTAAGTAATTTTATATCAAGCATTTTCCCTGGAGATTGTCATGGCTGTTGAATATGTAAAGCAAAGAACCCAAGCATATCCTGTGTGTGTCTCCACAAGCTGGGGACCTACCCCTTGGATTGAGGCCTGAGGAGAAATGTGGAGAGCCTGGACGTAGGAGGGGTATGGAGAGGGAACCAGGCTGTATAGTGGAGAAAGACTCCCTGGTTTGCCAGGTGAGGGTTTAATCAGGGAGGCTCACAACAATGACCGGCTTTAGCTTTAAATGAATACCCCTATCAGAAACTTAGAAAAAAACCAAACTCTTGTAGTTTAATGGGCATGATTTTGCCTCCTGTGAGGATTCGTTCATTCAACAGATGTTCGTTGATCCCCTATCATGTACCAGGTGCTGTTACAGCGAGAAGAAGGCAAGCAAGGAGAGGGAACGGGGGTTCCCGGAGTGTCCACAGTGTTCTAGGCACTTTGGCACACTCTGAGTGGTGGGCGTCACACTCGGCTGCCATGACAGCTGCCTGGGGGTAGTTACAGAGCAGTGAGGCCCGTAATAAGTTGAACTTGTCTGGTTCTAAAGCCCAAGCTGTTACCATTTTGAGGCACATTTAACAGTGAAGGAGAGGCCCTAGTTATACATGGGGAACAAAACTGGTAAGCCCCTGTGCTTAGGAAAGCTTATAGTTCACAGGGGATACAGATGCCTGACAACACAAATGAACTGCAAGTCACTAGTGGGCTCTGAACGGAAATAAGAGTGCTTCTGGAGGGTTAGGAGCACACTTTCAAACTGGACAAGCTTTGACCTGAAGAATAAGGTGGCGCAGAGGGAGGGAACAGCATTTTTCCGAAGCAGGAAGGAGCTTGGCAACTGCAGAGGAACAGGAAAGTGCTGGAGTTTTAGAGCTCAGTGGGGTTGGGAGAGATGTAAATGCCCAGATGTATCACAGTAGTATAATAAGAGGTCCAGAAGTGCTGAGGGAGCATGCAGCTTCCTGGTGGCCTTGGGGAGGGTGTGGGAGAGCAGGTGCCATTTGATGGGTAATTTGGTTGTGATCCGGAAACAGCAGAGGAGACAGCCTGCTAAGCGGAGCGAAGGGCTTGCACTAGGGCATGGGGTATGAGAGCATGTCAAGGTCAGAGAACAAAGCAGCCAGCAAAGCTAGTGTGTGACTGGGTGGGGTGGGTGGGGAGCAGTAGGTTAGATGTTACTGCCCTATTGAGAAAGATCTTGAGGCTCAAAGCAGCTCAACATGATTAAGATGTGGTCCAGGTTCTTAGTGGTGGTAGAAGCTAAGTAAAGGAGAATAAGGAGCACACACACAAAGACCCTGGTCACTCGTGCTTGTACCTGGTCCCATATCCCCATATTGGAGACTTGTACCGTCGCACGCTTGCTCTCGCACCTCCCTTCCTTCCAGATCCAGCTTCATGCTGGATAAAACAAACGTTTACATCCCAAATAGGATGGAGTGGACAGTGCCAGATTTCACACTACCCAGAGGGCTGCACAATTTACAACTTAGAAATTGTTTATTTCTGGCATTTTCCATTTAGCATTTTCAGACTGGTTGGGCGCAGGTAACTGAAACCACAGAAAGCGGAACCATGGATAAAGGGGATCACTGTACTACAAATTCCAAGGTCCTGATGGAGAAGTCTCTTCCTTAGGGAGCCAGACCGCTTGCCTTAAAGTGCATTTGGCTTGCAGGACGGGTACGAGGGAATGATATGTCATGAGCCAGCGGAGGCTGTGGGCAGTGTACCCTTTCCGTTCTGACACGTTTGGGGGCCCACATCTCTGCAGAGTCCTCCCCTTGAAAGCCTTTTAGTCCCTGACATCCATCATTGTGGGACTCAGCTTGGCTGAGCTGAATATTTATGAGTCGTTATTTAGTTAAGTCTTTCATACCTTCATTGATAAATGCAGTCAACCCCTTGCCCCATTAGTCCTCACCACACCTTGCAGCCCACCGCCAACTTCTGGCCCAGGCACTGCTCCTCATTCTGTTTCTGGCATGCTGTTGACTGCCTTCCAGTCTCTACCACCCACTGGAAAGAAATCAAGGCAGGGATTCCTTTCAGTGCCCCCAAAATGTGGAGGCAAAGAGAGACATTTGCACTGACCATTATTTGACCTAAGGGCCCCTATCCCAAGGTGTTTGGCAACTTGTAGCCCAAGTGCAAGACTGGAGAAGACAACCCAACAGGCATCTGGGGAGGTGCCTGTTCTCCTGACGCTGCCTGTCTGGTGGTTCTAATGACAGCCTTCAAGAAGTATGAAGGGGAGGGTACAGCAGTGAACAACAAACCTCTCAGGAGGGGAATTTCAAGAGGGGTGCGCCTGGGTGGGAAGAGGAGAAATGAGGACAAAGCTTTGGAAACTTTGCTAGGAAGATGTAATGGGAATGCAGCCAGAGGTGAGGCTCACACACCTGGCCCCTGCGTCGTCAAGAAACAGCACATGGCAGGGGAGGGTGCTTCTTCCCCACCCCTGGACAACCGTGCCTAGCATCTTGGTTTCTGAACTCGAGCCACTTGAGTCCACTTGCAGCAGCACTTGGGGCCCCAGCCTGTCCCTCTCACTGAGAATCTGGGATTCTGAGCACCTGGGGGCATGGGCAGTCCTCCGGAGGTTGGAGTGCTTTCCCATGGCATCCAGACCTGGCATGTCCAGTGATGCACTTCTCCACGGGCTGCCCTCTTCTTCCTGGCTATGCTTTGGGTTAGGCGCCAGAGGGAGCAGGCATCTCTTCCCTGGAACCTGGAGCAGCAGGTAGGAAGGGAAGATGTGAGCCGTGTACAGCAAGCTTGTTTATTCATTCAGCAATACCTCCTGAGCCCTAAGTGCCTGGCATGAGTTCTGGGTGTGTCAACGAGTTAGCCGAAGCCTGTCCGCTCTCCCACTTGCCACGACATGCTCTTCTGTGTGCGTGGAAGTTCTTGCCCCTGCACCTCACTGCTCACCCCCTGTTGTACTCATCATCCCATGGGATATACCTTAGGTATCATCATCTCTGAGAAGTCTTCCGATCCCTCAGGCTGGGTTAGATCTCCACTCCCAAAGCACCCTGTAGCTAAATCTCTCAGCACTTACCATATTGCAGTATTGCCCTAGGTAGCACCAGCTCTTGCAAAACTGAGGCCGTGTCTTGATGCATGCCTGTAGCCACAGTGCATGATGTGTAACTGCTTGTCAGTGTCTGTGGAAAGCTCAGTGAATGAGGGACTTGACCAAGTTCTTCCTGAGGAGCCCCCCGTGTACCAGCAGAATATGAGCTCGTGTGTATTAAGACTTTACAGGGTCTAAAGATTGTGCTAAATGCCTTACATGGACTCTCTCACTGAATCCTCCCAACAATCCTTTGAAACACATATTACAGTTTCCATTTTCCAGATGATGAAACTGAGGCACCGAGAAATACTTGTCCAAGGACCCATGGTGCCAGTCGCAATGATGGGAATGTTTAAGGGTGATGGGACAGAGAAGAGAGGCACCTGACTGTGTACTATGCACACCTCTCATCTAGTACCCAGAACAGCCCTGCAGGACTGGTCTTGTTACCTGGAACCTAAGAATTCAGAGAGAGTCAGTGACTTGTCCAAGGCCGCCAGCTGGGAAGCAGTGGAGCCAAGATTCAAGCCCTCTGACTGTTCTTAGGCAGACAGACCCCAAAGAGAGGACTCTCGGGTATTGAACACTAAGGGGGCCCCTCGAGGCAGGAGCTGTGTCTGCCTGTGCTCTCTCCCACTTTGCAGGAAAGGGGCTCTGACATGAGAATTCTTTTTTATTTTTGAGACAGGGTCTTGCTCTGGCACCCAGGCTGGAGTGTAGTGGCACAATGACGGCTCACTGCAGCCTTGCCCTCCCGGGCTCAAGTGATCCTCCTGCCTCAGCCTCCAGAGTAGCTGGCACCACGGTGCATAGCACCACAGGCCCAGCTAATTTTAAGTTTTTCTTTTGTAGAGACAAGGTCTCTCTTTGTTACCCAAGCTGGTCTCAAACTCCTGGGACCAAGTGATCCTTCTGCCTCTGCCTCCCAGTGTTGGGGTTATAGGCGTGAACCACCACACGTGGCCTGACATGTCAATCCTTACCGTCATTTGCTGAATAAACCATCATAGGGAGCCCAGCTAATGGGGATGCATTAGTAACTGGACAGTCCTCTCAGATCTCAGGGGCCACTGTCAAAGCCTTTTCTTGGATTAAGACTCATGGCTGGTTACCCTAAGTCTTCCAGTCCACCACCTCCCTGGCTATGGCAGGTTTTGCAGAATAAAGTGACTGAGGCTAAACAAGTTTGTGAGTGTGGCCAAAGCCAGTGTAGCATAGGACTGGACCAGTGCTGGTGAAGGAAATTCACCTGTAACTTATGGGATTTCAAGAAACCAGTCTTGGTCTGTAATTCGTTTTTTATAAAAATGAATATGCGATAACTGCCCTAATTCTCATTTCTTTAAACGGATGCCAAGAGCATTCAAGGGAGAGCAATGCCAAATTTACATTCAGCTTTAACAGTTTGTCCTTCCGAGGAGCACAGGCTGACTTTAGAGTAATTTCTGTGATCATCACAAATGGAGTTGGCATTAAAAAGGGTGAAGGGAAGACTCAGGAAGGAGGACAGACACTCCGTGCTACACACGAAAGCTTGTTTATCTGGAAGCCTGGCTTGCAGTTCCTGCATCCCTCTGGAACCCAGCCCTGAATCTGAACTGAGCAGTAAGTAGAAAAGGCTTGTAGGCTCTGGGAAGAAATGTCACACAGCCCATGCACCAAGGTCACGCCCTGTCCTCTAGGTGCACAGCAAAGGTCTTCACGGTTGTCTCCTGTGTCATTTGTGGTTAACACTCGACTTATGTGCCTCTTTTCACAGCTCACAGCAGATTATCCTAGAGGCCTGTAACTTCAGCTAGCTTCAGGTATACCAGGTATGACACTAAATGTCATCACATACCTGATCCTTTTTACTCCTCACAGAAAACAGGCCTCATAAACCGTATTTCACAGATGAGGAAACAAGTTCGCTTAAGAGGTGTCTAGCTTATAGGTTGTGTGTCTAGTATAGACAAGTGCTGTGCTGATGATTTGCTAATTGTTGTGAGGGGATGGGCACAGGAGAGCTTTTTGGCCTCAGTTGACTTTTTAAGAGATGCACACTTAGAACCACTGGAGCTGTGTCCAGCTAGAGAAACTGTATCCATCTCTACAGACTGGTGAGGTTTTGCCCATTTCTCCCAGAAAACCCAAAGGGAGGGGGTTTGGAGAGGGGAGCCAGGACTGGGGCTCAGAGCAGAGCCGAAAGGAAAGTGCAGGGTGGGGTGTGACTCTGAGCTCCTCCACCCGCCCGGGGACCTCTGAGATAACACCAACTGCACCCAGTTCCCCAGCCCACACCTGGCGGGTGGCACGTTCACTTCATGACCTCCTTGAACGCACGGTGCCCCATTCTTTGAGTTCTTATTACATGTCGAAGGCAAGGACCATGGCCTCTCTTTTTCTCCACACGGTGCTCATATGGTCTTGATAGGACTGACCTAAGGAGCTCCTTGATCTTTCTTTACCTATATAAACAAAAATTGAATTTAAACACAGCTGTATTCGCATATGAACAAAAACCTACCATTAGGTGTTTGTCTCTCAGCAAATTATTTCTCCTCTCTAGGTCTCAGGTTTTTCATCAATTAAATGAGACCATTAGGCGGAGGAGGAACTTCTGGCTCCAAAACCCTTTGGGTTCTAAGTCTCCTCTTTGAGAATGTTCCCCACCCCCCAAAACTGATGTGACATAATTTGGTCTCTCCTCCCATTCCAGTGGCCTCTTTCCTGCCTGGTCTTTGCCTACCAGCCACGCCCCCTCTGGCATGCCCCACCCACCTTTCTTTGTTTGCTGCTCTGGAAGAGAAGGATCCTGGCTTCTCAGAGCCCTGATGAATACAGATACTGCCTCATTTGCATATTGACACTGGTGCCAGTCTGAGCCCAGCTGTGTGCAACATAAGGTGAAATATAGATTCCCCCAACCTGGTCACGGCGTCTCCACGCGACTAATGGAAAAGCCTACAGAGTGGGCCCATGTTGCATATGCATAAGCTTTCCTTTGGCTGTGGATGGGCATTGGGTGCTCTTACTCCCATTTCAACTGTGTCTCTGTGCTTCTTTGGGTTTCCTTCAAGATTAACAGGCCATCTGGGCTAAACAGCTATTTGAAGTGACTTAGCCAGGCCCTGGGCTGGCCTCTTGGGAACTCTGGGACTTGAGTGTTGAACCCGACCCCCACCCTCCTGCCCATCCACTCAGCATGGCGGCGGCAGCTTTTATGTATCAGCAGCGACCTAGAACTAGGCCGAGCATCCCCTTCACCTCCTGCAGGATGAAGGTCAGGCTCCTTACATGGTGTCGGAGGTCCTGCTTCCCCTGCCCCTGGGCTCTCTGTTACACCCATCATCCCGTGTCCAGACTTACCGCAGCTCCTGAGCAGGCCTGGTGTTCTCCTGCCTGCTAAGCCTTCGCACCTGCTGTTTCTTCTGCCCTTTGGGCATTCCTGGGGGTGGGAGGTGTAGAGAGAGGGATCCAGGGCTCCCCTCTGTGTTCCTGCAGCCCAGTGTGCCTGCCTCTGGCACACACCTGCACTTGGAACTCACATCTGTCCCTGCTGGACCCTGGGTCCTCCCTGGGACTCTGGCCTAGCACCTGCACACGGTGGATGCCACCAAGCGAGGAACGCTTAGGGCCAATGTGTTTTTAACCCCTTTACCGAGAACTTGAGTTCTAAGAACTTGCTGGGTCTTGCTACATAGAGATGCGGCATGTTTAATGGAAATGGCTAAATAGAGGTTTTGCTGGTGAAGGTTTTTGTTGCTATTACTGCTTCTGCCACTGAAGGTTTTCTCAGGAGGAACCCCCTCAAACCACCCCCTCACCCTGGGAAATAGGAAGGTGGGCTGCCTGTCTGTGTGGCCAGCTCAGTCACTGGGGAGCCGTGAGCACAATGGCCGGACGCCACAGAAGCCTCCCCACCTTCTCTTCCCTGCCCTCTGTCTGCCCCTGCCAGGTCTTCCAGGCACCCACTCTCTCCTTCCACTCCTCGATCAGGGTAGCTGGAAGAGCAGAGGGGCTAAATTGAGTTTATATAGCCTTCCCTGTATATATTTAGAGATAAGAAGTTCATTTAGGGATCAGGGGCTGCTTCTTGTCTATGCATCATTAAGCACACCACATCTGCTACTGAGCTAGCAATCAGCAGAATATTGAGAAAAGTTATAAAGAAATCTTTGCATCGGTTCATTTTCATTCCCAACTCCCTGTGTCCTGGCTCTCAGATTTCTGTGAGCGAGTGCAGGGGAGGAAATGGAGCCGCGGCTGTTGGGGCCATGCCTTGGGAGCTGGGGCTGGACTCAGATAATTCATATTGGACCTACTGTCTTTTCTCAGCGTGCATGCCTGTGTGCAAGCACGTGAGTGTGTTTGGGGGAGGGTGGGTGGTGGTGTTGAGGAGATGGTCTACAGAAAGATGTGCATGCATTGTCCCATGGTGACCACGCCAGGAAGGGCATGTCGCCTGATCAAGTCCTGAGCATGTCGCCATGGCAGTCCTGAGCACTGTCCTGCAGGTAGGCAGAGGTGGGAGACCAGACTTAGGTACTATCCCCCTAGATGACCTTGACTAAGCCACCTGCCCTCTGTGGTCCTCAGTCTTCCGGGCTGTAAAGCGAGGGCACTGGGTCAGGTGGTCACGCCTTGCTGAGAGGAGCAGGGGGAAGGTGAGAAAGTGCCGCACAGAGCTGGCTCTCAGTAAAACCTGTTTAGATGCTGCTCCTGTGGCAACTGGTGTTCTCTGGTCCCTGCTGCCTCCCCACCCAGCAAGTTCCCATGGCCTTGGCTTTCTTAGGTTGGTGGCTGAGTGGGGAGAGCAACAGGCACAGGTGTTGGGTTCTGGAGTCTCAGGGCTAGAAACTGTTGCCTTGTGGCCTCCTCCCAGAACAGCAGGTGGATCTGCCCTCTGTCTGACTCCTACACCACGCCCAGAGAACTCAGTCTCCTCAGCCCTCTCCCTGGGGACCCCTGGCAAGGGCAGTGGTGGCCGAGTGGCCCAAGGTCCCTCAGCCCCCTCCCAGGGCAGTTGTCCCGCAGAGTGACATGTGGCAGGTTAAACTGCAGGTGTCACTGTTAGCCCTGAAATGGGGGCTTGGTTGGGCCGGCCCCTGGGCAGCCGCAAAGGAATCGTCCTGGCTAGCAGCTTGGCCGGCTGAGGGAGCCCCGGAACGGGCGCAGCACTCCCTCGTCTTACGCTATGCCTCCCTGGCTGTGTGGACATTGCCTACCCGTAGCTAAAGTAAAGACGATACTAACTGACCACAGCCTGGCCCCCAAGAAAGCACTGTTTTCACAAGGTACGCAAATGGCTCTCTGAACACCTGTAATTAGAAGGAATGCGCAAAACCCGGACGTTTGTGGGATCAGCATTTAACCTTGGCCAACCCCTCAGGAAGGAGGGGTGCAGGGAGGCTGAGTGCGGCCATGTCCATGCAGTCAGTGTGGCCAGCCTGGGGGACCTGTGAGGACTGAGGGAGGGCGGGGACCCCTGGGTAGAAGAGGCCAAGAGCTTTGTGCTTTATTGAGGAAGCTGCAGAGGAGGAGAGACCCAAATAAACATGGGGTGTTGATGCTCTGTTCCTTGTACCTCAAATGGTGGCACCCTTGCCCTCTAGACATTAATAATGACTTAGAGGTTCAGGAGTCACAGACAAAAAAGGCCCCCTTTTTAAAGTGTTTATAAAAAGGACTGGTGGGGTGCTATTTTTGCAGGAAATTTAACTGCATAAGCCACAGCCACTGACCAGGAAATGCCTGCCACCACCAAATTGCCCCCGGGAACTCGGGGCACAGTGTCCCAGCCCCGGGCCAGGCAGGTTCCTACAGCTGCCGAGTAGATTATACCCTGGCTTCGCTTTAGCAGGCTTGTTGAGCCTCAACATAGTCTCCCCATGTTGTTTTACTCCCCTTTTTAAAAATTCTGCATTTCATTCTGGACCAAGAAAGCTCTTGGACTTGAGAGAAAACTAGTATCTGCTTGAAGCAGGTTTGGAGGGTTCTCCATCTCTCTGGGAGCTGCAGTGCCTGCCCCAGGCCCAGTGGCTGCAGGAGAGGGGGCTGCTGGGCTTTCTGGGCTTCCGTATCTTAATTTCCATTTAAAGAGAACGTAGAAAGAAAGGTGTGTGTGTGTGTGTGTGTGTGTGTGTGTGTGTGTGTGTGTGTGTGTGTGTTGGTGGGGAGAGAGGGCATAGAATATTTCCAGGCCTTAAAAAGAAGAAGGAAAAAAAATAAATTTTTGAATAAGAATGGTCCGTGTACTATGACCGCAGGGCAAATGCAAATGTCTGTTTTCAAACACAGACTCGTGAATTCTTATTAGGAGTTCGTGACTGCGCCTCCAAGCAGGACATTACATATTCATAAGTGTGAGCAACCCGGCTGCCCACTTCAGGTGTGGCCTTCCCAACACCCGTGTCCCTTTCATCTTGGGGGAAGAAGGAGAAGAAGAAGAAAACCATGACCAGCCACATTTGGTCTGTTTTCTTCAGTTGCTAAAGTGTTAAGGGAATAGGAGATAAAAAGATGCATGCAGAAAAAGAAGCAGCCGCAGCGATACTCCACAAAGATCTTTTTAGTGTCAACTTAAATGTACACAAATAGCGGATGATGATCTCTTTTATTGGACTAACATTTATCCAGTAATATCCACACACTTTTAAAACCATTGAGGCCTCCTCTTCAGGTGTTCATTTGAATAGAAATAGCTGAATGAGTGTTTTTATAATTGATCCCCTGAGAACTGAATGTCGAGTGCTGCATAACCAACATTTTCCCATTGCTGGGTTTTCTTTTCCCCCCAAATTGCCACTCTGCAAAATTAGGATTTTGTACAGTTTTGATAAGAGAATTAACCTCCCACGTGCCAAACTCCCTGAGTATGAGGGACTCCCAAGGAATCGGCCTGTGCGAGGTCGGCTTTGACACCAGATCTTTTACGGGGGGCTTTGCTGCTGCTCGGTCTGAGAGAACCGCAGAGATCTGGCGAGGGGTAGACTTGATAGAGGCAGAGGGAGAGGAGGAGGCTGTTGCATACCCTGAAAGGTTCCTGCACCCCAGAATCTTGTGCTTCTGACTTTTCCTTCTGCACTTGCCAGAAACACCCAGACGCTCACTCTGGCCCAATGTGGCATCTGTGGGTGCTTGGAGCCCTGGATCTTGATGGAAACATGAAAGATTTTCCTGTCCTCTCCCTCGAAGTGTCTCCCCCAGGGTTGCCAAATGTGTCCTCGGGGTCTTCACCCTAGTTCTCAGGTTACAATCATAATATATGCTTATTGTAAAAAACTTGAAAAATAAGCAGAAGTATAAAGTTGGCAATAAATATTACCCCAAATTCCACCACCCAAACACTGTGGTGTTTCCTTCCAGTCTTATTTTATGTGTGTGCATATTAAAAAATATATATATGATCATACTGCATACATAGAGTTTAGTAACCTGTGTTTTTTTCTTTCATTTAATAGTAACATGCAAAGCATCTCCAGTGTCTTTAAGCATCATCTGTCAGCATCAATTTAGCGGCTGCGCACACAGCTATCAAATGGCTGTAGTTGAATGAACTTAATTACCCTCTATTGATGGACAGTCGGGTGGGGAGCTTTCTTTTTTGACTGTGTAGAAAGGAAACGTCAGTCTCTGGCCATTTTGTGGGAGGCTTATTTAAACCAGGGTAAGAAAGTTATTTAGGAAACAGTTTTCCCTTCATGACCTAGAAGTGAAGGAAAAAGCAGTTTTTTTGCAGCAGAAACTGACCGATGTGTCTTCAGTAAGACAAGCCACAGGGCTGGCTCAGGGCCAGTGGGAAGCTGGAGCAGCCGGTCCGGTTCCCCTGTCACTCGTAGTTCACGCTGATCCCAGCTCTGAGTCCTGGTGTCAAGGAGGCTGCTTTCAGCTCCGGACAACAGAAACGCTGCTTAACCCGCTGCGAAAGCAAGTACGGGGACTGCATTACCTGATGGGCTTTCCTGAGGTGACGCCACCACCACGAGAGGCCCTGGCTCCTTGGCTCCCTGGCCACCTTCAGCTGCTCTGCGTGGCTGCAGCCTGGCTGCCCGCTCCAGTCCTGCATGCCACCCAGACTCAAAGCAGTCCAAAGGTGGAAACTGGACTCTTTCTTCAAATGGGATTTTTTAAAATTGAAATTATCAATGAGTAAGGAAAATATTGTCCAGCAGCCCAGGCCTTTCCTTCCTCCAACTCCCCGCCCCTGTCGTGGGCTAGAACGGGGACACATGCCCATGCCCACGCCTAAGGCAGGCAGTCCCTGGCAAGGAGAGCGAAATCCATGCCCTTCTGACACTACACTTTGGGCGCCTGGGATGTGCCCTCCTGCCCTTCTGGGCTTGGAACCCTGAAACCCCAGCATCCCGCCTTCTCTAGGCTCTTCTTGGCAGTGGGCATTGACCCCTCTAAGATGCAGGCTCACCCAGACCCCGAGGCAGCCCACATTAGGGACCCGAATGTTAACTGTCCCAGCCCTATCAGCTCGTGGGGGCACCTGGGGCTAGGGTCCAATGTGAGACTTGGGCCAGCCTCACTGGTGGTCTTCCAGATCCCACCGAGTGTCCTCAGAGCTTTGGTGACAGCCCTGCTTGGCTGGGTCCTGATACCACTCTCTGTCCTTGCCATGTTATCTGCCCTCTCAGTTCTATCCCCACTACTTCTGGAAATGGCATGTTAATTTTCCCATGGAGAACCCCCACTTTGCCCCTAGTGCCATGGGTGGCCCAAGTGTTGCATGGCCAATCACAGCACCATATGCCTACACCAACCTGATTGGTTGCTGTGGGATTGGCATGTGATCCAAAACTAGTCCAATAAGAGTTGCCTTCAGGATGTCTCCTGGGATTCATGGGATCTGAAGATGAGTTGGTGGGCGCCATCTTACCACCACAGGGGAGCGTCTGCCTGAGAACGAAGCCAACACAGAGGAAAGCAGAGTTAGAAGATGGGGAGCCCAGGTCCTGAGGATGTCAGTTGAACCACTGGATCCAGCCATGCCTGAAGCAGTTTACTTCTGAAGTGATCATTTATGGAAGCCAACAATTTTCCTTTGCACATGGACCAGTTTGACTTGGGTTTTTGCTGCAACTGAAAAGAGACACCTATTCAGTAGGCTACTCTTCCAAAACCAGAATCCCTTGGTCATGCCTATAACCAACACTGTCCGCATACTCCAGCCATTGTGCCTCTTATGCCAGGTTGGATCCACCCCCAGTGCTGTCCTTCTATTTTTGATGTCAAGGCAGGCCAGGCCCCAGCGACCCTGACTTTGCCGCTTTGTGTGCTGAAGGCTGAACAGCTGGTCACCCCTCCTGGAGCCACTTCTGCAGTCCACACAGCTTCTCTGCAGAGCTGTTTCCTGAATGCCCAATGAATGGATCTGGTGACCTCTTTTGAGAAGTCAGGAAGAAACAGGAACGGTATTTTCCCCTCCCTCTCTGCATCGACACCTCCGCTTTGCGCAGGCGTTCAATCCAGAGGTAGTTTCCTGATAATTTAGCTGAAAATTTCCCCGGCTCAGTTTCTGTTTCCCTGAGTTGCCCCCCTGGGCTTCTCTCTAACTACTCGGCTCCTTCCTGAGGCCATGGTTGGAGCGCATCTCTGCCCACGTCACTGTTCAGCCAAGGTCGGCACATTTCCTGTGTTCATTCTTCATAAGTCACATCTCCAGCCTGCTCATCGCCGTGGACGCATTTCGAGGGAAACTTTGCAATTTTCATTGGCTCTGGTGCTGAGAGGTCCCCTGGCTTCTTCTAGGCAGGCCAAGGGCTCTCCCTCTAAAAGACTGTGTGTCCCATATCCAAGCGTGCATGCGGGCCGAGGGGGAAGGAAGTGGATGAAGCAGGCCTGAAGGAAGATGCTGAGGGCCCGGGACCTGCCCGGGGGGAGGCAGCTACTTCTCAGGCCAGCCAGCTGTCTCCATGTGGGAACCAGGCCCAGCATTTGCAGAGGTTATAATTTCTCAAGGGAAGCTGCAAATCTGTGCTTTTATGTGTAATTTCCCACTTAAAAAAAAAATTCCAGCAACAAAATAAAAATTCAAATGCCGTGGAGACCAAAACGGTCTCTCATATCACCAGATTGTGACTCTGTCATGGTAGATTAATAAAGTGACAGAGTGTCAGGCCACTTAGAGCAGGATGGCCTAGTGAACAAACACAAGGCTGGGAACAAGAACCCAGAGGCCTGGATCTGGTCCTAGCCTGGACACCGCGTGACCTTGGGCAAGTAAATTACTGAGTCTCTAAAAATTCCTGGTTGTCCACAGTCATCTTCTTAACCCTTCCAAGAATCTCATAAGGTGGAGCTCATTATTCCTTTCTTGCAGAAGTGAAAACCCAGCTCAGAAGGCAGCTGCAGGAGGGCCGTTGGGTCCCACGGGCCAGCTTGCAGCTCTGTTTCTGGGGCGTTGGGGAGACTACCGTCTGGGCAAGGAAGAGCTGGATCTGTCTTCAGCAGCTTGAGCTCGTTGCAGAGTCCAGCGTTCTTCAGGGTCACAGGTGGCTTCTCCTCCTCTGGATCTGAGATGTTCCCTCTGTTTTCCCTGCCCTCCCCTCTCTATGCTCAGCATATTTTATTTCTGTAGCTCCATATTCTTGCCATGTCGCTGGTTCTGGGTGATGTTTCAAACACTATTGGCGCAGGGTTAGAAATGTCATTATCTAACTCAGAAAAGCTCCAAGAGGAATGTTGTGTATACGCATCTTCTCCCCATGGGCTTGTCTCTGCCTTGTGACGAGAACTATGAGAACTATGAGTCTCTGTTGCTTTCCAATCTTTGATGCTCTTTCCTTCACCTGAGATGCTGCTTTCTGAAAAGAGAGATTCCAGAGCTCAGCCATTTAGACCCATGAGTTCTGGGCACTGGTTCTTCTTCCAGTTTTGTGTTGATAATAGTGCTTAATAGTGATAACAGTGATACACTGGAGTGGCCCCTCGCTTGTCCAAGGCTGCAGGCTCTGAGCACATCACCACAATTTGTAAGAAGCTTCGAGCTTTAATAATGACATTATAAAATGTAAATGCCATTATAAAACAGAGAAGGGTAAGCTGTTTGTATGCTCCCATTTTACAGATGGGAAAACAGAGGTCATGCCTGGTTAAATAACTTGCTCGGTAAACCCACCTAGCCAAGTAATAAGTAAAACTCATTTGGCTCAAATGTTTGATCTTAAGGTCTACAGTGATGGCCTCCCCCTCCCCGGCTTAACCTTGCCCCCACTTGCCTTCGTTGGGGCATATTCACTAAGTTGGGTTCAGAAGCAGAACTGACATTCTCCTAGACGTTGTTATCTGGCGCTTGCTCTTTGTTCTGTCTCTCCATGGTCTCTTCTTCGGGAGAGGTCCTCCAACTACTGAAATACGGAACCAGGAGTGGGCCAGGGGAGGCGAGATGCGTGTCTTGTGCTAGGGCTGGATCTGACTCGCTGTGAGACTCTGGGAGATTTTCCTCACTCTGGGCTTTGGTTTCCTCTTCTCCAAAGGGTGTGGGGAAGAGGAGACAGGCTAGCCCAGCCTCCAGGAGGCAAATTGGTCACATATAGGCAATTGGTTCACAGTTACATTGGAACTGGTTGCCAACCTTTAGAAACCAGGAAATGCCAGGTCAAGAGCTAGCTCACCACCTTTCTTGAAGAAGAATATGTGGTCCCTTCACAGCATTAGGCTGGAGGGAACATTTCCACTTGCCACTGTCCCTACCTGCCATTCCTCTCAACGACGCTGCCTGCCTGGCCCTGCAGGCCCTGGGTGTGGGACCCCTGGCTCAGTGGCTTCTAAGGACCCAGCATCCAGTCCGAGGGGTCTCATTCTCTATGAGGTGGTCACCCCTGTGATCCTCATTTTGAGATGAGGAGACAGAGTCATTTGCAGTTGGAGTGACTTGCCCAAGGTCACACAGCTGGTCAGCAGCAGAGACAAGACTGCCCCTAGGCTTGTGGACTGTGGGGTCGGTTCTCAGTTGCTGGAAAACAGATCTTGGGATTGAGTTCTTCCAGCAACATGGGTGTGCTTCGGCTTCAGAAGTTTTAAGAAAACTTGATTTATTTTTATTGTTATTATGGAAACTTTAAACATGTACTAAGAGTAGACAGACTCATGTGATGGACCCATGTGCCCATCACCCATTTCCAACAATTTCTATGCCCAGTTTTGCTTAATCTGTGCACCCCCACCCCATTATTTAAAAACAAATGGGCACCAGACATCATATCCTTTCATTTGGGAAGACTGCAGCGTGTCTCTCTAAAGGGAGGGGGCTCTTTTTCAAAGTATAACTGTAACATTACTGTATTATCACACTCCCCCCAGTAATAGAAAATCCTTAATTATGTAGGGCAGTTTCAGTGTGAATTTACACCACTGATATGTCTAAAAGATGTCCATCATGCTTGCTTTCAGAACGAGCCAGCAGCACCCCAGCTTTGGAATCAGAAGACTTGGGTTTCAGTCTTGGGCTTCTTATCTTATTTTATTTTATTTTTTGGAGACCGAGTCTCACTCTGTCACCCAGGCTGGAGTGCAGTGGCGCGATCCCAGCTCACTGCAACCTCTGCCCCCTGGGTTCAAGCAATTCTTCTGCCTCAGCCTCCCGAGTAGCTGGAATTACAGGCGCCCACCAGCACGCCCCGCTAATTTTGTATATTTAGTAGGGATGGGGTTTCACCATATTGGCCAGGCTGATCTCCAACTCCCTATCTCTTGTGATCCAAAGTGCGGGGATTACAGGCGTGAGCCACCGCGCCCGGCCGGCTTCCTTACTTTCTAGTGGGACCTAGGGCTGGCCACTAAATCTCTGAGCCTCAGTTTCCTTATCTGGAAAATGGGAAGAATCCTAAAATTTATCTATCTCAAAAGGCTCGTGTGACAGTCAAGTGCGAAGGCATACATGCAAAGTATCCTGTCAAATTACAAAAAGTTAGTAGTGATTTTAGTAGAGGAAAAGCAAGCTAAGCACTGGGTGGCGGAGAAATCCTTTTGGGTCTCATCTTGCTGAGACTAGGTAGGAAATATAAAAAGAATAAGAATAGCCCTTCCTAGGCGCCCACAGGAATGCTCAGCGCTGCCGCACAGAGAGCCCGCATCCGTGCCTGCCACCGGCCTGTTATACCCGGAGCTACCACGACCTATGGGGTGGGCGACTCTAGGACCCTCATTTTCCAGACGAGAAAACGGAGGCACCTGCAGGTTCAGTGACTTGCCCAAGGTCACGCACCTGGTCAGCGGCAGACACAAGACTCCGCCCACCCGGGCCGCGGATTGCCGGGTCGGTTCTCAGTCACTGCAGAGGTGTCCCGGAGCGCGTGGCGGTCCCCTGCCCTCCGCCAGGCACCCGCCCCTAGGCTCAGTGCCCCGCCCCTCCTGGAGCACGGCCTGCGCATGCGCGCGCCCCCGGGCCCAGCCCTGCTGCTGCTGCTCCGGCTCCTGCCGGGATGCTTCACGGAGTGAGCGAGTAAGCGAGCCGTGGAGCCCGGGGCCCTGGGTATGCCGTCGGCTCAGTGCCCCGCGGTGAGATAGGCATGGTTATCAACCTACGCCAAGGTGGCTGTGTACCTGGCATAGAAAACACTGCTGTTAAATGTTGTTCCCATAGTTATTCGCCAGCGTCCACTGGTGAGAGGGGCCACCGCGGACACCCGGCCTTGCTCCGTCGAAGCTTTGGTCCATTTGGACCAAAGTCAGGCTCCAGCGGGCCTCCCTGCCATTCCTGGACGTCCTCGCGTCCTCCCAGAGCCTGACTTCTCTTGATCTTTGCAGCCCAAGTCGCAGAAGCGTAGACACCCAGCTCTTCCCGCGTGCTCTCTTGGGTCCCCCTGGACACGGAGGGTAGAGCAGAAAGAGCAGAGGGGCTGGTAGGAGCCATGGGGAGTCGGCCTAGCTCCAGAGGTAAAGGCAAGAATGGCTTCATCATCCCCCTTCATCCTCCAGGCCAGCCTCGGACCCAGCAGCATCCTGCCCAGGGGGCACCCCCACCTCCCTGGATGCCAAGCAGAGCTGCAGAATATTCACGACCCAGAGGAGGGCCCGGCCGCCAGAGAAGGGACTCCCCTTCCTAGTGCACTCTGTGTCCATGTGTATCTGACTTCCTGTCTAGTGACAACCATTTTTATCCTCCCAATTCCTAGGACACCTTACCTAGATCCACCTTTGTGGCCTCCTCCTGGATCTGGGGGCTGTCCTGTGGGGTCACAGTAGCTGAAAGACAGCCCCTCCATGTGAGGAAGCATCCAACTGGGGAAAACCCCCTCTTGGACTCATTTCTGTTCCTGCATGTGGCCTTCACCTGACTGTCTGCATTGAGGCGTCCTCTACCAAGAGCAATTTCAAAGTGGCAGGTCTTGGGAGATGGGGCGCTGTATTTGGGAGCAGAGGCAGGGAAGGGTTGAAGTGTCCTGGGAAAACTGGAGGAAGACATTTTTAATGCTCTTGTGAGGCTGGGAGCAGAGGCGGAGAGGGGCAGAGAAGAGCAGGGGTGAGGAGAATGAAGCATTGGCCTGCGCACGTAATTGAAGCGGTGCCAAAAATCGCAGTCATCAAGAGAAATCGTATTTTAATGCCATGTTTTAAAACTCAAAATTAACAAAAGAAATCCATGATGAACAAACTATCAACATTTCAAATAAAGACGGGATCTGTTTCGTGGATGTCTCCTTTTGCCTCAGGGTCCAATATGGGTCGGCATAGTTGATCCTGTCTTTATTTAAAATTTTGATTTTTTGTTCATGGTTGATTTTTTTCCCCATTACTTTTTGCATTAACATTATTCATCTTGAATTCTGGCGCACTCTTAAATTCTGCACCCAAGGCAAGTGGGCTTCACTCTAGTCCCATTTCGGGAGGACGGTGGATTCGTAAGCATTCGGGAGACTACCACAAAACCCCTAAGCTGTTTCACTGCCACAGTGGGATCCCCTGTAGCCCCAGGCTTCAGTAAAATCCCATACACAAAGGTCTTACATGAGTGTTTTCTTGTGAAAATTAAAGGAAAGTGCTGCTTTCAACATCTGCCACATTTGCAAGAAGAGCATAAGGTGGGCTGCTGACTTCTGGTGACGGTGATGCCAATTTCCTGGCTGTCCAAGGTTCAAATCTTGGTCTTAATCCTCCCTGGCCTTCTCTCATCAATGGCCAGAGCCACCCTAGCTAACAAGGCGCCCAGGGACTCTGGGGTGGGAGGAGTCCAGCTCCTTCTTAGCTGAGGACATTTGAGTCTAGTCACAGGCCCCAAAGGAATACTCATTTTTGTAGCCGGAGGGCCTGGCCTCTGTCTATCTTTGCTTTTCCGGAAGCTGACAAGTACCTGCCAGAAAAATTGCCTCTCTTCCCTCCCATGCTTGGAGCAGGCATTGCTGACAGATCACAGCTGCTGGGCCCAGAGGTCCCTTCGCACGCAGGACTGCAAGAAGTTGCTGCTGACCTCTGGAAGTTGGTGCAGAAAGATGAAATTTGTTATGCTTGGCTATATCAACTCTCTCTCCTGTCCTTGGTGGTGATAGTTTTGTTCTTAAAAGCTCCTTGAGAGAGAATTTGTGGATGAAGAAACTGCAAGATCACAAGTGAAACTTAATTTATCAATGTCAATAGATTTATACACATTCACTAAAAATCAAAACTAAAAGTAAGACATCAGTCTGACTAAAGAGACCACCACAGACATTTCATACGTTGTACACCAGTAACAAAGTGTACCAAGCAGTTAATATCCATGTACTGGTCACATGAGAAATGTTTTAGGGTCACTGACCAGTGTCGTCAGTACACTGGTGCTGTGGTATTTGTGGGGGATTGGTTCCAGGAACCTCTTGGACCCTAACTCCATGGATGAACAGACAATATAAAATGTGGGTCAGGTGCAGTGGCTCATACCTGTAATACCAGCATTTTGGGAGAATCACTTGAGGTCAGGAGTTCGAGACCAGCCTGGGCAACATAGACTCCACCTCTAAAAAAAAAAAAAAAAATTAGCTGAGTGCAGTGGTGTGCACCTGTAGTCCCAGCTACTCACGAGGTTGAGGTGAAAAGATCACTTGGGCCCAGGAGTTTGAGGCTGCAGTGAGCTGTGACTGTGACACTGCACTCCAGCCTGAGTGACAAAGCAACACCCTGTCTCTTAAAAAAATAAAATAAAATAATAGCATTTGAATGTAACCTACACACATCTCCCATATACTTTAAATCATCTGTAGATTGCTTATAATACAATGTAAGTATACATTGCTTATAATACAATGTAAGTGCTATGTAAATAGTTGTTATTCTGTACTGTTTTTAAAAATGTGTATTTCTTATTGTTGTCTTTTTGTTTGTTGTTGTTGTTTTTGGAGACAAGGAGACAAAGTCTCTCTGTCACCCAGGCTGGAATTCAGTGGCACCATCTGGGCTCACTGCAGCCTTGACATCCTGGGCCCAAGCGATCCTTCTACTTCAACCTCCCGAGTAGCTGGGACTACGGGTGCTTGCGACCATGCCTGACTAATTTTTGTATTTTTATAGAGACAGGGTTTCACCATGTTGCTCAGGCTGGTCTTGAACTCCTGGGCTCAAGTGATCCTCCCGCCTCAGCTTCCCAAAGTGCTGAAATTACAGATGTGAGCCACCATGCCCGGCCATTATTGTTGTACTTTTATTTTTTTCAAACATTTTTTACTTGCAGTTGGTTGAATCTGTGCATATGGGAACCATAGATACTGAGGACTGTAATTTCACCAAAATGCTTCCGATCACTGTGCCGGTCCGTCAGCTCCCGCACACATCTGAGCACATGACGTGTCGTGGGAAGAGTGTGGTCTCCAGGGCCCACCGACCTGAGCTTCAATTCCAACTCCACTTCTGCAGACCAGTTACTTCTTTGAGGTCCATTCTCATTTGCAAAATGGGAGAACAACTTTTCCTCAGATTGCTGGGAAGATTAAACAAGATCACGATTCAGAATGCTTAGCATGTATGTGCATGATGCACCTAAAGAATGTCGGCCACCCTTTCTGTTCCGCTTGCCACCCTCACTCCCTCGCTACCTTCTCTGTGTGGGCCCTCCTTCCAAAAGTCAATATATTTCTGACTTAAGACTTGGCCTCTCTGAGTCCCACCTTGGTGACTCCTGATTTGAATGTAGATATCCCACATTTCAATGTAGATGAAAAGGTGGAGTTGAAAATTTATACCAGAGTCAGATGCCGGTTTTAGGGGTCCTGGAACCTATACAATTTGGGGCACCTTCTTACAGAACTATAATTCTAA
This sequence comes from Papio anubis, assembly GCF_008728515.1. Classification (NCBI taxonomy): domain Eukaryota; kingdom Metazoa; phylum Chordata; class Mammalia; order Primates; family Cercopithecidae; genus Papio; species Papio anubis. The sequence continues at coordinate 9,957,188 of NC_044982.1, read as the reverse complement.
ATTCAGCTCAGGGTCTTGGAAGGTACCTGGACAAGTGAGGGGGCCTGGAGCTTAAGTTTCACTCGCTTCTTGGCAAATCCCCTTTGATCTGCCCATGTTAGAATTTCACATGCAGTAGGCCGGGCACCGTGGCTCACGCCTGTAATCCCAGCACTTTGGGAGGCTGAGGTGGGCAGCTCACTTGACGTCAGGAGTTTGAGACCAGCCTGGCCAACATAGTGAAACTCTGTCTCTACTAAATTAGACTAATTACAAAAATTAGTCTGGCATGATGGCGGGTGCCTGTAATCCCAGCTAGTTGGGAACCTGAGGCAGGAGAATGGCTTGAACCTGAGAGGCAGAGGTTGCAGTGAGCTAAGATCGCACCACTGCACTCCAACCTGGGAGAAAGAGCAAGGCTGTGTCTTAAAAAAAAAAAAAAAAGAATTCCACACAAGTGAGCTGGGGCTTAGGGACCCTTCTGTTTGTGTGCCTCAGAGCCTAGACGTAATGCCTTACTCCATGAAGGCCTCCTTGGTGGCTTTCTGGAAGCCCCAAGAGCAGAGCCTGGGGAGGGGAGACCCAGAGGGAAGGCAATGCCCTGACCTCCTCGCCCATGCGCAAGTGTGTCAGTCCAGGACGAGAGCGGGGAAAGCCCTGCACTTTGCCAAGGCTGCTCTTGAGACCCAGCCGACATCCCGTCAGAAGCCTCCCCTACATGTCCTCTGCTGTGGGACTGAAATGATACCCTCGCCCCTCCGCTGGAGCCAGAAGGCAATGGAGCAGGGGTCCATGGAGCCTGCCAGGCCCATCCGAGCATGTTCAGCTCAGAGGTGCGACCGACCGGGCGCGGTTTGGCCCGTCGCATATGGTTTTATGCATGTTGTAAACATGGCATAATGCGCCAAAGCGCGCGTAGCGTGCATGGGTTGCATTTGCATAATGGCAAACAGCCGCCAATGCGTAAATGCATAAAGCATAATAATATGCATGGCTGCATAATATGGCTGCATAATGTAACATGCCCTCCTGCCCTCCGTTCCATTCCCCTCCCTTCCTCTTCCCCTCCTCTTCCCTCTTCCCCTCCTCCTTTCCTCCATTCCATTCCTTCCCCCCCTTCTTCCTCCCTCTTCCTCCTCCTCCCTCTTCCTCCCCTCCTTCCTCCACCCCCTTCCTTCCTTTCCTCCTCCTTCCTCTCCCCTCCTTTCCTCCTTTCCTTCCATTCCTTCCTTCTTCCTTCCTCCTCCTTCCCTCCTGTTCCTCCTCCTCCTCCTTCTCCCTACCCCTCAAACATGCCCCCTAGGTTTCATTCCCTCATCCTCATTTCTCCATCATCATCCATCCTCCATTCCATCATCATTCTTCCTCCTCCTTCTTCCTCCTCCTCCTCCCTTCCCTCCCCTCCTCTCCCCTTCTCCTGCCCCTCTAGGTTTCTTCCCCCTCCTCCCCTCCTTCTCTACCTCCTCCCTTTCCCTGTCTCCAGCCTCCCCAGGGTATATGGGCTCTGGAGGCCTCTTCTCCCTCTAGAGGTATCTGCTAGAGTCGACAGGACCCCACCCCCGCCAACCCCTCATGCTAACACAGGCCCAGCTGGGGCATTCTGGTTATGACAGAGCTGTCCAGTTGCCTGGAAAGGGCTGACAGCAGACACAGCCCTGGTCGGGCAGAGCAAGTCCCCGGCCAGCTGGTGAGGGGATGGGCCCGAGCCAGGTAATTATTGCCTGGTGCAGAGGTCGAAAGCCGCAGAGCGGCTGATGTACTAATGAAACACAAATGGGACATCTGTGTTCAGGAGTTCAGCAAACCATGGAAAACCCAACTTTGCCAAGAGTTTATGTACTACTGAGATCAGGGACCGTCCCTGCAGCTAAGGGAGCAGTGCACACACCAGAAGCCATTTCCCCTGCTGCTCCACACATCCTTTATCTAGGGGCGTGGCAACTTTTTCTTTCCTAGGAAATTGTTGGAGCTGGAGGTGTGTTCACCTGTGGAGCACCGTTTCCTGGTAGCTCGGAAAGCCCGGACGCCAGGCCCTTGGATGCGCTCCTGGAGAGGGATGGTGGCGAGGGTGGGTTTCCCTCCCCGCAGGTCTGGGTCCACTTGGTCCAAGCTTACCACTTGGTCTGGGCAGATCGGGGCCTTTGCCTTCCCCAGCAGCACCAACACGGGGCATGTGGACTCCTCTGAAGCCAGAGCCAAGAGGGCCCCAGGAAGGGGCCGAGTCCACACATTTACTAAGCGAATTGTCAGAAAGAGGAGTGAGGGGGTGTCTAGAAACTGGGATTCTCTCAGACCTGCATGCATGGTCAGCACAACCTCTGCAAGTCACACTTGCTGGGCCCCAGGTCACACCTGTAAAATGAGGGCGTGACTGAGGGCCCTGTGTTCATTTGGACTCAAGCAACAGAAACCGACTCTGTCTTATCTGACCAAAAAAAAAAAAGAGTCTCCTGGCAGGAAGGGAGGGTATTTTGTGGACTAGAGGAGGTACTGGCCCGGGAAGAATAGGCAGCCGTGGGGACTGGGCCAGCAGGAGGCGGTGGCCATCTTCTGGGGGCCCTGCCCTTATGGGACTCGACTTCAGTGCCCACTGGCCTGTGTCTTGGTACCACCAGCTGTCAATTCCCAGATTCTGGTGGGCAGACTCTTTGGCCCATCCACTTGGGTGTCCTTGCAGTGCATGGGTGGGAGATACTCAGGACCTGGCCTGCACAGGGGGCTACTTCTGGAAGAGGGGAAATAGCAGGGAGCCAGCCAGCCACGATGTGGATACTGCGGCATCGTGATGTGCAGCTACAGATGGGTGTGCCTGTCTCACTGCGGTCCAAAGCCAGGACAGCCAAGGGCCTCGCCTGGCTCTGTGCTCCGACTCTGTGCCTCACTCGTAGTCCCCCACTTACCCTGGGGCCATGCTTGAGCTGGGGACCAAAGCTTTAGGAAGCACACCGCCACTGCGGTCCACGTTTGCCCTCGGGAGGCTGCTGCTTCTGTAACGACGATGGCTAACGCGTGCTGGGGGCCCAGCCCTAGCACCTCCCAGACTGTTTGCTGGGTGCCGATTACGGGACTGGGGTCTTAGCTGACAGTTGCTGTGGCTCATGGCAGTGGCATCAGGACCGCCCCCCCCCTCCGCTGGCTAATGGTGGCCAAGTAAGGGTGGGGGTTGGCTTTCCTGAGGTTAAGGCTGAGGCTGAGTCTGGGCTGCGTGGCCCTCCCCAGGCAGCAGGGCCTGAGAGTCAAGCCATGCTGAAACTGACCCAGCAGCTGAGGCTGTACTTCCAGCAGGGCCTGTGCAAGTGCTGGTCTTAGAGGGGCCAGAGTGTGGTCCACAGTCAGGAACATGAGGCCAGGAGATGGATCTTGAGAGATCCAACTCCAGCTCTTTGTTGAGAGATGGATCAGAGCAGAAGGAGATCAGGAGCGAGTGGGTGGGTTGGCAGGACAGGTGACTCACCCTCCTGGGGCCAGTGACCTCCCTCCTCCACTCCTTTCCCAGCTGGTTGCAATCCCTAGGCTGGGTGGGAGGATTCAGGCAGATCATCTTAGGCATTTTCCAGGAAAGGAATTTTGCCAGGCCATGCCTTTGACTGGAGGCCTGGGGTCACAGGCAAGGAAGCCACCAAAGGCTGCTTCCGCCTGAGGGGTTGGGAACCCGTGGCTCTTGGGTGTGAAGCACCAAGGGCAAGACTGTGCATTTTTCCTGAGCAAGGTTTTACCAAAGCTCTTCCTGTTTTCTCAGCATCATTAGGAAATGCTAAGTGAGAATGCTTTGCAAGTAGATGAGAAAACTCACCTGCAAAGCTGTTTCGTAAGCAGGTGTGGTAGACACTCTTGTTGCTCACTCCAAATCCACTCCCCCACTTCCCTGCTGGCGGAGTCTGATTTGCTCAGGCTCCACCCTCTTCCTGGCCAGGCTTCAGGTAAGTTGTGTTTGGTCTATGGTTCTCATTCCCCCAACAGTGAAGCTGGTCTGAAGTTGGCCACCTGAGGGTCTTTTGTGCATGAGGTCGTGAAAACCCTCAGTGTTTAAACCTCTTTTTTTTTTTTCCCATAGGTTATTGGGATATGGGTGGTGTTTGGTTACATGAGTAAGTTCTTTAGCAGTGATTTGTGAGATTTTGGTGCACCCATCACCTGAACAGTGTACACTGCACCCTATTTGCCGTCTTGTGTCTCTTACTCCTTCCATATCCTTCCTCCCAAGTCCCGAAAGTCCACTGTATCATTCTTATGCCTTTGTGTTCTTATAGCTTAGCTCCCACATATCAGTGAGAATACGCGATATTTGATTTTCCATTCCTTAGTGACTTCACTTAGAATAATAGTCTCCAATCTCACCCAGGTCACCACGAATGCCGTTACTTCATTCCTTTTTATGGTTGAGTAGTATTCCATCACATATATATGTCCATCGTATATGTATCTCACAGTTTCTTTATCTGCTCGTCGATTGATGGGCATTTGGGTTGGTTACGTGATTTTGCAATTGTGGATTATGCTGCTATAAACATGTGTGTGCAAGTATCTTTTTAACATAATGACTTCTTTTCCTCTGGGTAGATACTCAGTACTGGGATTTCTGGATCAAATGGTAGTTCTACTTTTAGTTCTTTAAGGAATCTCCACACTGTTTTCCATAGTGGTTGTACAGTTTACATTCCCACTAGCAGTGTAGAAGTGTTTCCTGCTCACTACATCCATGCCAGCATCTACTGTTTTTTCGATTTTATGATTATGGCCATTCTTGCAGGAGTAAGGTGGCATCACATTGTGGTTTTGATTTGCATTTCCCTGATCATTAGTGATGTTAAACATTTTTTCATGTTTCTTGGCCATTTGTATATCTTCTTTTGAGAATTGTCTATTCATGTCCTTAGCCCACTTTTGGATGAGATGTTTAAACCTCTTTGAGTTGGTGTGTCTGTTACTTGCAGCCCAAAGCACTCCAGTTGACCCCACATAAGAAGGGTAACTTTCTGGTTTTGTAGGAGATGCATGCTGTCTGCATGGAACACTGCATGGGTAACAAACAGGTTCCGTGGATGCTGTCACCTTTGATCCCATGGCAGCCCTTAAGGGAGGGAAGTGTGGTATTGGCTCCCTGTCTCAGATGAGGGCAACTAAGGCTAAGGACAGAGAACAACGTGGTGATAGGGCCAGAACTTCAACGCAGGAGTGGGGATTGGAGGGCCGCAGGGGACAGCCCCAGGTTTTCCTGTTACCTGACAGCTGAGAATAAAAGTGAAGCCACCTGGAAGCTGGAGAAAACCACACCAGGCTTTGTGCAGCACCAGCGTGTGCAGCACGGCCCAGCACTGATGCAGCGAGGTAGAAATGACTCTCTTTCATAATAACAACCACAACATTTATTAACTGTATGCTCTGGGCCAAACCCTATGCATGTTCTCACTTAATTCCTGCAGAGTTCCTAGAAGGCTGTCCTTATATTGTTCACATTCTTAGATGAGGAAATTGTGGTCAAGAAAAGTAAGTGGAGGCTTCTGAGCTGGGACTCAGTTCTGTCAGATGTTGCATCATGGTGCTAAATGGAAACTATGGCCTCTCCATCCGGGAGGCAAATGCATAAAGCTCATGCATGGCATGGAGCTCTTTCCCCGTCCTGGGGTGAAGCACAGCCAATGCATTTGTAGTTGAGTAGGCACCTTCTTTAGGTGGCACCCTGGGCCCTGGGCAGCGAACAGCTCATGGGTGGGACCTTGCTTCAAAGGCTTCAGCACCCCAAGACCTGGCATAGTGCCTGGGACTCAGGAGGTGCTCCCCCGGTATTTGTTGAATGAATGAACAAGTGTCTGTGTTTGTGGCTGAACTATCCAGAGCAGTTGTTTAGAAAGCGAACATCCACCGTGGGCCAAACATCCACCATGGGCCTTTGGGTAGGGGCCTCTCATATGGCAGATGTAGAAAGAGCTCAGGGAAGGTCTAAGATCATGCTGTACGTTGGGGAAGGGTCAGGACTAGAGTTCGGGCCTCCTGACATGCAGTCCAGGCCAGGCCAGGGGACCTCCATGTTTTATTTGTAGGAAAGGCCACATGGTCAGAAGCTGTGTAGGGAGGGGAAGAAGGAGGTGGGTATGCGTGTCTGGGGAGGGGAGAGGGAAAGGATGCAGAAGACTGAGTGAGGACTGCATTCAAGAGGGGCACCGCCAGGAGCTGCTGTCCCTCTCTGGGCAAGAGATCCTTTGGCTACTGCGCTCTGCCTTGCCATTTCTCTGGGCCAACTTGACAGAGAGGCCATATTGGATGGGGAGGTGCTGTCGGCATCTGGCCTCTCTGGCCGGTGTACCGAGTATGTCAGGGAAGGGAACATTTTTTGGACTTCTAATCCCAGGCTGCTGAGCCTTAGGGGTCCAGGGGTTGCATCTGGAGCAAAGAGATGTCCCAATAGCCTTGCCCTGAGGTTGAGAGAGGGTGGGCTGGGATAGGGGCCCGTGGGGTTTGCCTGCCCCTAGGAGTCCCTCTGGCACCCATTCGAGTGGGCAGGACCAGTGTGAGAGGCTCTATGGGGCTTGACTTTGTACTGCCGGCAATGAACTTTGCTCAAAAGTGCTCTGTAGGCAGAAAGAGGAGTAGCAAAAAGGCTTTCATGTGCTATTTCAGGATTGCTGGCCCTGAACATTTATCACTTACTGATGCATATAATTTGCCTGATGACTCAGTTTCATATATTTTAGTTTCCAAAGATAAACAGTTTTGCATATTTCCTGCAAATGGGGGTTATATTTAATAATCTCTGGGTAGGAGGGTTGGATGCTGGGGACAGGGAGTTAGAGGAAGGCAGAGGACTTGGGTCGGGGCAGCTTGGGCACAGTGATCTGGAGGCTTGGCCCACGATTAGAATCTGGGCAGGAGGCAGCTTCAGTCTGCAAGACTTATGGGAAAAGGTGCAGAAGGCTGGAACAAAGATGAGGTTGCCTTTAGAGGGGGTTGAATTGAATGAATACAGGCTTTGGTGCCTGTTTTTGAGGTCAACTAGACTGGGCATCAGGGTGGAGCATGGGGTGGAGCATGGGGGTTTTCAGCCAAAGCCAGCTGGACTCTGCTTTGACCAAACATTCCAGACCTCGCCCTGGCCAGCCTTCTTATCAGTCCTGCTCACAAATAGGTCAGCCTGAGAGCAGAGCTGTGTTGCGTCCATCCTTCCCCTGAAGACACTGGGAACCTTGCATAGCATACTAGGCGGTGGTGTGGAAGACCTAGGGGATAATACTGTCCACATCACGGCCAAGGTGGGCTCCAGTCCCAGTTCTGTTACTGATTCGGGTGCGACATTGGACAGACAGTTTAATCTTCTTGAATCTTGACAGTAACATTGGCCTTACCAGGATTTCTCAAAGATTGGGATGATATAGTACATGTAAAAACATGTAGCACAATGCCGGGCTCGTAGTAGATGTTCAATAAATGCTTCTCTCCCAAAATGTGTGTTAAGATACTCAGGGTCATGAAAAATGGGTGCTACAGGTTTCTATCCTGAAGGTGCGACTGTCTAGTTGAGAAGGCGGAGCACACCCTCAGGGAAGTCAGGCTGCGATAGCCAAAGAGTGGGTCTGATTCAATTGTGGTATTGAATCAGACTCTGCGTGGCAAGTGTCAGAAACCCAGTGCAAATGGCTTGAGCAGATTCTTATAATCAAATAGGCCAGGGGTAGCTGACTTCCACCACATCTGGCTGCAGGACCCCAAGTGACATTGTTGGTGTCTGGTCTTGTGCTTGCTGTCTCTGGGAGGGCCCTGTCCCCTGTAGTGCCAAGACAGCTGCTGGAAGCATCAGGTTCACAGCCACCTCCTCAGAAGCAACAATGGAAATGAATCCTTCTCTTTCCCTTCAGCCCAGATGAAAGGCTTAGCAATGAATCTCATTGACTCAACTGGCCTGGCTTGGGTCACATGCCCGTCCCTGAACCGATACCTATGGCAAAGGGGTCACCAGGTGACGTGGGTGTAGATTGTATTCTTGCTCTCAACTCTTCAGTCTCCTTTTCTGTAAGAAGACCATACATCTCCTCCCATACCTCATGCCTTGCAGTGCCTCCTGTGGGAGGAGTCTACCTCCCCTCTCCACTAACCTTGAACTTGGCATGTTTCTTGCTCTGGCTCACGGCGTGTGAGCAGATGTGATATGCACCATGTCTGAGTGGAAGCTTTAATATTACAGACTTCCACCAGCTCTCTTCCTCTTTTCCTTCTCCCTCTAGAAGGGGCTGTCCCAAATAGATACTGCTCCTTCAGCCTGGACCCAAGTGCGAAGAAGCCACATGGAACAGAGCTGCAGTTAACCTGAAGTCTGTGTGAACTGAGTGCCAGAGACAAATGTTTGCCACTGGAAGTCACTGAGATCTGGGGATCATTTGTTACTGCAGCATCTAGCAGAAACTGACTGATACACAGAGGGAATGGGTGCTGGATGGGTGAAAACAATATATATGCCCCAGAGAGGCCGACTCCAAAAGCTCTGTGAATTCAGAGAGAAACAGCCCATGGCTTAGGGCTTGAAACAAGAGGCAGGAGGTTGGGGGATATTGGTTTTTGGTGAACTTACTGGGCTTTCTGAGGAATAGCAACACCTGTTTCTCTGGACCATTACTACACAGGTCAGATTGCGAGTCTTGTCCTAGATTCCGCATGCTTTGAGAGTTTTCCTTAAGACACAGTTTGATCATATTACTTTCCTGCTTAGAATCCCTCAGCAGGTCCCCACTGCCCCAGAAAAAAGTCTACACCCCCAAGCATGTCCTGCATGGCCTTCCTGACATGTCTGAGCCTGGGCATTCTACCTACTGGTGAACCACAAAGTGTGCAGGTCCTGGTGCCCACCCCATCTCCACTGCTGCCCCGGGGATAAATCCACAGCACCCCTCAGCTGGACTAGGGCTAGTGCCTCCTAACTAGAAGGATTCCACTCAGCTCCCTTCTAACCCACCCTCCACCCAGCCACTTCTCAAATGTAAACCCAGTCTTGTTGCCATCCTACTGTCACGTGTATGATAACATCCAAACTCCTTCTGGAGTGGGTGCGGCAGCTTGTATTTTCCAAAACTGACCACATTTGTATTCTCTTCTTACAATGTGATGCTGACACTGCTCCCATGGAGGGGGCTCCGTGTCCCCTCCCCTCATTGTGGTTGGGCTTCTGACTGTGGTGAAAAAGACACTCCTGAGGCGAGATCATGAGAGGTGACATGACTTCTGCCTGGCTTTCTTGGCACACGCACTCCTGGAACCCAGCCACCCACCAGGAGAAATCTTGAGCAGGCTGTGTGGAAAGGAAGGCAGGTCTCTGACCACAGCCAAAGCCAGCATGAGAGTGCGCTGCCTGGGAAGTGACCTCCTCAGCCCTTGACCAGCTGCCCCAGCTGACTCTGCATGGAGCTGTTGGTGAAGGAGACTGATAGATAAGGTGCCTTCAGGAAGGAGAGAGAATGGGAGGGAGAGGGTTGGGGGAGAGGAGCGCCAACTATATGCATGGCCACCTGAACACAGGATGCCTTTCTTATGAGAGAAACTGAGGCTTCAAGAAGCCAGCTCTTTTATTTGTGGCCACTCTGATGGCAAATTGACACCTATGGGTGAAGTCCAGCTCCTCTAGGAGGCCCACCCCCTCTTTCTGCCCACTTAGATCCTTCTCTTCCTCTGCAGGCCCTGGACCCAGTGAACTCAGCTGCTTCGTCAGTGAGGAAGTGTTTTGGCCAGCCCCTCTGCTCTAGTGACTTAGTAGACTCTTTCTTCTTGGGTGTTTATTCTAGAATAATGATGCCATGGGAGAGGGCACTGTGGTGGGCAGAGATGTGTAGGGCTCCTAGTCAGGGTGGGGTCAGCCATCTCCCAACTCTGCCCTGCAACCTGATTCCGATGTGGATGCAGTCTCCTTGGGAATGGTTCTGGTTCCCTGGCTGGAGCCAGTAGTGTAAGGTGGAGGAAGGTCTTAAGGTCCAAGTGTTTCCATAGCAGTGAGACCAATGAGGAGGACAGACAGCTCTGGGAATCCAGCAGGAAACAAGAATTGTCACTGCCTATGCAGAGCTGGTCTGGTCCAGGAGACACACAGACACTATAGTGTGATTAGTGGATGTTCAGGGCTGAGATCAGGGACCCCAACCTGCTGTGGGCATCCAGGAAGGCTTCTCAGAGGAGGAGGCAACTATGTGAATCAGACTCAGTGGCCTTAGGCATGGTAGTCAAGGTTAGTTCACCTCTCTGAGTCTCAGCAACATCTGAGCCGGTTTCAAAGTCTGGGTAGAAGGCAGCCACATCGAAGGAGATGAGAAAGAGGTTCTGGACAGAGAAACTGCAGGAGTAAAACCTGGAGGTGAAAGAGTGCAGCTGCTCGGGATATAGGGCGGGTCAGGTCCCAAGGGTGTGTGGGCAGGAGATGGGGCTGGTACTGGGTCTGGCCCACCTGGGCTTGGACAAGGTGTGAGCATCAGCCGGGGACTTGATGACTGCATCACTTGTGTACTTGTACATATCCGAAAGATGAGGCACAGTTGGTCTGCAGTGATGGTACCCACTGGTCACTGTCATTCCAGTTCATGTCAAAAAAGAATGGGGACCTGATATGGTTTGGCTGTGTCCCCACCCAAATCTCATCTTGAATTGTAACTCCCATAATCCTCACATGTCATGGGAGGGACCTGGTGGGAGGTAATTGAATCATGGGGGCGAGTTTTTCCTGTGCTGTTCTTATAATAGTGAATGAGTCTCATGAGATCTGATGCATTTATAAAGGGCAGTTCCCCTGCACATGCTCTTGCCTGCAGCCATGTAAGACGTGCCTTTGCTCTTCTGTCACCTTCCACCATGATTGTGAGTCCTCCCCAGCCATGTGGAACTGTGAGTCCATTAAACCTCTTTTTCTTTATAAATTACCCAGTCTTGGGTATTTCTTCATGGCAGTATAAAAATGGACTAATACAGGACTTATCAAGGGCACATTTGGATTCTGCTAGAAAGATGTGCACTTGCCCCTGTGACTTCCCTTCCACCTGGCAGATTGCCCAAGGTGGGTAGAAAGTTTTACATTCCTTAGTGGGGCCTGGTAGAAATCAAGTTGATAACCCCAAATTGGGGCAGTGCTACGTCTTCAATTTTTGCTTTGATTGTCCTGGAGATGCTGGGAACTGAGGGGTGGCTTCCAGGCTGACCTGCCGAGGCTGTGGTGCTCTGAGCCTGGGAATGGTGAGGTCTGGGTAGGACACTCGGCCACCAGGCAGTGGAGAGTTGGAATGAGCAGGTGTGTGTTCCTAGACTGACCCTGTCTTAGTCTGTGCAGGCTGCAATAACAGAACATCACAGACTGGAGAGCTTATAATAAACTCAGATTTTTATTTCTCATGATTCTGGAGGCTGGGAGGCCCAAGATCAAGGAGTTAGCAAATTCTGCTTTGGGTTAGGGCCCACTTGCTGATTCATAGAAGGCACCTTCCTGCTGTGTCCTCACATGGTGAAATGAGGACTAGAGACCTTTCTGGGGCCTCTTTCAGAAAGGCAGTAATCCATGGATAAGGGCCCCACCCTCATGACCTAATCACTCTCCAAAGGTGGGAGTCATACCATCAACTTGGGAGTTAGCATTCAACACTGAATTTTGGTGTTGGGGGATGGGCATACACATTCAGACCATTTCAGGCCTTTCCTGCCCACCCTGCGTCCATCGCCTCATGGGTAAATTGTCCTGTGCTCTATCTCAGTGTGGCTGGGGGAAGCTTGGAGCCCAGAACGTGGAGTGGGGCTTGGCTGGGGCTGGAGCTGGGCTTTGCCACTTAGCAACTTGGCCTCCTGTGGGAGATGCCTCTACTTCTGAGCCTCAGTGTCCTCACTGTGGCCACAGAGGTGGGCATGTGTGCCCTGCAGAGCTGCTGGGAGAGCTGAGGAGGGATGACAGGCCTGTAACAGTCCCAGCAAGCATGAGGGCCTCTCCTCACCATTGTCATCTTCTTCCTCATGGACTTATCATGACCATAATCACCACTGTTCTCTGCCTTTGTTCTGTTTTCAAAATCTTTCTCACCTTAAGAGAGCTGTCAGAAGAGCTGGGCCTCTCCTCTCCCTTCCTGAGTCCCTTACCATCCCTGAGGCGTAGAGTTTAGGGGGCTTAGAGCGGGTCTGGCCCAGCCCTCTGATCTGGGGCTTGGTGAGGCCTGATTCATTGCTATACGTCCAGTGCTAGCGAGAGCCTGGCACAGAGAAGGCGTTTGCTTGAGCCTTGCTGGATGACAGCCTGAACTGAAGTCTTCTTGAGAGGTGGGAGCTGTGACCACACTCCTCAGCTGTGTGAAAGACCCCCAGCAAGTCGTCCTGCTTGGTAGCTCCCAGACATTCGTGTGGCACTCCTTCTGTGGACCTGGAGCACAAAGACCCATCTCATCTAAATCCAGGCTCTCCCTCACTTTTCAGCCCCTGCCCAACTGGCTGCCCCCATTTCCAGCCTCCCATAGGCTCAGTACCACTCAGGCCCTGAGCTTCTGAAAGTCTGTCCTGGGAGGACTCTGGAAACTCCCTCCCCCTGCCAAGTGGGCCCCCAAAGCCCCTGCTGCCCATGAACTTGCATCCCCATGGGAAACGGGGGCCCTGCCAGCAGCCTCCCTCCCCAGCCCACCCCAGCCCTCGCTCCCGAGCCCCCAGCATGCTGCCCATTGTGTGGTCATGGGCTTTTGACAATGACATCTTTATATACTTTTTTCTTCTGACTATAAAATTAATACGGGTCCACGGTGGAAAATTTGGAAAACACACAAAATGACAAAGAAGAAAATTTTGTGGCTGAATTTTGGTGGCTGAATTTGTGCTGTGAATGTATCTCTTTGCCTTGCCTGGTTCTGTTTTTGAGATTTCTTCAACTTTGCCTTCTTCGCCATCTATTGAGTTTAAAATTTTTTAGTCATCCTTTTAACTTGGTAGTCCCTTTCTTACTCTCTGGTTTTCCTTTTGTTGTTGTTTCACTAGCGTTCATTTTTGTTCAACAAGTGCAGTACCTTCTATTATTTCTGTTGCAATTTCCTTCCATGTTTTTTTCTTCAGTCTTCTACTTTTCTGTGAAAGGATCTTCTCTAATCTGGTGATCACATCTGGTGATCCTTGGCTGCCCTAAAGATATTTAAGAGTAAGGCAGTAAAAAGCTGAGCAGAAATGCTGGGTCTGAGGGCTGGGCTTGTGGACTGATGTTTCTTGTTATGGGATGGTTTGGTGGCGATCTGGTCATTTTCTTGTGGGGAGGGTCCCCCAAATGTCCATATCTGTAGATCGTTTTTCTTGGACTAGTTCCTCAAAGGACACTCTCCAAATCTGTAGAAGTGGGAGTGTGTGTGTGGAGGAGATTGTGAGATATAAACCTGGCTGCCAAGATTCTGAACCAAGTGAGGAAAGGGACCTGAGGCTTCCCCCATGTTCCCACTTCCGGCTTTCTCTTACCGCCTCTATTTTCAGTAGGATCTTCACTGGGCCTGGGCTTGTTGAATATACAATCTAGTTCATTTTTATCACAAAATAAGCTTTATTCTAGTCTTCTACTGGTGTGGAAGGGGCAATTTCATAAGTGCCCCGAGTTGGGGTCAGGGAGGAAACCTGGTGGTAAGATGATCAACTAATCCTGGTTTGCCTGGGGCTGTCCTAGTTTTTGTACCCAAAGTCCCAGGCACCCCCCTGTCCCATCCCCTCAAAGTCCCAGGCAAACTGAGACAGTTGGTCATGCTATTTGGTCATCCTGCTGCTTCTTTTCCCAACTTTCCACCAATCCTTCTGTCTTCAGCCCCACCCCACTCTCCAGCCTTCAGATGTCTTTGATTCTTCTATCTCCTCAGCTTTTCTGGAGTGATATGGGAGGTGGGAGACAGGTTTGCTTCTCATTGCACACCCTCCTCCCCACCCCTTGAAATCAATTAAGTTTTGGCTCTCTGGTCTGCTGAGTCAATTACTACTGATCTATCAACTGTCCATCTTCCAGAATTTTGTCGACATCTCCCATCTCCTGGTTCATCTTTCCTGTGTTCTTTGTCCTTGTGGGTTGATAGCTCTTTTGTTCTGTTACTATCCCTTGGGTGGGCTTCCTAAACCCAGAGTGAAGGTGTATGTCTCATCTGTCCGGCTTAACTGCAAGTCTTTCTGTGTTTCCATTTGTGCCGCTATCAGCCAGCCTTGCTGCTCCTTCCTCTCAGCCCCAATCCCCAGTACTGAGTATTGTATAACACTAAGACTCTTCTAAAACCGTCATTCCATGGCTGTTGAATTTTAGCTCTGTATTTAAATGGACCAAATCTCTGCCACCTGTGCTTTCACCATACTTCTTTCTTTCATGGGTCTTTATGGGAACTGGATGAATTTGATGAGAGTCATTTTTTCAAGGGTGCTATATTCCCAGGGTTTTTCATGTTTGAGGACATCTCCTGTTACCATTATATTCCAATAGAGTCTTTTTGGGTTATAATCTCCTGGTTACACTTTGTCACTCTAGAACCCTGCAGCTATTTGCTCTGTAGTTGCCCGGCATTGAACATGACTGTAGAGGTCTTTAGTCAGTTAGCTTTTTCTCTTTGTGGTTGATTTGCTTTTTCTGTCTTGACCTCCAAAGAATTCATTTTTATCTTTGATGTCCAGGCAATGTTTCAGTGTTCATGGCTCTCCATTAAGATTTTCTGGAACACTGTACACGTATATTTTTGATCTTTTGAAAAAGTCATCCATTTAAGAGAAACAGTGTTGTATCATCTCTTTAGACATCTTCTGTTCAATTTGTTGCGTTCTTTACTTCAGGCACGCAAATTTCTTACATTGTACCATCCTTACCAGTTCCCTATGTGTCATCTTTTTTTTTTTTTGGAGATGGAGTCTCACTGTGTTGCCCAGCCTGGAGTGCAGTGGCATGATCTCAGCTCATTGCAAACTCTGCCTTCCGGGTTCAAGCGATTCTCCTGCCTCAGCCTACCAAGTGGCTGGGACTACAGGCATGCCACCACACCCGGCTAAGTTCTGTATTTTTAATAGAGATGGGATTTCGCCATGTTGGCCAGGCTGGTCTCAAACCTCCTGACCTCAAGCAATCTGCCCACCTCAGCCTCCGAAGTGCTGGGATTACAGGCATAAGCCACTGCACCTGGCCTCTCTGTGTCATCTTATCTCTACTTACTTTAATCTCTTTATTTCATCTGCATTCACCAGTTTTCTCAAGCTTTTCCACTATGTCAATAATTTTACTTTTAAGAATGTCTTCTGTTCCTGGTTTGGAAGGTCATTGTTGCTCTTGTGGCACTGTTTTGGCTTCCATCTGTACCTTTAGGTCTGAGCAATGTCCTTTTCCATCTTTTCCTGTTGTTTTAGTATCTTGTCATTGTGCGTCTGTTTTGTTGAGTCACCATTCTCATTCGGTGTTCAATAATGAGGAATTCCCTCTCTTCCTTGAGCTTTCTGTTAGGTCAGGATTGTTTCTCCATGTCTCCCTCCCTCTCTCCCCTTTCATTCCTGAGGACTATCTGCATTCGTGGTTATTTTCAAGTTGCCCCATTGGAATGGACTTGGGTACAGGCCTGTGGGCATGTGGGTGGCCATGGGGTAGGGGAGACGGTTCAGCAAGGGAGCAGGGGGTCTTTGTCAGGCTTAGGGGCTCCTCTGCTTCGTCTGAGAGAATGTTAAATGCCTTCTACCAGAGTGTGCGTCCTTGGTTCATGGTGGGCTTCAGATGGCTCCCCAGTCTGGTATAGCCCTGAGATCTCCCTTCTGCCTGCATGTGGGCTGCTGAGTTTCGGGTGGGCTCAGAGATCTGGGCAGGAGAGAGTGACATGTGGTCTTGGCGGATGAGAGTCTAAAGACAGACCTGGCATGGATGGGAAGAGGGAGCCCTAGGAGCAGGCAGTTGGATGCTGGGGCCCCAGGGTGATGTGCAGCTGACAGGAAACAGTGACCATCATCCGATCTGATGTTAAATATTTTTAATATATGCCAGGCACGGTGGCTCATGCCTATAATCCTAGCACTTTGGGAGGCCGAGGTGGTGGATCACCTGAGGTCAGGAATTAGAGACCAGCCTGGCCAATATGGTGAAACCTCATCCCCACTAAAAATACAAAAATAAGCCAGGTGTGGTGGTATGTGGCTGTAATCCCAGCTACTCGGGAGGCTGAGGCAGGAGAATTGTCGAACCCAGGAGGTGGAGCTTTCAGTGAGCCAAGATGGCACCACTGCACTCCAGCCTGGGCAACAGAGCAAAAACTTTGTCATACATATAATTTTAAAAAATATACTCCTGCTTGGGCCCCATTACTGAGAAGTCAAGGTGGCCATGGGTGGTCAGCAGCCTGGTATGTGCAGGATCTGGGAGGAGAGTTCTCACACAGGTCCAGGAGCTGTGAGGAAGCAGAGGATAGAGCACAGCCCATGGGCCCGTGATGTACTGGGCAGGCAGGCTGAGTTCCAAGACAGGCCCCCTGCCAGGTGCGTGGCTCCACCCCCTCCTGGTGCTCTCGGACCTCAGGCACCACCATCCACTCTATGAGGACACCTCAGGCCTCTGCAAACCTGGGGAGGACCACAGGGTCATTAGTGGGCTGTGGGGAAAGGACCAGTCTGGGGACAGAGGGGATGGTCACCCCAGGGATCCGCCTGCTACAGATCCCAGCTGCTCAGATTGAAGGGGCTTGGGGAAGACCTTGGACTTAGATGCTTTTCTCACTGCGAACCGATTCCAGACCCTCAAAGGGAAGGGGATGCCTCCCGTCAATGCTCCCCATGGTCCCGTTTTTATCTTGTAGAACTATCGCCCTGGGCTGGAACTGCCTCATCCATGAGCTTCCTGAATGCAGGTGCCATACCTCATTCACTCAGTGCCTGGCACACAGTAGGTGCTCATTAAATGACTTCATTGACAATAAGCAGGTCTTCTCATCTTCACTGGCGCCTCTCCACATCCCCCCCCACACCAAAGCCCATATACACAGGGGCACACCTTTAGTGAGCAAGCCATTTTAAGGCTAATGAGTTAAGGAAAATTTATGTTTGGTGGAATTAGCTGGGCTCCCTGAGGGCGGCATACACCAGAGAGAGATTCTCTGTTTCAAAGTCCCGTCTCCCTGTTTAAAATAGTTTGTCATTCTTTTGTGGCAATGGTTAAGAGCTCCTAGAGGCACGCGGATGCTTATTTACTGATCCACAGATGACGGATGGTATATCCCTGCTTTGTTTGGAAGGGAAAACTTGAACAGCTTGTCTGCACCTCTCCACTCGGACATTAAATCAACATGGCTCTATTAGTGGCCTTGGGATGCCAGCTGAGCTGTCTCTGAGCCTGTCACCATGATGTCTTCATCTGTAACCAGAGCAGACGTGAGCTCCTGGCAGCTTCAGGAGCTGACAACAAATCCAATTAGCTCCTCTCCACGGCGCCGCAGTGCCACTGCGAAACGGCCTGATGGGGAGGGTGGCTGCAGAGCCCCGCACAGTGGGACACTCGCAGGAAGCAGAGAGAGAGAGAGAGAGAGAGAGGGAAGAAGGGGAGGAGAGACAAAGGGACCAAGCTTAATTGTTGGAGCGACTTTCAGCACGATTGGAGAGATACTCGTGCCAGACCGGCCTGAAACAGGCCAGACCCTTGGGCTCTCGGATGGCTGGCGAGGCTGCCAGGAGCCCAGCTGACAGTCCGTCCCTACCTTGAAACCTTGCTTGACTTTGATGGTGACTCTCTCGAGGAGGCCGTTAAATATCATTTTCCCTTCCTCCTCTGCCACCTTCCAGCTTCTTTCCCTGTTTCTGAGCTCTGTGCACAGTCCAGAAGCAAACTGGAACTCCGCGTGCTGGTGGGAGGGGAATGTTTGGTATTCCTCTTGGTCAAGGGCGTCGTCCAAAGACCAGAGCCGATGTGAGCAGACGGACTTTGGCATGCGAGCTAAGAGTGTCTTAGAAGTGAGATGGGGGTGAGGGTGGGAGTGTGATGACAGCGGCGGAGTGGGTGGCGTGGGGGGCGCAGAAGGGCAGCAGACTAAAAGCTCACAGCTTCCATCATCCAGCGGGAGTGGAAGAGGGAGAAGCCGCCTGGATGCTGAGGCGTGGCTGTTTGTTCTGTGTTTAGATCCTGGGGACGTTGGGGTGCCGGGCGGAAAAAGAGAACATCTTCTGAAGAAAGCCCAAACTCAAACCAGCTCAAAGAGTCTGAGAGTTCACTGAACTTTCCAAGTTCCCGGGAGGAACACAATATTAACAGTTTCTTGGGTCATTTATTTCCTAAGAATGACTCCCCTGCAAGCCACGGGGCGTTTCCCACCATCCGCCAGCCCCGGATACCCTTCTGGAGTCAGGCGTTCTCTGTGCTCCAAGAATAGCCAAGGAATGGATGAGAAGAGGGAGGTGGGAACTGGGACAGTCCCCTTGAGATCTCTGGGATGACGATGCGAGGGTTTGGAGGAGAGGGGCAAGAAAAGGGGGAAGGAGAGGAAGTAACTGAGCTTCTAAATGCTGCCTCTGAATGCTGACATCTGGCCTGCAGGCTTCTACTCTACTGCCCCCTTGGTAAAGGGCCGGAGTGATGGGGGCGGCACTCTGGAAAGAGGGGGTGTGAGTCAGGAGGCTTTGACCCGGATCGTTGACTAGTAGGGGGCCACACTCATCCTCTCTCCAGTTCGCTTCTTTGTAAAACAGGAAGAGGCGCACAGCCTCCCAAGGCTGCTGGGAGGGTGACGCAGTGATAGCACCTGGCAGGTCCCCACATCCATTCCTTCCCTCCCTCTTTCCCTCCAAGGGGTTTCTGGACACTTTTTTTGCCTCACATCTTCCTGGTTCTTTGGGGAGCATTAAGGAGGGGAAATAGTTCCCTGCCTGCAGAGGCCAGGCCTCACCTCAAGAATGCCTCTGGAGTTTCAGCGCATGAAACAGGCCAATGTCACATTCCAGGGAAGGGCTCGGTGCACGGACTTCTCCCAGAGAACAGGAATTTGCAAGCATTGCCTGCTGGAGCCAGCAGGACTGTAGTCAATGGCTAATGGCTGGCAGTGCAGGGGTCTCTGCTGCCAGCTTGCCGGTGGGCTGTCGCTTTCTGCCACAACCTGGTGCTGTCTACCTGTAGGGGCTGGCAGCAGCAGGGCCCTTGGGGTGAGCCACAGAGCTGGGAGAGGCAGGGAGGAGGGAGGGGAAAGAACCAGGAAGTAGCTTTGTGATCCTTCCTTCAGTAGCAGGTTGTTGCAAAATGTACGTTATCATAATCCAACTCATTCCAGATTAATTGGGCAGGATATAGAGGCATTTGGCTGCCGCATAGAGCAAGCGAAGATTCGGCGTGCACTGGATCACTGGACGGCTTTTGGAACCAGCCCCAGTGCTGCCAGGCACAATTATTTTCAGCAATGTCTTTCTGCCATTGAAACTTAGGACTGTGGACTTTGGCATGCAAGCTAAGTGCCGATTTGCAAGCTCACAAATTGACACAATCCTTGATGCAAGATGTTGTACCAGGGCCGGAATGGCAGCAAGACGGACCCCCGCCCCGGGCCATGTGGTGGTGGGGTGTGCCGGGGGAGTGCTGTGTGTGAGTGTGTGTGTAAGCGGGGGTGAGCAGAAGGAGGATGGGGTAGCCTGGGACCAGCTCACAAAGGGTCTTTCAGGCCAACTGGAGGTTTTATTTGGACTTTAGCCTGTGACAATGAGGGGGACTTCACTTATTTCTGCCATTGGTCCCTCCAAAAATCCTTTCATGGCCCCCTAAGACTGCCAAATGGCCCCCTGTGCTTCCTCTATGCCACTTAATGTCTACTGTGATTTGTAATCCGCACGGGCACCTCATTCCTTACTTGCTGTTACTGTGTGACTTGGAGTTACTTAAAGGAAGAACCATGTTTTGTTATCAATTCCCTCATACCCAGAACTGTGAAGGCACATTAGACACTCAGCCAAGTTCATGGAATTGGCCACTATCAATGGGAGAAATATGACCAGGGTGGGGAGGGGCTGAGGACGGGGAACCTGGATCAGCAAAACCTCCTGGGATGAAATGTCTATGGTCCAGATAAGAGATGAGGAGGCTTGAGTTTTGAGTAGAAGACGTGGAAATGAAGTGACAAAAGAAAAAGATATTAAGGAAGTTGAATTCATAGGATTTGGTCACTCTTTCAATGTGAGGCAAAGCAAGGAAGGTGTCCAGGAAGATTCTAGATTTCCATTTGGGGTGGTAGATGGTAGGAATACAGCCAGGGGAGGAGTAGGCATCCAGGAGTGAGGAGTTCAGGTCTGGGTAGACTGAGACCGCTGGGGTGACTGTGGGACATCCTGGTGGAGAATTTCCACTGGATCCAGGGGTCAGGACCCCCAAAGAGGAGCCTGGGTTGAAGTTCTGTGGGTCATCAGCTGTGGGCATGGATGAGCCCATGGAGAGGCTGAGAGTTGAGAACAGATGAGGGTGGAGGATGGAAGGCAGCATTCAGGCTTGGGAGGAGGAGCCTGCAGGGAACCCCAGAAGTGAAACTGGAGAGCTTTGGGAAGGGCAGGTGTGTGCAGTAGGGGATCAGGGATCAGGGGATGCAGTGACTGAACAGCAGCCTTTAGGTGTGACCATAAGGGGGTCCCTGGTGGTCTAGGCGTGAGCCTGTGAGTGGAGTCAGGGTGTGGTGCAGCCAGATGACAGTGGGCTGGAGACCACAGGGGACCTCTTGGTTACCAACATGCTGCCACTTAGAACCACTGATCCGAATCATGTCTGGAGGTGTGACTGCAGCAGGAGGGCTCCAGGACCTACCTGGGAAGAGTAGAGCAGGGCTGGGAGTGACTTTTCCTGGGACCCCTGCTTCCCTCAGGGCTGGACAGAAGACCTGGGACCCAATTCTGGCTCTTTTACCTGCTTCCTGGAGTCCTTGGTGGTGCCATGGAACCTTTCTGAGTCTCGATTTCCTTCAAGCTGGGAATTAAACAGTGATCAGTGAGGCAATGTACACAAAGCCACAGTCAGCGCTCCATGGACGGGGTCTCTTACCGATCCTCAGAACAGCCAGTGGGGTGGGTGCTAGCATTCTTTCTACTTTCCAGATGGGAAACCTGAGGCTCAGAGAGGTTAAGTAACTGGTCCACAGTCCCACAGCCAGGAAGAAGCTGGATGTGATTCTAGGCAGCCTGACTCCAGAGCTCAGCACTGAACTGTGTGAAGGAACCCATCCAGGGGCTTGGCCCTGCAACTGTTAACAGATGAATATAAATCAGCAAATGTGCAAGAAGGAAGATAATCAGATAATGTCACTCTAGGGAGAACTGGAGTGTTGCATGAACCACAGAGTTTAAGCAGAAACCCTTGCCCCCCTGGGCTTTGGCCAGAGCCTTTGGTCCTGCAATAGAATCACACGGTGGCTGTGCTCTGACGGTACCTTCTGAGTGTCACTACAGCTTTGGGGCTCCTACCTATTTTCTGAGACACATGAGGGCCCAGCTAAAGCCACACCCTCCCCTGGGCATTTTGCAGGGAGTGGCCAGTATTCCCTCACCTTTCTGTCTCCCTTCAGTTCCCTTTCCCCTCTTCCAGCACTTAGTTATTGCCCTCCTCCCTCCTTCTGTGCAGTGGCATGATTTCGGCTCACTGCAACCTCTAACTCCCCAGTTCAAGTTATCTTCCTGCCTCAGCCTCCTAAGTAGCTGGGATTTCAGGCATGTACCACCATGTCTGGCTAATTTTTATTTTTACTTTTGTATTTTTATTAGAGACAGGGTTTCACCATGTTGGCCAGGCTGGTCTTGAACTCCTGGCCTCAAGTGATCCACTCTCCTTGGCTTCCCCAAGTGCTGGGATTACAGGCATGAACCACTGTGCCCAGCCATAAGTAACACTTTTTTAAAAGCAAAGCACTGAGTACGAATTGTCTGTATGTGTTGGCTCTCCCACGGGAACGTGGCTCCTATCGCAACATGTTTTGCTAACCCTCCTTCAACTTTCTACAAATCTCCCTCGGCCAGTTATCCCTCTTTATCTTCTTCCTTCGTGGCTTCCTCTCATCAAGTTTATCTTCTTATTTTGAAATTGTTCTATGTGTGCGGATCTCAAGAGCACAAACTGGATGAATCTATTTACTCATCTTTCTCCTCCGTTAGAGATTACATGCCCTCATTAGTCCAGTCCAGCCTCCCTCCATGCCCATTCCACTTCTCCCCATCGCACAGAATCTCATCTCATTAATGCTGAACCTTCAATTTCCTCCTAGCCTTTTACATGCATATGTATATGAAAATATACAGTATTATCTTTGTATTTGAAAATTTTTCCTTAAAATTATATCATATTATACATTTTCTTCTTCTTCTTCTCCTTTTCCTTCTCCTTCTCCCTCTCCTTCTCCTTCTTCTTCTTCCTTTTTTCTTTGAGACAGAATTTTGCTCTGTCACCCAGGCTGGAGTGCAGTGGCATGATCTTGGCTCACTACAACCTCTACCTGCTGGGTTCAAGCAATTCTCCTGTCTTAACCTCCCAAGTAGCTGGGATTACAGGAGTGCACCACCATGCCTAGTTAATTTTTCATACATTCATTCTATAACTTGTTTTTTCCAATCAGCAGAATCTTTGATTCATATGAGTTATAAATAGAGATCTAGTTCCTTTATCAATTGCTGTTTTCCAGTGCATGAACATGCCATTTTTAATCTATATATTCTTCCAAAGGTGGGCATTTTTGTTTTCGATTTTGCCATAACATAGGATGCTGTAATGAACATTCTTGTTCCTGTCAGTTTGTATAAGAATCTCTCTGGGTCTAGACTACACATTTAGAAATAGAATTGCTGAATTGTGGAGTGTGTGTATGGTAGATGATAAAACATGGCCAGAATATTTTCAGCTCCTCTTGTTAAGAGGTGGAATCTGTTTCCTCACCTTTTGCATCTCAGCTGGCCTTGTGACTTGCTTTGACCGACAGAATGTGGCAGACATGATGCTGTGCAACTTCAGGGCCTAGGTGTCAAGAGACCTTGCAGCTTCCATCTTTGTCCTTTTGGAAATTGACTCCACCTACAGATAAGAGGAGCCTCATCAACTAGCATGACCTTAGGCAAGCCACCAGCTTGGCTCACCCCAAGCCACCAGCAACTTGATTCACTCCCTCTTGATTCTACTTTGAAACCTCTTTGGGACAGGATTTCCTTCAGAAACGACTAATCAGTCAACACCTGGGACCAACAAGAAAAAGTGGAAAAGGGGACAAAAGGGGAGCCTAGTTCTGTGTGATTTTCCTGGGATGTTCTGGGTAAGGAAAGGTCTCCTGGGAGAGGAGAGGAGGGAGGAGGGAGGTGGAACAGAGGAGTGAAAAAAGGAGGGGAGGGAGGAGGAGAAGAGAGAAGGAAGAAGAGGAAGGTCTTAGGGAAATGGGGCTCTGTTCTAGGTCTTCAGGATCACTTTAGCCACAAAGTCATGAGGCCTCGGGGTTAGGGAGAAGGATGGCTCTTTATGGATGCCAAGACCTGAGATCAGGCTTCTCTTGTGTACTCCTGGGGGAAGAGGTGGGGCATCTCAGAGATGATGCACCTTGGAAGTTCAATTTCTAACCTTTCTGCAGCTCCTCAAAACCCTCTTAGGTCCAGGATAATGGGAAATTCAGCTCCTCTGGGCCGTGAGCATCTAGTCTGTGCTGTCCCAGAAGCCCCTGAAATACGCCAAGCTGTGTCTACCACGCATTTATCCAAGTCTACTGGAGACAAGGCTCAGGCCCCACCTCAGCCCCCTAATCTGCAAGGTTGTCAGGACTGTCCCCCAGAACAACCCATCAGCCTTGGTCACATCATCTGCAGCAGGTGTTTCTGTCTTCACTTTGCCAACAAGATGGTCAAAGCACATTATCCACGGCCGGAAGCACCGAAATATCAGGTCAACTTGCAAGTATGTCACTTAGCACTCTCTCCTGTTGAAAAGTTAGACGTGGTTCTCAGTCTCTTGCTTTCTGAGATTGATTTGGAGAAATTAAATGGTAACACGTGGACAGAGTCTCCCGCCTGTCTATGCTGTCTTCGTGTTCTACCCAGTTCTAGCTGAAGTGCACTCATCTGGGCCTCTGTCCGAATCTAGGTCTTTCAGTTTCTGTCTGAGACGGTGAACCTGCACTCTCCCCGAGGGTCAGTAGAGATGTGAGCCTGCTTCCTCTCAACTTGGCTTTCTCCAACCGCAAGTCCAATTGGAAGGGCGATGCCATGCCCCCGCCATCATCCTCATACTCCACCTCAGCACTGTTTCTGGGCCTTTGGGCCTCTTTGGAGCACCCTGCCAGCCTCACACTGACTAACACCCAGATCCTACATCCAAGAGACCCCATGGCAGGGGCAGATGACCGTCTCTGATGGCCACTGGTCCCACGTTCCTCAAGTCATAGCTGTTCTCTCAGAGACCCATAGTGACCTGCTTTTGGGTGGCAGTCTAGATCTTTGGCCACAGAGAAGAGATTTTTCCAGCTGGTGTATCTGAGAGGGGCTGAGTGTGTTGAGAGGAGATGGTGTGGTCAAGCTCTGTGTTGCAAGCTTCTACGCGACTCCCCGGGGTTGCTTCTCTGTGGGCCATGAATGCACTTGCAGAGGATGTTTCAACAACAGATTGATCTGGGCTCCCTGTTCCCCCTTTGGAGAGATTCTGTTCCCTAGCAGAAAACCCACCATTCTTGAAAAGTAGCACCCAGACTATCTATACCTCCTGGGGTATGTAGGACTTTGTAGGTTGTAATCCCTGAGTTTCCAAGTTTGGTCCAGGTCTTCCCCACTACTGGCGTCACTCACCACGTCGCCTTTTCCAACCTGCCCCTTCTCCTTTGTCTTCTATTTTCACCACCCAGGCACCCCTGATGGAGGCAGGGTTACCGTTGCTCCTCGGCAACAGAGCGCAGTGACATCAGGCCGCTGGGCAATCCCAAATGCAGCTCCCTTACTGCTGCAACTCGGTGCGGCTCCGGGGCCAGCTCCTCTCCCGCCCCCACAGAGATCCCAGGCTGGCCCAGCCTGGCGAAGCCCCTCCCGGGCTCTGCCCTCTGCGCGGATGGCGGACGCACTTGTGCTCCTGCCTGCCGGGATTGCTGCTTCCCTCCACTCCCTCTTGTACCCTGTTCTTGGAAGTTGGAAAGATCTGAGAGCTCTCCAGAGGCCCAGTGAGAACCACACGGCACTTCTCCCCCATCAGGAGTCTCTTTCTCCTTCCTGGCCTACGTACGTTCCATCCCACCTGTGCGGCACCCCAGTGGCCCTCACAGTCACTCTCTTTCAGGCGACAGCCCTGGCTCCATCTCCCTGAGGTCCCGGTCCTCCATGACTGGCTCGGGAACCCCCTGCTTCTTGCTGTTCTTCTGCCTCCTAAACCCAAGAATTCCCTTGCTTCTCTCTCCCACAGTTTCTGTCTGTACCACAAAACTTTTTAGCTGACTCCATGTTTTCTTGCGTTCCTAGTGGGTGTCCCCTTCTCCCGACCAAGTCAAGAGAGCCTTGAGTGGTGGTCTTCTCTCCGGAGCATAGCCTGACCCGTCTCCTTCCCCTCTCACCGCAGCTCCGTGCTGACTGTGAGGCGCACACTCCGATTGCTAAGCTTGCTGCTGGCGTTGCTGTCAAAGCCAGCCGGCTCTCCAGCAAGGCTGCCTCCTCCACACAGGGCTCTGGCTGGAGGCAGAGTCAAGGATCCACTCTCTCCCTCCCAGACACCTTCTCAATCTTCCACCCTCGGGTCTGGAGCAGGCGAGATGTCCAACGAGCGCCTCTGGGGCCAGTGCAGACATGGACAACGGAGGCCCACCAAAAATGACTCCAGATCGGCCCAGGAGGGGTTTAGGGTGTTCTGGCTCCCGCTCAGGCACAGGCGAGGGCGCAGCAGGTGGGGACAGACAGAGTGGCCGGGGATCCGTCTGGGAGGGGCTGGGTTGCCTCGCGGGTGGAGGGCCCGACGGCCTTCTTACAGCTGCTCTGGGCAGGCCTCGACACGGGCCACGGCCGCCTGGAGGCTGAGCGGGCTCCAGCCGTCGGAGCTGGATTCCACCCCGAGCCTGGGCAGAAGAAATAAAGGGGCTCTCTTGCCAGCGCTTTCTTCCCAGTTACGGTTTTTGGCCCTGCCCCTGGTGCTCGCACAGCCGCCATCTGGCTCTCTCTGCTGTGGCCCAGCCCCCGCAGGCTCGCAGGCCTTCCTGGAGGGGCTGTTCGTCTGTGAAGATCCAGGGTCTGGGGAAGCAGCTTGTGGGATGCCAGGCTGGAATTTCTGAAATTCTGGGACTGTCTCCCTAGCCGGGTCCCTGGCTGGCCTCCGCCAGCTCCTGCGAGACTGAGGCCTCGGTTTCATTTTGAGAGCGGTGGACAGAGCAGGCAGGTGCCCATGTGAGATCTCAGCCCCGGGGGAGCAGAAAATCAGAGCTGTCTTTGGGGGTCGCTGAATCCTGCCGCGGGGGTCCAGTGTGCTGGAGCATGCGCAGAACCCCGCTGCACGGCCGACAGCTTTTACGGACGGGGCCCCTCATCCTCCCCTCACACACATTCCCCAATTTTGTTTTGTAGGAAATAATAACAACGCAATTAGCTATTCCTTTGTACGGGTCCAGTAAAGGAATAATTTAAAGGGACCAGCACGCTGGAATCGCCCTTCTCCTCCTTGCTGGGAGGCAGGGGTGGGAGCGAGCTTGGGAAGGAGGACAGCCTCACTGCCCGTGAACCTGGGGCTCACCGTGGCGCCCCTGGTCGAAGGCTGCCCACACTCTCTGGGGACGCTCTGCCCCGGTGTGACCAGGAGGGGTTAAAACACACACTCTAAAGGAGTTAAAATAAAAACTGACAGACAAGCTAACACATCAAACACGACACTTCAAAGAGAAGAAGAGCCACAAGGATGGAGCAGTGGAGCGTTCCAGTCCCCAAATGCTGGGAAACAAAGGCTGCTTCTCCGTGCCCAGGGCTCGCGCCGCCATCCGCATCCTCGCCCAGAGCGCTGGGGCTGGGTCTTCAGGGACGATGTGACCAGTTACTGCACTCTCCGTGCCCAAGCACTCGGAGGGGCTAATTAGTGCTTTTAATATGCAAATCAGAGCCTGAGCAGATTAAATCTAGAAAAAAAAAACAGCTGGTGAATATGTTATTTTAATTATTACTCCAAAGAAAATATGGGCCTGGCTTAAGAGGATAGCAGGCGGGTGTATGAAGTTCTTATAGAAGGGCTGTTGGTTAGTGGGAGAAGCCCAGCTCAGAAGGGACTGCAGGGAACTGGTGTGGGGTGAGGAGGCTGGGAGGGACCAGAACCCTCATCCTGGCCAGGCACCCCCAGCTGTGCACTCTCAGGCAATTGCTTTTTCCCCTGGGGCCTCTCAGCGTCATCATCACCAACATCAGGGGCTTGGATAAGATGATCCCATTCATTCATTCACTGACTCATTCAGCAGATATTTATTTATTGGTGGCCTACCATGTGCCAGGCACTGTGCCGGGTGTCAGGGATGTTCTGGTGAACAATAGCAGCTTGGTCTCTGTCTCATGAGGCTTACATTTTAGAGGGGAAGGTGTGGCAACAAGTATCACACAAACAAATCAGACAAATGCAGATTGAGGGAGGCGCTGAGAAGGGAGCAAGCACTTTCATTCTCCCATGTTTTTGGCCAGGGTGGTAAGGAATGCGTCCCTGGAGAGGTCATGTACACTGAGACCTGGAGGGTGACATGGAGCCAGGGGAGTGGTAGGGACAATCCCAGTCCCTTCGGGCAGCACTGAACAAACCCATGGCACTCCCATCTGTCACTGATCCAGTCTCATGGAACCCAGTCGTATTGGGGGAAACAGAGGAGCAGGGAGGGATGGGACATCCTCAAAGTAAACAGAGAACGAGTCCAGCTGAGCTGATCCTAACTCCGTTTCTCTTTTGAAATAAGAGAAAGGAAGGAAAAGCTCATTAGGGGAAGTCTGTTTTCCCCACAATCCTCCCTGTCCCATGGGCTCCAGTGACTCAATACCCTTATCTGGTAAACATATTTGTCAGGAGGTGGGGGACAGCCACACAGGAGCTCCCGTGAGTGTGCGTGTGTGTGCGTGATGTGTGTGCTCGCATGCACACATGCACTCAGCTGGCGTCCTTGGCTAGAAACCTAACTTCCAGCTCCGGCATCCTTGGAAACACACAGCCATTCTAACAGGTTCTTACCCTTCCGGTGGGACAGAAGGCAAAGGAAGCTCCCCATCTCCCATGGCTGCCAACAGGGTGAGGTTCACTGGATGTGCCGATGGGCTTGCCATTCTGATTCCCTGGGCCTGGCACCTGACTTTCTGAACGGGTTTTACTTTTATGGGAAGTGACAAAGCAAAAACTCAGAGATCAAGGTATGTCGTATCTCCAGACACATACAGAGGGACCTTAGTTCCACTTTCTTGGGTACAGGAGCAGAATATGGAAAAACAAATGAAAAATTCATTCTTCTCCACCAACTTCGCCTGGAGGCAGGAGGGGAAAAATTCTTTGCACAGAATGGAGAGTAAAGAAAGGGAGGGTATGATAAACAAGACTAAAGCAATCAGAGAGAGAGGAAAAAAAGAAAAGAGAGGGAAACAAACAGAAACAAGACAGAGAATGAGAGGCAGAGAGATGGTGCTACAGAGGAGGCGAGGCAGATAGGGGAGCAAGAGGAGATGAGAGGAAGTAGAGAGGAAGGAGAGGAGACACGGGAGGCAGAGAGGAAGGAGGAGAGGAGACAGGAGAGGAAGAGAGGAGAGAGGAGAGGAGACAGGAGAGGCAGAGAAGAGAGAGGAGAAAGCCAGAAAGAGGGGAGAGGAAGGGAAAGCAGAGAGAGAGAAGGGAGGAAAGGACAGAGGGGCTAAGGAAAGGAGAGAGAGGAGAGGAGGTGAGAGAGGCAGCGAGGTGAGCGTGGGCCAGGCACCCCGGGTGCCGGTGGGCAGCTCCCTGGCCCCGTACTCCCACCAACACACCTCCCCCAGTGAGACAGGCTGTCTGCAGGCACCCGCAGGCAACCACAAGGACAAAATGATGCCTCCTTTCCAAGAAAACAAGTTTGCAGCACATATGTGTGCCCCCCAGGCTCTCCACGCTGCCTGGCTGGCCTGGCAGGAAGAAGTGGGGAAAGGACCCACTGCACCCATGCAGGGCTGGGACAGGACGGTCCAGGGCCCTGCTGCAGTGCAGTGGGTTCACGCTGACCCTGGGTAAATGGGTGTCCCTGTGCACAACCCCCCTGTGCACTCTTAGAGCCCCTGATTTAAAGGTAACCAAAACTCTCTGAGCTTTGGTTCAGAGAGTTGGGGTCACCTGGCCAAGGCCACCAGGCCATGGATGATAGAGCAGGAGGGGCCCAGCATGTTGACCACTATGCTGTACTTGCTTAAGGGGACAGGTGCTTCTTGCCTTTCCTTTCACCTTTCAGCTCTTTTGTCTAGTTCAGAGATGTTGACTGAGCACCTCCTCTATGCCAGGCACTGTGCAGGCTCTGGGGGTGGAACAACGCCACCTCTCTTTCTGTCAGCAAGCTCCCAGTTAAGGAAGCAGCCTAGAGTCGTGAGGGTTGGGACAGGGTGGTCAGGGGGTACCCTAGAGAGCACAGAGGCTACTAGTCATGGTTGCTACAAGCTGTGAATTGTTGACTATGGGCCAGGTCTCATGCAGAGTACCCTGTTGTCCTTCAGTGGGTCCTGGTGACAGTGTGGTGAGGTGGCTGTTACCCTCACTCTGCCCAACGTCCCACACACGCAGGTCAGAAGGTTGCAGTAGAGATGGAGGAGGATGTTGCCAATGGGGGTTTGTGGGAGATGATGTGGGAGCTGGGTTTTGGAAAATGGCAGAGAGTTGGCCAGGGGAAGAAAGGTAGAAAGGGCATACAAGGCAGAAGGACCCATACAAGCCAAGGCTAGAGGCCAGACTGTGCAGAGAATGTGCACAGTCTCCCCATGTGAATGCAATGCCCTTGACTCACAGGCCCTTGTGGGCGAGCCATGCAGGTGTGTAGCACCTCCGAGTGCACCCCGCAGCAGATGAGAGGTGAGGTGCTGTTGGGGTGGCTCCTGGGGACCTGAAAGACTGGGTAGGACCACAGCAGGAGGCCTGGCAGGAGCACCTTGGCAACATGACCCTGCTATGCGAATGGCAAGGAAGATCCAAATCTCCCCTCCGTGGCCCTCAAGCAGGCGGCTGTGCCGGACGATCTTCCTGGAGGGCCAGCAGCAACACGGAGTAGCACATCAGGCCAGGGAGGTCCAGGGATTCTCATCAGATGGACCCGGCAGACCTCACTGTGCACCAGGCACTGGGGGAGGGGCGGGGACACAGAGATGAATCAGACCTGGTTCCCCGCCCCAGCTCACAGGGCAGTGGGAGAGACAAACAGACAGACAGATCAGGCAGGCAGAGAGACAGTTACTGTACAGTGTTTTGAAGAGAAGGAGAGACGTCATCCTGGGCTGAGAGAAATGAGGAGGACTTGCTGCAAAGTGAAAGAGAGAAAGAGACTACTCAGTGGCTTTGGCAACTGGAAATATCTAGGGAGCTTTTAGCTAGAAACACAGACAATTATAATGATATCAAATGATGATAATAATAATTATTATCTAATGATGACATCAAGACAACATAGAAAATGCACACTCTACCCTGTACAAAGCACTTCCCTTATCTCCTTCTAGCATCTCAGCTAGTCGAGGAGACTGAGGTGAAGAGGGGAGAGGTGACCTGCCCAGAGTCCCACAGTTAATCAGTTGCAGGGCTGGGACCACATCTGAAGTTTTGCAATAGGTTGGAGGATAACAGTGACAATCTCTTACACTTCCATAGCTTTTTATAATTTAGGGAGCACT
Source organism: Papio anubis (assembly GCF_008728515.1). Classification (NCBI taxonomy): domain Eukaryota; kingdom Metazoa; phylum Chordata; class Mammalia; order Primates; family Cercopithecidae; genus Papio; species Papio anubis. The sequence continues at coordinate 9,926,462 of NC_044982.1, read as the reverse complement.
TCCACATGATGTGATTTTTATCTTCATAGTGATCCCATGATGCGTATATGCACTAATATTCTCATTTTATTTTTTTTTATTTTGAGACAAGGTCTTTCTCTGTCACTGAGGCTATGGTGCAGTGGCGAAATCATAGCTCACTGTAACCTTGAACTCCTGGGCTCAGGCAGTCCTCCTGCCTCAGGTCTTCTGAATAGCTGAAACTATAGGCGTGAGCCACTGTATTCTATACAATAGCCTCATTTTATAGAAGAAACCAAACATCATGGAAGTGGTGTATACGCCGGTAAATGGCAGAGAGTGGGTTCAAACCCAGGCCTCCTGCCCCAGGGCTGCCCAGTGCTGTCAGGAACTTAGGGTCAAAAGTCATTCACCGGCCAGGCTTTGGTTTTGCTGTGGCATGTCAAAGTTAGTTATGATTAAGACTGTCCTTCCTTTCTTTTTCCCTCTCCTCTCCTCTCTCTTTTCTTTCTTTCCTTTTTCCTTCCTTCCTTGATAAAGGCTGGCCTTTCTCTCTTTCTTTCTTTCTTTCTTTCTTTCTTTCTTTCTTTCTTTCTTTCTTTCTTTCTTTCTTTCTTTCTTTCTTTCTTTCCTTCTTTCTTTCTTTCTTTCTTTTTCTTTCTTTTTCTTTTTCTTTCTCTTTCTTTCTTTCCTTTTTCTTTCTTTTCTTTCTTTCTTTCTCTCTTTCTTTTTCTTTCTCTTTCATTCTTTTTTTCCTTCCTTCCTTGATAAAGTCCTTCTTTTCTTCCTTCCTTCCCTCCCTTTCTCTTAATCTTTTCTTTCCTTCCTTCCTTCCTTCCATCTTCCTTCCTTCCCCCCCTTAATCTTTTCCTTCCTTCCTTCCTTCCTTCCTTCCTTCCTTCCTTCCTTCCTTCCATCCATCTTCCTTCCTTGCTTCTTTCAGTGGGGTCTCTCTGTCACCCAGGCTGGAGTACAGTGTCATGATTATAACTCACTGCAGCCTCGATCTCCCAGGCTCAAGCAATCTTCCTGCCTCAGCCTCCTAAGTACCTGGAACTACAGGCCACCTACTAGACATCATGCCAGGCTATCTTTTTATATTTTACTAGAGACAAGGTCTCACTATGTTGCCCAGGCTGGTCTTGAACTCCTGAGCTCAAGCGATCCTCCTGCCTCAGCCTCCCAAAGTGTTAGGATTACAGGCATGAGCCACTGCGCCTGGCCTAAGACTTGTTTTCCTAGTTTCATAAAATTTCAGAAGACAGGGAGAACCCTACCTCCATCCTCCATCCCCCATAGGCAGATATATCTATTCTCTGTGTTCTTAGATCAGGGGTTGGCAAACTAAAGCCTATGGGGCTAAATCTGGCCTGTGGCATATTTTTGTAAGCAAAGTTTTTACTGGCACACAGCCATGATCATTTGTTTATATATTGTCCGTGTCTGTTTTCGTGCTACAATAGCAGGGTTGAGTAGTTGTGACCAAGACAGGTGAGCCCACAGAGCCCAAATTTTTACTAACTGGTCTTTTACAGAAAAGGTTTGCAGACTCTATCTCTGAGCCTATTACAGGGCCTGGCTCAGTATATGTTAGTTAAATGAGTGAATGAGTTTCAGGTGAGAGTAGGAAACCCTGAATAAGCCAGTTCATTGTGTTGATACATGGATATTCTCTTGGCTTCATGTTAGTTGAAAGGGGAGATGAAGAGGAGGTGAATTGAGTTGAGAGTTGTGCTTGCCTCAATGAGGAACTACTCTGAGCTCTTCAGAAATCCAGGCTTGCTGCCAGGTGCTACCTTGGTCCTGTGGGAAGCTGGATGCCTACTGGTAAGCCAAGGAGGCGTTTGGAGCAGGCACTGACGTATACAGGTAATGCACACACACATATGCACACACACACCTGCCAGGGTGTTGGACCCACCCGCCTTTGCATTAAGGGAAGGAAACGTGGGAAGAGGGGCTGTGGTTGGTGAACCTCTATCTGCATCTCCATGGGGTTTGCCCTCCAGGGCTGATTGGCATTCACTCCCATGCACAGCTGCCACATCCATTAGGCACCTGGCGGGCTGCAGTCAAGGGCACTGAGACCGTGGATGGACCCCAGAGGTATCGCAGTCTGGCCTCCTGCTCTCAGGCCAGTCAGAGTCGCCACCAGTGGTTGGCAGTGCTCCAGAGGTGGGTCAGGCTTCACCCGGTTCCAGGGCTTCTGTGCTGGTCACAAGTCTGCCTCTCCTCAAATCACTGTCAGCTGGAAACTTCAAGTCAGCTCAGTGTGGGGAGATTTGAATGTCATGGATGGAATCAGAGAATCCTTTCTACCTTGAGTTGGCTGGGACCTTTCTGCTTGCCCGGCATAGCATTTCTTGTAGGCCTGGTGGAAGTTTGGATATTCCCAGGGATAGGGGTCTCATGACCTCTCAAAGAAGCCCCTCCCACTGCTAGAGCTCCTCCTTTGGCTGACCTAGAATTCCCTTTGGGTGGCGTCCGCCGTTGCTTAAACTCCCAGCAGCTGGGCCCACCAAGCAGGTGTCCTCGTTTTGCATCAGAGCTGCAGCAGCAGAGGGAAAACTAGTGGACTCAGAGTCGGGCTGCCTGAGCACCTCCTGGTCTCCCCGCGGACCCAGGATGTGACCTTGAGTGAGTAACTGAGCCTTCTGAGACCCAGGGTCTTCACTGGAAATGGAGATCATGTGGTGTCTGACTGAGAGTGGTGTTAAAAGGATCAAATGAGAGAATGCAGGAGAAATGCCTGGTACAAAGGCACTAAAAACAACCATAGCCATATTGTTGTAAATTGCCAGGCAACAGGACCTAGAAAACTATGCCAGGGGAACGAGTGGATGTGGGCATGGAGATTGATAAAGCTCAGAACCTTGGACAAAAGTGTGGGTTCTGAAATGGAAGGGGAATTATATTATTAAGTGTAATTATAAAACAATGCTTGATGCCAGGCATAGTGGCTCATGCCTGTAATCCCAACACTCTGGGAGGCCAAGGCGGGTGGATCACCTGAGGTCAGGAGTTCGAGACCAGCCTGACCAACATGGCAAAACCCCCATCTCTACTAAAAATACAAAAATTAGACAAGCAAGGTGGCAGGTGCCTGTAATCCCAGCTACTTGGGAGGCTGAGGCAGGAGAATTGCTTGAACCTGGGAGGCAGTGGTTGCAGTGAGCTGAGATCGCACCATTGCACTCCAGCCTAGGCAACAAGAGTGAAATTCCATCTCAAAACAAAAAAACAATGCTTGGGCATATGAACAATGACTGTGCTTAAATATATTTATTTATACAGAAACCAAAAGCAATGGAAGGGCGAGGAAGAAAACTGGGCACAGGGAGAAGCTGAGCTATGAGCAGGCCCAAGGACAGCCTCAGTGGAGCCCATGGCGAGCTTTGGAACTAGCATGGCCATCCCTGTTGTCCCGAGTTGGGTGACATGGCCAGGCTTTCGTGCTTCCACATGTAGTCATTGCACATGGGCTGCGCTGGAAGGAATGTGTCCTTGGGTTAGGGTACTTAACTGCAGCAGATGTGATCCCTGCAGGAGCTGAGAGCTGAAATCTGTCTGCTTATAGCACTCCCAGAAGTTGGGGCAAAAGTCCCACCGAAGGGGATCTGGGTGGAGCATCACGGTGTCCACCATAGTCCTTCCTTTGGACCTCCAGGACCTACTTCTTCTTATATGTTCTGAGCATCACTCCTCCATGTCCCAGGTGAACCTCTCTTCTTGGGAGAAACTTAGAAAGGGAAGGTTGAGGAAACTATTGCTTCTGAGGCTGCAGCTGGCCGCAGGGCCATGAGTTGATAGTCCTCATCTCATCTCCCTCCTCCAGTAGCCACTTTGGGTTCTCCTCACCCTCAGCTAGTGCCTTTGCTGCTCTTAGCTGGTTGCATGGCCCAGATCCTCATCCTTGGAGGGTCTGACTCCTAGCCACCATGCCTTTCCTCAGCCCATCACAGTTGGGCAAGGAAATATCAAGAGATGCCACATGTTTTCCTCCTTGCCCTCACTGTGTACAGCCAACCTGCTTTTCTTGTTGATCGGGGTCAGTCAGCTCTACCAGGATGCTGACTCCACTCTTACTTGCCAATTCCTCAGTCTTGGGATTCTGAAGCATCAGGTAGCACTTGTAGCTTATCATTTAACAGGATTCTTGCTGAGCCCTTGGTGGAATTGTTCTTCTAGGGAACCAGGACCTCTTAACACACAGAGCTCAAATTGTGGGTGCAGAAAGCACAAATTCCCCAAGTGAGTCGCTGAAAGCGAAGGGTCTCTGTATTAGTCTACTAGGGCCACCATTACAAAGAACCAGAGTCTGGGTGACAATGGAATTTATGGAACTTTATTTCCTCACAGTTCTGGAGGCTGGAAGGCTAAGATGAAGGTGTTGGCAGGGTTGGTTTCTTCTAAGACTTCTCTCCTTGGCTTGTAGATGGCTACTTTTTTCCCCCATGTCTCCTCTGTGTGTGTCTGTGTCCTGATATCGTCTTATGATGATACCAGTCATATTGGGCTAAGGCCCACCCCATGACCTCATTTGATTTTCATTATGTCTTTGAAGGCTCTGTCTCCAATTACAGTCACATTTTGAAGTAATTGGAGTTAGGACTTCAACATATGAATTTTGTGGGGGACACAACTGAGCCCATAACAGACTCTTGCTTCCATTCTCTTAGTTCTGAACTTGCCCACGTATTCTTTCTGTTGGGGGCATAGCAGCATATATAGGTCTTTGATTTAAACTGCATATTGCGTCCTGGAGGATGACACCTCATCTTTGCAAACTGTGGCCTCAGTTGTACCTTTAATGGCAATTCCAACACTATCATGCCCACGCTTCTGGATATAGATATGACCCCTGGGTTACACGATCATGGGCTATTCCCTGCACCTCCTTTGCCATAAAGTAGGTTCTCTCGTCTGATGAAGGTCATATGAGATCTTGTGCCAGGGGATTAAATGCTCTACATGCCCTTGGATAGTGGTGTTGACTGAGGCCCTGCAGGCAGGAAAGGCAAAAGCATATCTGGAATATTTGTCTGGCTTTTTCAGGGTGGAAGGGGTCCAATGTAGTCCATTTGCCACCAAGTGCCACATAGTGCCATACTGGGGGCTCAACAGTCCCTGCTTCTGTCAGGCTGGACGTCTCGGGGTGGCAGTAGCTGGACCAGCCTTGGTGAGTGGGAGCTCATGCCGTTGGGGCCATGCAGAGCTTCCACTTTGCTCAGGTGCCCTCATGCCAGCACTCGGGTGGCCGATGGCAGGGCTGGCTGGTGCCAGTTGGCCAAGCCATTTGGTTGTTCAGCGCTTCTGTGCTGGATGTGCTCTGGTGAGCTGTGTGAGAAGAGGGTCTTCACCTTTGGCGCCCACTTTCAGGCATCCAGCCACGTCTCCCTCCCAGACCTCCTTGTCCCAGATCATCAGCTTTTCCTCCCTACAAACTGCTGGCCAGCTTGCCAAGATAATTGCCATCGATCATGAGGCTGCCTCTATTCCAACCTTACCTCACAAAAGTGGACTTCAGCTTGCCCCCACATTCTAAGCCCTGTGGCTGCCACTGTGATCCTGTTTTCAGTACAACAGCTGTGGCCCTCTGGTTTCTGATGGCTCTCATCCCCCTTGTGATCAGTGAACTTTGTCCTGCAATGGTGTCTTCTCTGCCATTGGCCTTGGCCTGCAGAGGGGATAGTGGTGGTGGCTGAGGCCCTGCAGACAGGCAAGGCAAAACCCCTGCAGAGAGGAGTCCCCAGGGAGGTCTGAGAGCTTGTTTGGAGGTTCTAGCATGGGACCGCAGCTACTCATATATCCTTGACCAAAGACCTGTCCTCCTCTATCGGGGAAGCTTTGGCACAGCTTCAGGAGGGACACACATGGAGTGGGGAAGGGGACCCCTGACTTGCCAGCAAGGTCAACTGAATAAACCTGGGTGATCAATGGGGTGACAGATGTCACAGCCAGATCACCCTCACATCCCCCAGTGAACTTTGTAATGACGCTGGCTCTCCCTTACCAGCCTATTTATTATAGCGTTAGTAAATGACACATATTCCATGGAACATATTCATCCGGTGTGTCTTCTGACCTTACACAGCATATCCACCCCAACATACCCACATCTCTGAGCCTTTCAGTCTCCTGTGGAGCTGTCTGCCGTGGCAATCCTGGCAGGTCAGCCTCATTGAACGTGGGCCTGATTTTATCCATACTTCCCGCAGACATCCTTGTAGAGTTTGCACCATCACTGGGTGTCCTCATCGGGAGGTGAAATCCTGGGACTGTACTCACATTGATGAAGTCTCCCTTTTCCAGTCTTATAGTCAGACCCCCTTGGTCAGGGACCCTCAGACTCCAGTGCCATGAACACACTTTGGCAGGCTCCTGCTGGTCATGCTTACTGGGTCCTGGAGGTCCTCTGGTGTCCATATCCCCTACTGGGTTATGTTGAGATTTAATCCTAATTCTAGGCCTAGCAGTCTAAAGGGGAAATGGGAATCGATTCTGAGGGGGCACATACTGACTTGTAGGGGAGGGTCTCTGCATTGTCTCCAAGCAACAGGGAGGCTAGTTTTTTTGTTGTTTATGTTTTTCTTTTTTGAGACGGAGTCTTGCTCTGTCACCAGACTGAAGTGCAGTGGCACAATCTCGGCTCACTGCAACCTCCGCCTCCTGGGTTCAAGTGATTCTCCGGGGGGAGAGCTAGTTTTTAATAGGGAAGGGTGGGCCACCAAGAGGGCAGGGAGTCTGATGATTCAAGAATTTGGGGGTATGAACGTAAACACTGTCGTCGTGTATCAGGGCCCTGGCCTTGGTGTGGCAGGCTGGCCTTGCTTGGCCGTGTCACCTTCTTTGGAGCTCGGCCGCTCTGGCTGAGGATGCGCAGCACAGAAGTTCCGCCATCTGAACTAGGCTTTCGCAGAATCACTGTGGCTGGGTGCCAAGAATTGGGTAAACATAGAAGCCAGGCTATTGTATAAACCAAATGAGTGGCTGCCACCCTGGCCCAGGTGGTCTCTGGGCTCAGGTAGCTATCTCGGATCTGTCTCCTGTCCTTTTGCATTGCTCTCCTGCTCCAGCCAGCTGTGCGTGATCGGCTGCCCACCCTCACCAGTCCTAGGAGGGCCCCACCTAGGGATGCACTGTCCCCGTCTAGGACATGGCACGCTGACACCAGCAGCTGCTCTTCTGTTTGCTCAGGCTCTGCTCAGCTGGTTCCACTTCTGCTGCGACTGCCTGTCTGCCCCAACGCTGTGGTCCTGCCCTGGTGACTTTGGTCCTGGCCAAGTCCAAATACAGACTGGCTGCTCTGGGGCCCATCATGTCCTCTTCTCCAGGTCCTAGTATAGAAAACCTTCATTCAAGCACATGGGGTGGAATAAAGCTACCCACCCACCCGCCTTTCAGAGGGGATGGACATTCTAGAATCTGAATATAATCAAGGCAGCAGCTCTTTTGAGAGACCCGCAGGCTCCAGGAGGAGCAGGAAAGAACCTAAAATCTTCTCAGGTTTGGAATGGGGTCTCAAAGGCTCCGAGGGCCAGCTTGTGTCTTGAAGAGGAAAATGGAATTTTCTCCTTATGGACTCTCTGCCTGTCTTCAAGAGAAATCCTGCTTTGGGAGGTGGGCCTACTGAAATGGGCGATTGGTAAAGTAAGCCATGGCCCAGCTCTCAGGAGAGATGAGAGGCCCTGGAATGGAAGGTGCATGGGCCCTACCCATGGGCCCTACCCATGGGCCTGGAGTCACGGCTCTACCTCAGAGTTGTAATAAATCCACTGGATGAGGCCTGGTGGCTGCTTAAGAATGTAAAAGCACCAAGGAATTAACAGTGTTTGGGAGCAGGGGTGGCTCAGAGGATGTGGGTATGAATGTCTTGTGAGAGTCAAGGCAGTGCCCAAATCTTGACATCTTAACCTTTCCCTCTTCGGTCTTCCAGTTCCCATTCTGAAACTGCCCCAACTCTAACCTTTCTGTAAAGAAACCATGCATTTGTCTGGTGTGTAGGTCTTGTGGAAGTTGAAGGTCAGATTGACAAGGGTGGAGGTGGGTCCTATTATTAATACATTCAGTCCTCTCCTGGGGCAATGATTTTTCTGTTTTTAAATTTTATTATTTATTTGTTTGTTTATTGAGGTGGAGTCATGCTCTGTTGCCCAGGCTGGAGTGCAGCCAGTGGTGTGATCTCAGCTCACTGCAACCTCCACCTCCCAGGTTCAAGTGATTCTCCTGCCTCAGCCGCCCGCGTCGCTGGGATTACAGGCGCATGCCACCACACCTAGCTAATTTTTGTACTTTTAGTAGAGATGAGGTTTTACCATGTTGGCCAGGCTGGTCTTGAACTCCTGACCTCAAATGATTCACCCGCCTAGGACCCCAAAGTGCTGGGATTACAGGCATGAGCCATCACACCCGGCCTGACTTTTTTTTTTTCTTTTAAATTTTTAAACAGCGTTTTCCAAGTAAACTATAAATACTAAAATGTACTTATTTTAAGTCTACAATTCAATGTTTACTAAATTTATAGAGTTGTACGATCATCACCACAGTCCAGTTTTAGAATCTTCCATCCTCCTCACGTTTCCTCCTGCCAATATGCAGTCAGTTCCTGCTCCCCCCAGCACCTGACAACCGCTGACCTGCTGTTTCTATGAACTTGCCTTTTCTGGACATATCATATAAATGGAGTCATATGATATGTGGTTTTTTTGTGGCTGGCCTCTTTCTCTTAGTATGATGTTTTCGAGGCTCATCTAAGTTGTAGCATGTTTGACTCGTTCATGCCTTTCTATTGCTGAATGTAATTCCATTGTAAGGATACAGCCCATTTTGTTCAACCATTCATTAACTGATGGGCATCTGAATTGTTTCAGGTTTTTTGGTTGCTATGAATATGTTGCTATGTGCATTCTTGTACATGTCTTTGTGTGGAGAAATGTTTTCATTTCCCTTGAATGGATACCTAGCCATGGAGTGGCTGAATTGTAGAGTAAGTTTATATTTAACTTTTCAAGAAACTGCCACACTGTTTTTCAAAATGACTGTATCATTTTACATTCTCGCCAGCAATGTGTGAGGGTTCGTTTCCACATCCTTACCATATGTGTTACTGTCTTCTTGATTACAGCTAGTTCTAGTGGCTTTATAAAGGTATCTCACAGTGGTTTAAATTTTTTTTATTGATACCTAATATTTGTACATTTTTATGGAGAAATATGATATTTTGTTACATGCATGGAATGTAATGATTGAGTCAGGATATTTTGGGTGTCCATTACCTTGAGTATCTTTCATTTCTATGTGTTGAGAACAGTTCAAGTCCTCCCTTCCAGCTATTTTGAAATATACAGCATGTTGTTAACTTCAGTTACCCTACTCCGCTATTGAACATTGGAACTTAAACTGTATGTTTGTTCCCATTCACCAACTCTCCTCTCTTCATCCCCCACCCCACTTCTCAGTCTCCAGTAACTACCATTCTACTCTCTACCTCCACAAGATTAACTGTTTTTTTTTGGTTTGTTTGTTTTTGAGATGGAGTCTCGCTCTGTCGCCCAGGCTGGAGTGCCGTGGCACGATCTCAGCTTAGTGTAATCTCCGTCTCCCAGGTTCAAGCAATTCTCCTGCCTCAACTGCCCGAGTAGTTGGGATTACAGGTGCACACCACCAGGCCTGGCTGATTTTTGTATTTTTAGTAGAGATGGGGGCTTCACCATGTTGGTCAAGCTGGTCTTGAACTCCTAACCTCAGGTGATCTGCCTGCCTTGGCATCCCAAAGTGCTGGGATTACAGGTGTGAGCCACCACGTCCAGCCAAGATCAACTTTTAAGGGTCCCACATGAGAGTGAGAACATGTGATATTTGTCTTTCTTTGTCTGACTTATTAACCTAAGGACCTCTAGTTCCATCATTGTCGCTGCAAATGACAGGATTTCATTCTTTTCTTTGGCCAAGTAGCATTCCATTGCATATATGTACCACATTTTCTTTATCTCTTCATCTGTTGATGGACACTTAGGAACCCATATGTTTGCTATTGTGAATAGTGCAGCAATGAACCTACGGTGCAGGTATCTCTTTGATACACTGATTTCTCTTCCTTTGGGTAAATACCCAGTAGTGGGATTGCTGGATCATATGGTAGTCCTATTTTTAGTATTTTGAGAAACCTCAATACTGTTTTCCATAACGGCTGTGCAAATATACATTCCCACCAACAGTGTATAAGAGTTTCCTTTTTTCCACATCTTCACCAGCATCTATTATTTATTTAATAATAGTCATTCTAACTAGGTTAAGATGATAGCTCATTGTAGTTTTGGTTTGCATTTCCCTGAAGTTTAGTGTTGTTGAGCATTTTTTTCATATACCTGATGGCCATTTGCATGTCTTCTTTTGAGAAATGTCTATTTGTGTCTTTTGCACATGAAATTTTTTTTTTTTTTTTTTTTTTTTTTTTTTTTTTTGAGACGGAGTCTCGCGGCTGTGGCCCAGGCTGGAGTGCAGTGGCGCGATCTCGGCTCACTGCAAGCTCCGCCTCCCGGGTTCACGCCATTCTCCTGCCTCAGCCTCCTGAGTAGCTGGGACTACAGGCGCCCACCACCGCGCCCGGCTAATTTTTTGTATTTTTAGTAGAGACGGGGTTTCACTGTGGTCTCGATCTCCTGACCTTGTGATCCACCCGCCTCGGCCTCCCAAAGTGCTGGGATTACAGGCGTGAGCCACCGCGCCCGGCCTTTTTTTTTTTTTTGAGACAGGGTCTCACTCTGTCACACAGGCTGGAGTGTAGCGGCATGACTGTAGTCCATGGCAACTTTGAACTCCTGGGCTCAAATGATCATCTCACCTTAGCTTCCCAAGTTTCTAGGACCACAGGTGTGAACATCATGCCTGGCTTTTTTTTTTTTTTTTTTTTTTTTTTTTTGGTAGAGACTGGGTCTTGCTAGGTTGCCCAAGCTTGTCTCACACTCCTGATCTCAAGCAATCCTCCTGCCTTGACATCCCAAAGCACTGGGATTATAGGCAAGAGCCTCCACATCCAGTTCTTTGTCTACTTTTCAATGGAGTTATTTGGTTTTTCTTGTTATTGAGCTGTCTGAGTTCCTTGTGTATTCTGGATATTAGTTCTTTGTCCAACGAATATTTTGCAAATATTTTCTCCCATTCAACAGATTGTTTCTTCACTCTGTTGATTATTTTCTTTGCTGCCCAGAAGCTTTTTAGTTTAACAGAGTTCCATTTGTCCATTTTTGTTTTCATTGCCTGTGCTTTTGAGGCCTTAGCCATGACATCTTTGTCTCGACCAATGTCCTGTAAAAAATATTAATTAATTAATTTATTTTGAGATGGATTCTCACTCTGTCACCCAGGCTGGAGTGCAGTGGTGCAATCTTGGCTTACTGCAACCTCCGCCTCCTGGGTTCAAGCAATTCTCCTGCCTCAGACTCCTGAGGAGCTGGGACTGCAAGCACGTGCCACCATGTCCAGCTATATATATTTTTTTATTTTTAGTAGATACAGGGTTTTACCATGTTAGCCAGGATGGTCTCGATCTCCTGACCTCATGATCCGCCTGCCTTGGCCTCCCAAAGTGCTGGGATTACAGGCGTGAGCCACCATGCCTGGCCTTCTTAGCAGTTTTATAGTTTTGGGTCTTATATTTAGGTCTTTAATCCATATTGAGTTGACTTTTGTATATGGTGAGAGATAGGGGTCTAGTTCCATTCTTCTGCATACGGATATCCAGCTTCCCCAGCACCATTTATTGAGGAGGGTGCCCTTTCCCCAATGTATGTTCTTGTTGCCTTTGTCAAAAATCAGTTGGCTGTAAATATATGGATTAATTTCTGGGTTCTTTATTCTATTCCATTGGTCTCTGTGTCTCTTTGTATACCAACAACATGCTGTTTTGTTTACTATAGTCTTGTAATATATTTTGAAGCCAGGCAATGTAATACCTCCAGCTTTGTTCTTTTTGCTTGGGGTTGCTTTGGCTGTTCAGGCTCCTTTTTGGTTCCACATGAATTATAGGACTTTTTTTCTTTCTAATTTGGTGAAGTATGATGTTGGGCTTTTTTTTTTTTTTCCTTTTTTTTTGAGATAGAGTCTCACTCTGTCATCCCGGCTGGAGTGCAGAGGCGCGATCTTGGCTCACTACAACCACCACCTCCTGGATTCAACCTATTCTCCTGTCTTAGCCTCCTGAGTAGCTGGGATTACAGGAACTTGACACCATGTCACGCTAATTTTTTGCATGGTTAGTAGAGATGGCCATCATATTGGCCAGGCAGATCTTGAACTCCTGGCCTCAAGTGATCTGCCTACCTTGGCCTCCCAAAGTGCTGGGATTATAGATGTGAGCCACTGTTCCTGGCCTGATGCTGGTATTTTGATAGAGATTACATTGAACCTGCAAATTACTTTTGGCAGTATGGTCACTTTAACAATATTAATTCTTCAATTCCATGAGCATGGAATGCCTTTCCATTCGTTTGTGTACTCTTCAATTTCTTTCATCAGTGTTTTGTAGTTTTCCTTGTGGAGGTCTTTCAACTCCTTTGTTAAATTTATTTCTGGGTATTTTACTTTTTGTCTATTGTAAATTAAATGGCTTTCTTGATTTCTTTTTTAATGATTTTATTGGTGGCTAGAAATGCTACTGAATTTTGAATGTTGATTTTGTATCCCACAACTTTACTGCATTTATTTATCAGATCTAAGAATTTTTTGATGGACTCTTTAGATTTTTCTAAATGTAAAATCATGTCATCTGCAAAAAGGAAAATCTTGACTTCCTCTTTTCCAATTCGGATGCCTTTTATCCTTTTATTTCTTTCTCTTGCCTGATTGCTCTGGCTAGGGCTTCCAGGCATGGAAGACATTCCTTTCATGTTGCATAGGGATGGTGAAAGTGGGCATATTTGTCTTTCCAGTTCTTAGAGAAAAGGCTTTTTAGCATTTTTCCATTTAGTATGATGTTAGCTGTGGGTTTGTCATATAAGGCCTTTATTATGTTGAGGTATGTACCTTCTCTGCCTAGTTTGTTGAGAATTTTTATCATGAAAAGATGTTGAATTTTGCCAAATGCTTTTTCTGCATCTATTGAGATCATCATATTTTTTGTCCTTCATTCTGTTGATGTCATATATCATGTTTATTGATTAATTTGCGTATGTGAACCTATCCTTGCATTCCTCGGACAAATCCCACTTGATCATGGTGTATTGATGTACTATTTGGTTCTATCTGCTAGTATTTTGTTGGAGAATTTTGTGTCTATGTTCATCAAAGGTATTGGTCTATAATTTTCTGTTTTGTTTTGTTGTGTGTGTGTGTGTGTGTGTGTGTGTCCTTGTATGGTCTTGGTATCAGGGTAATTCTGGCCTCATGGAATGAGTTGGGGAGAATTTCTTCCTCTTCAACTTTTTGGAATAGTTTGAGAGGCAAATTGGTGTTAGTTCTTCTTTATACATTTCATAAAATTCAGCAATAAAGCCATCCATTCCTGGGATTTTCTTTGTTGGGAGACTTTTTATTACTGATTTAAGCCTGTTACTCTTTATTGGTCTGTTCATGTTTTCTGTTTCTTCTTAATTTAGTCTTGGTAGGTTGCATATGTCCAGGAATTTATCCTTTCCTCTAGGTTTTCCAGCTTGTGCATACTTGTTCATAATAATCTCTGATGATCTTTTGTATTTCTATGGTGTCAATTGTAATGTCTCCTTTTATTGTCTCTGATTTTGTTCATTTGGGTCATCTCTCTTTTTTTCTTGGTTAGTCTAGCTGGCTTATCTCTTCTGTTTCTTTTCAAAAAACCAAATTTTCACTTTGTTGAACCTTTGTATTTGTTTTAGTCTTTATTTAGTTCTGCCCTAATCTTTATTATTTCTTTTCTTCTAATTTTGGGTTTGGTTTGTTCTTGTTCTTCTAGTTCCTTCAGGTGTGTTTGTTTTTAGATTGTTTATCTGGAGGCTTCTTATTTTTTTGATGTAGGTGTTTATTGCAATAAACTTCCTTCTTAGCACTGCTTTTCCTGTATTCCATAGGTTTCCAGATATTGTGTTTCCATTTTCAATTGTCACAAGAAATGTTTTTATTTCCTTCCTAACTTGTTTACCTAGTAGTTGTTCAAGAGCACATTGTTTAATTTATATTTATTTGTATAGTTTCAAAAGTCCCTCTTGTTATTGATTTCTAGATTTATTCTATTGTGACCTGAGAAGACACTTATTTCTTTGTGTTGTAAGGTGTAATTTCAATTTAAAAAAATTTATCAAGACTGGTTTTTATAGCTTAACATTGGTCTACCCTGGAGGATGTTCCATGTGCTGTGACAAGGGTGTATATTCTGCAGCTGTTGAATAAGATGTTCTGTAGATGCCTGTTGGGTTGATTTGATCTAAAGTGCAGTTTAATCCAATGTTTCTCTGTTAACTTTCTATCTTAATGATCTGTTCAATGATAAGAGTGAGATGCTGAAGTCTCCAGCTATTATTGTATTGAAGTCTATCTCTTTAGCGGGAGAGATAGACTTCTAATATTATTTTCCTTATATATCTGGGCGTTCTGGTGTTGGGTGCATATATATTTATAATTGTTGTATCCTCTTGCTGAATTGATCCGTTTATCATTATATAATGATCTTTGTCTTCTTTTACTGTTTTTGACTTAAAATCTATTTTATCTCACATAACCATAGCTACTCCTGCTCACTTTTGGTTTCCATTTGCATGGAATATCTTTTTCTATCCCTTTATCTTCAGTCTATATGTGTTTTTATAGGGGAAGCAGGTTTCCAACACATAGTTGGGTCCATTTTTTCCTCTATTCAGTCTGTTTAGATCTTTTAAGTGGAAAATTTAATCCATTTACATTTAAGGTTATGATTAATGTGTGAGGACTTATTCCTGTTACTTAGTCAATTGTTTCCTGGTTGTTGTCTATGTGCTTTGCTCCTTTGTTTCTCTGTTTTTGTTTACTTTGTTTTTTGTAGTGGTAATATTTGAGTCCTTTCTCATCCTTATTCATGTGTTTGCTCTACCAGTCCTAAATGTAGGACTCCCTTAGGCATTTCTTATAGGACCAGTGTAGTAATTATGAATTCCCTCAGTTTTTGCTTTTCTGGGAAAGACTTTATTTCTCCCTCATTTATGAATGACAACTTTATATGAGTATAGTATTCTTGTCTGACAGTCTTTTTTTCTTTCAGCAGTTTGAATATATCATCCCATTCTCTCATTCTGTCATCTCATTCTGCTTGACCTGTAATGTTTCTCTTGAGAATTCTCCTGGTAATTTGGTGGGGGCTCCCTTACATGTAAGTACACACTTTTCTTTTGCTGATTTTAGAATTATCTCTTTGTCTTTGACTTTTGACAGTTTGACTGTAATGTGCCATGGAGAAAACTTCTTTGGGTTACATCTTTTTGGAGATTGCTGATCTTCCTGTATGTGGATATCTAAATCTCTAGCTCGACTTGAGAATTTTCCAGCTATTGATTTGTTAAATAGGTTTTCTATGCCTTTGGGTTTCTCTTCACCTTCTGGAACTCAAAATTAGAATGTCTAGTCTCTTTATGGTGTCCTATATGTCACCTAGGCTTTATTCATTCTTTTTTTTCTTCTTTTGTCTGACTGGGCTATTTCAAAAGACCTGTCTTCAAGTTCTGAAGTCCTTTCTTCTGCTTGGTCTAATCTATTGTTGAAGCTATCAAATAAATTTTTTTACTTTACTTTATTCATTGAATTATTCAGTTCCAGGATTTGTTTGGCTCTTTTTTATGAAAGCAATCTCTTTGGTGAATTTCTCATTCATATCTTGAATTGTTTGTTCTGATTTCTTTGTATTGTTTATTTGTGCTCTCTTCTAGCTCACGGAACTTCTTTAAGATCATTGTTTTGAATTATTTTTCCAGCACTCCATAATTTTGTTTTTCATTAAAAACTGCTGCTGGAGAATTATTGTGTTCCTTTGGAGGTGTTATATTTCCTTATTTTTTCATGTTTCTTACCTTCTTATGTTGATATCTGCACATCTGTATAAGAGTTGATATCTGCACATCTGGTATAACAGTTGCCTCTTCCAATTTTTGGATTAGCTTTCATAGGGGAAGACATTTTTCAGAAGATGTATCTATAGTGTTGGTTTAATAGGGCACTTTAGCTGTGATTCTGCATGCATGCAGTAGTGTAGTTTCCATATGATTTCCTCAGCTGTAAGCAGTGCCAGTGATATCTGTGATTTCCTCAGTGGCTTAGGCTGTGGTTGTTAGCAGAGGCTGTGATGAGGTTTTCCTGGGGACAGGGATGCCTGGTAGGCCAGTCCTCAGTCACCAGTGGTGGCAGTGGCAGGCTGAGTGTGCCTGTCCTTGTGCTTTCAGGTGGTGTACAAGATCACCCATTTTAGCATTTCCAAGTGGGCCAATTCTTGGACCTCCAGGAGGCTTACTCAGGTGTCAGCAGTGGCAGCAGTGGGCAGGGTGGGTGAATGGGTCCTCAGGACTCTGGACAGCATGTGTGGCGTGGGTGATGGCTGTAGTGGTGGTGGGACAACCCTCAGGCTCCCACGCAGCATGTGCTTGTGTTGGTGCTTATTGTAATGGTCTGGGTAGGCCAGACCCCAGGTCTTCAGGTGACACATGTGGGTAGGTGCTAGCTGTGATGGTAGTGGTAAGCTGGGTGTGCCAGTCCTCAAGCCTTTTGGAAAAGTGCACAGATGCCAGTGGTGGCGTATGGGGAAAGGTGATCCCAGGCCCTTGGGAACATGCTTGGGCATTGAGGGAGGGGCTCCAGGCCAGGCAGGCCCGTCGTCAGGATTCTTGGTGGTGTGCATGAATGCAGGCGGTGGTGGGCAGGATAGGGTGATCCCCAGGCCCTATGGTGGAGTACTTGGGTGATAGCAGCAGAGATGGCTGAGGACAGAAAGAAACTGTCCTTAGGGTGATGCAAGTATGCTGAGAAGCTGCTGTTAGGGGGTGTGGGGTTGCTGTCATTGGCGGCAGCTGCAGGCAGGCAGGCAGGCAGGCAGCTCTTAGAATCTGGAGAGTGTTTGGTTTGGCCCCTGGTGGAGGTGACGGCAGTGGCAGCAGTGGGAGAGCCAGTCCTCAAGGCACATTCAAGTACGTGATGACCCCATTGCTGAGGAGTACAATGTTGCTGCCAGTGGCAAGTACTTTGGACCCTGGTGGCAGCAGCAGTGGCAACTGCAGGCTGGGAGAGCAGGTCCTCAGGGAGCATGAAAGCTTGCTGTAGCCCTGCTGCTGGTGAGTTAAGGGTTGCTGTCAGTAACAGGGGCCCGGGCAGGTAGGTTTCATGCTTTGAGGAGTACATATTTTGGCTCCCATTGTCCCAGGGCAGTCTTCCCAGAGTACTGCAGTGTCCATTCCCTGGAGTGCAGGACACTGTGTATGCTAGGGAGCTGGGGATCTTGTCACTTTGCTGGATTCAACTGGTGTCATGCCAGCGCAGCCCTCTGGGTAGACACAGCGGGATGTCAGTGGGGCTCCAGGGAGGTAAAGATGCAGGGGCTGTTGGGCCCCAGGGCAGGACGTAGTCTGGTAGGGGCTGAGCTCTCAAAATGGTGCCCTGCTGCAACTGCTTAAAACTCAGGGTGTGTGTGGGACCCAGCATGAACTTTCTCTCTGGAGCCATGCCTTTATGTGGTCTCAGGGCAGCTCCCTATGGGAGTCTCAAGGCCCATAAGGGTCTAGGAGTTCTCTTGTGCCTAGGGCTATAGGAGCCTACAGTAAGAATGTGGATCTCTGGAGACTTCTCATTTACCTTTTCCCTCACCACTGGGGATCTCTGGCTGAGCTGAGTGTCTTGCTTCCCTCTCCTTTTGTGCCTTGGGTGTTTCATATCACATTTCCATCGAATTCCAGTGTTTTAGATGTTCTATTTGAAGTCAGATTATATACTTACTATTTTGGTTCTTCTTTGCAGAGGAGGTGAGTGTTCAATGCCTCTAGTCAGCCATCTTGAACCTTCATTTCTCCTTGTGGTTTTAATTTGCATTTCCCTAATGACTGGTGATGTTGAGCATTTTTCATGTGAACATTAGCCATTTGTATATCTTCTTCAGTGAGATGTTTATTCAGTCTTGTCTATTTTTAATTTGGATTTTAAAATTAATTTGGCTTCTAATTATTGAAGAGTTCTAAGAGTTATTTATATATTCTGGATACAAATTATTTATCAAATATATGATTTGCAAATATTTTCTCCCAGTCTGTGTTTTTACTTTTCATTTTCTTAATGTTATTTTTGGAAGCAAAAATTTTAAAATTTTGATGAAATTCAATTTATCTTTTCTTTTATGGATTGTGTTTGTGATATTGTATCTAAAAACTCTTTGCCTAACCCAATGTACAATTATTTTTCTGGTAAGTTTTCTATTAGGAGATTTATAGTTTTAGTTTACATATTTAAGTTTATAATCCATTTTAAATTAATTTTCATTTATGGTGTGAGGTAAGGGTTGAAATTAATCCTTTTGCATATGGATATCCAATTGTTCCAGTTCCATTTGTTGAAAAGACTGTTCTTTCCTTATTGAATTGCCTTGACATCTTTGTTATAAATCAGTTGATCATGAATGTCATAATGGACACTCAGGTGTATTGCATTGATCCTATCCTATGCCAATACCACTTTATCTTGATTATAGAAGTTTAACAGTAAGTTTTGAAGTCAAGCAGCTCTTCAACTTTATTCTTCTTTTTAAAATTGTTTTGACTATTCTGGGTCATTTGCTTTTCCATATGAATTTTGGGATCAACTAATCAATTTCTACAAAAAAGTCCTACTGAGATCTTGATAGGGATTACATTGAATGTATAGATCAATTTGGGGAGAATTGTCATCTCAACAATATTGAGTCTCCAATCCATGTGCATGGACCGTATCTCCATTTATTTAAATTTTCTTTATCTCAGCAATGTTTTATAGTTTCAGCATACAAACCTTCCATTTCTTTTATTAAATTTAGTCTTAATGTTTTTATTCTTTTTGATATTATTGTGAATGGGATTTTTCCTTTATTGCATTTTTTCAGATTATTTGTTAGTATATAGAAGTGTGGTTTTGCATATTAATCTTGTATCATGTAAGCTTGCTGAACTCATTTATTAGTTCTAGCTGTGTGTGTGAGTGTGAGTGTGTGTGTGTGTGTTCCTTAGGTTTTTCCCCTTACAGGATTGTGTCATCTGCGAATAAACAGTTTTACTTATCTTCCAATCTGGATACCTTTTATTTATTTTCCTTCCCTGACTGCACTGGCTAGAACTGACAGTACAATGTTGAATAGAGTGGTAAGGATGGACATCCTTGCCTTGTTTAGGGAGAAAGTGTTCAGTATTTCACTATTGCATATGATGTTAGCAATAGGCTTTTTGTAGCTCCCTTTATCAAGTTGAGGATTTTCCCTTCTATTCCTTCTGTGTTAAGTCAATTTTTTTCTGCACCTATTAAAATGATCGTGTGTGTTTTGTTCTTTATTCTATGAATATGGTGTGTTACAATAATTGATTTTCAGATGTTAAACCAACTTTGTATTTCTGGGACAAATCCCAGTTGGTCATGGTGAATAATCCTTTTATTATATTGCTGTATTTGGTTTGCTAGTATTTTGTTTAAAAACCTTACATCTATGTTCATAAGAGATATTAATGTATAGTTTTTTTTTTCTTGTGATATCTTGTCTTTTGTATCAAGGCATTGACAATAAAATGAGTTTTCTAAAAAAGTTTGTAAAGGATCGGTATTATTTCTTCTTTAGATATAGATACTTGATAGAATTCATCATTGAGGACTGGCTTCTCTTTGTAGAAAGATTTTTTCTTTTTTCTTTTTTTTTTTTTGAGACGGAGTCTCGCTCTGTCGCCCAGGCTGGAGTGTAGTGGCTGGATCTCAGCTCACTGCAAGCTCCACCTCCCAGGTTTATGCCATTCTCCTGCCTCAGCCTCCCGAGTAGCTGGGACTACAGGCGCCCGCCACCTCGCCTGGCTAGTTTTTTTGTATTTTTTTAGTAGAGACGGGGTTTCACCGTGTTAGCCAGGATGGTCTCGATCTCCTGACCTCGTGATCCACCCGTCTCGGCCTCCCAAAGTGCTGGGATTACAGGCTTGAGCCACCACGTCCAGCCAGAAAGATTTTAAAATTACTGTTTTTTAAAAATTCCTTTTTAAATTATATTAGTCAAGGTTCTCCAGAGAAATGGAACAAATAGGAAATATGAACATATACAAGAGGGGACTTACTGTGAGAATTGGCTCACTCAATTGCGGAGGCTAAGAGGTCCTACAATATGCTGTCTGCAAGAGGGAAAACAAGGAAGGCCAGTAGAGTGTAACTGGTCGGAGGCTGAAGGCCTGGGTACTAGGGAGCTGCTTGGTCTAAGTCCTGAGTCTGAAGGCCCAATACCCTGAAGTTTTGATGTCTGACGGCAGGAGAAGATGGATGTCCTGTTTTTTTTTTTTTTTTTTGAGATAGGGTCTCACTCTGTCACCCAGGCTGGAGTGCAGCGGTGCCATCTTGGCTCACTGCAACCTCAGCCTCCTGGGTTCAAGCGATTCTGGTGCCTCAGCCTCCCTGGTACCTGGGATTACATGCCTGTGCCACCATGCCCAGCTAATTTTTGTATTTTTGGTAGAGATGTGTTTCACCATGTTGGCCAGGCTGGTTTTGAACTCCTGACCTCAAGTGATTGACTCTCCTCAGCCTCCCAAAGTGCTGGGATTACAGGCACGAGCCGCCACTCTGGGCCCCATAAATTTTTTCTTTTCTTTTCTTTTCTTTTTTTGAGATAGGATCTTGCTCAGTTGCCCAGGCGGGAGTGCAGTGCCCCAATCTTGGCTCACAGCAAACTCTGCCTTCTGGGTTCAAGTGATTCTCCTACCTCAGCCTCCTGAGTAGCTGAGACTACAGGCGCATCACCATATTTGGCTACTTTTTGTACTTTTTGGTAGAGAGGGAATTTTACCATGTTGACCAGGCTGACTTCAATTTCTGACCTCAAGTGACCCACCTGCTTTGGCCTCCCAAGGTATTCGAATTACAGGCGTGAGTCACCGTGCCCGGCCTATTTTCATATGTCTTATTTTTGTTTTCATTTAGTTAAAATACTTTCTAATTTTCCTTATGATTTTTTTTCTTTGACCCATGGGTTATTTTGAAGTGTGATGTTTAGTTTCCAAATATTTAGAGATTTCCCACATTTCTTTCTTTTGCTAATTTCTAATTTAACTCCATTGTAATGAGAGAGCATACTTAGTATGATTTCAATTCTTTAAAATTTATTGAGACTTGTTTTATTGCTTAGAATACAGTCTATCCTTGAGAATGTATCAAGTGTGCTTAAAAAGAATGTGTATTCTGCCTCAACTTGTTTTATTGCTTCGAATACAACCTATCCTTGAGAATGTTCCAAGTGTGCTTGAAAAGAATGCGTATTCTGCCTCATCAAATAAGTATCCTATAGATGTTGGTTAGAACAAATTAACTGATATTATCTTCTATATTCTTGCTGATCTGTCTAGTTATTCAATTGATTATTAATAGTGGGGTACTGATATCTCCAATTATGATTATAGAATTGTCTGTTCCTTCAACTTTTTGAATTTTTATTATTTATTTATTATTTAAAAAACACTACTTCCCATTTTCCCTTTCAGGAATATGAAAATTTTAATTGTGGTTAAAAAACATACATTTTGCCATTTTAATCTTGGTTTTTTTTTTTTTGAGACAGAGTCTCGCTCTTGTCACCCAGGCTGGAGTGCAGTGGTGCTATCTTAGCACCACTCCCGCCTCCTGGGTTCAAGCGATTCTCCTGCCTCAGCCTCCCGAGTAGCTGGGATTACAGGCACATGCCACCACACCTGGCTAATTTTTGTATTATTAGTAGAGATGGGGTTTTACCATGTTGACCAGGCTGGTCTCAAACTCCTGACCTCGGGTGATCCACCCGCCTCAGCCTCCCAAATTGCTGGGATTACAGGTGTGAGCCACCGTGCCTGGCCCATTTTAACCATTTTTAAGTGTATAGTTCAGAAGTGTTAAGTGTACCGATCTCTAGAACCTTTCCATCTTAGAAAACTGAAATTCTATATTCATTGAACAACAGCTTCCATATTCTTCTTCCTCTATCCTTTGGAAACCACTATTCTACTCTGCAGTCTACAAGTTCGATTGACTACTTTAGATATCTCATATAAGTACATATGTAATATATATAAACATTAGTATATCATAAAACATTTGACTTTTTGTGACTGCCTTACTTCACTTACCATAGTATCTGCCAGGTTTATCCGTGTTGTAGCATGTGACAGGATTTCCTTCTTTTCAAGGCTGGATAACATTCCATTATAGGTATATACTGTATTTTCTTTATCTCTCCATCTACTGATGGACATTTAGATTGCTTCCACTTCTTGGCTATTGTGAATAATGTTGCAATGAACATCCTTTTTTTTTTTTTTTTTTAACATAGGGTCTCACTCTGTCACCCAGGCTGGAGGACAGTGGCACTACATGGTTCACTACAGCCTTCACCTCCTGGGCTCAAGCAATCCTCCTGCCTCAGCCTTCTGAGTAGCTAGGACAATAAGTGTGCACCACCACATCTGGCTAATTTATTTTTCATTTTGTAGAGATGAGATCTCCCTATGTTGTCCTGGCTGGTCTTGAACTTCTGGGCTGAAGTGATCCTCCTGCCTTGGCCTCCCAAATTGCTGGGATTACAGCCATGAACCACTGCACCTGGCCTAATTTTGTTAATTATTACTTCCTACCTTTTGGGTCTCTTTCATTAGGTCTCTATATATTTATAATTGTTATATTTTATTAATAAGTTGATCTCTTTAATCATTACAAAATGTCCCTCTTTATCTCTCTTTTCTCTTGGATTGACATAGCCACTCCAGCTCTGTTTACTGCTTGATGGTATATCTTTTTCTCTCTTTTCCTTTCAACCTATTTGTGTGTTTTAATCTAGAAGAGGTTTCTTGTATATACCACACTGCTGGATTAAAAAATAAAAGTCAGTCTGACAATTTCTGCCATTTAATTGAAGTGTTTTATCCATTCACATTTAATGTCATTATTGGTGTGATTGAATTCATCTCACATATTGCTTTTTGTTTTCTATGTGTCCCATTCCTTTTTTCTTCCTTTGTTTCTTCTTTCCACTTTCTTTTGTGTTAAATAGATCACTTTTAGCATTCTATTTCTTGGCTTAAAATTTTTGAAAAAAGTTTATTACTTATTTTTTTTCCTTCAGTGATTGATCTGGGGATTACTATATGCTTCTTAATCTATCACAATATGCTTCAGATTAATACTAATTTAATTCATGTAAAATACATAATCTTTGCTGCAATATAGGTCTATTTCCTCCTCCATCCTATATGCATATATATGTATATGTGTTATAAGACCAACAATACAGTGTTATATTGTTTTCTGCAATTTTACATCTTTTAAAGAAAAAAATATAGTTTATAAATATTATTTATATATTTACATTTTTTGGTGTTTTTCATTTCTTTGCATGAATTCAAGTCTGATGTTATTTCCTTGTAGCCTAAAGGATTTCCTTTACTGTCTCTTGTAAGGCAGGTCTGCTAGCAACAAATTATCTAGTTGCTTTTTGTTTGAGAATGTCTCCATTTCACTTTTATTCTTTGAGGGATACTTTTAGTGATATAGAATTCTTAGTTGACAGTTCTTTTTTCTTTAGCACTTTGAATATGTTACTGCACTGTCCTTGGGTTTCCCTTGTTTGTGATGAAAAGGCAATCATTAATCATACTGGTGGTCCCCCTTGTATGTTATAAGTTATTTTTCTCTTGCTGCTTTCAAGATTTCTCTTTGTACAATTGCATTATGATAAGTCTAGGGTGGACCTCTGTGTTTATTCTACTTGTGGTTCGTTAAGCTTCTAGAATATATCATGTTTTTCATCAAATTTGGGAAATAGTTGCCATTATTTCATAATAATTCTCTCTTTTTTGACAGTATTGTGAAATATTAATTGGTCTTCCCACTTCCTGACACATAACTCCTAAAACCCTTGAAATCTCTGAAATAATGTGTCTTTGTATACTAATTACAGGTGGCTGGAAGCCCCAGGTGTCTTTAGGATGGGGGCTGGTCATAGAAAAAACCAAGGCATGATTAGAAGGCTGGGAATTTCAGCCTAACCACCCCAACCTCCAGGATGGGGAGAGGGACTAAAGGTTAAGCTAATCACTAATGGCTAATGATTTAATCAATGATGCCTATGTAATGAGGCTTCCATAAAAACCCAAAAGGACTGGGTTTGGAAAGCTTCCAGATAGCTGAACGTGCAGTGATTCCTGGTGTTAGCATGACTGGAGTGGGCATGGAAGCTCCATGCCCCCTTCTTTCATACCTCACCCTACGCATCTCTTCCATCTGGCTGTTACTAGTATCCTTTGTAATTACCTTAATGACAAATCAGTAAATGTAAATAATGGATTTATCTGAATTTTGTGAGCCACTCTAGCAATTTAATTGAACCTGAGGAAGGGTTCAGGGGATCCCTCAATTTATAGTTGGTTGGTCAGAAGCTCGTGCCACAACCTGTGCTTGCTACTGGTGTCTGAAGTGGGGGCAACCTTGGAGACTGAGGTCTTAATCTGTGGGATCTAATGCTATCTCCAGGAAGACACTATTAGAACCAAATTGAATTAGAGAACACTCAGCTGGTGTCCACTGCAGGATGACTTGCTTGGTGTGTGTGGATAAACCCAAACACCTGTGGGGCCACAGAAGTATTGTGTGTTGTGAGACTATAGTAGGAGAAGCACATCGTCTTCTATATAGGAGAAAGAAGACATCGTCTACTTTCTCTCTCTCTCTTCTCCTAGAATCCCCATTTCTCATATATTGGTGTACTCAATATTGTCCCACATACCTTCAAGGTTCTGTTCATTTTTCTACATTCGTTTTGCCCATTTATTTCAGATTGGATAATTCCTATGATATATTTTCAAGTTCGTTAATTCTGTCTCCTGGTCATTTCAGTTCTGGGGTTGAGTCCTTCTTATAGTTTTTTCATTTCCATTAGTGTACTTTTTATTTTCAGAATTTCTATTAGGTTCTTTTTAATAATTTATATCTCTGTAGATATTCTCTATGTTTTGAAGCATTGTCATACTTTCTTTAAATTTTTTAAATGATAGTTACCTTTAATTTTTTTTTTAAGAAAACACATTTACAATAGGTGTTTTGATGTTTTTGTCTGCTACTTCCAACATCTGGTCCCCCCCTTAGACAAAATTTCTACTGACTGATTCCTCCTTCTCCTTTCTTTTCTCTTTTTTATTTATTTATTTATTTTTATTTTTTGAGATGCAGTCTCACTCTGTCGCCCAGGCTGGAGTGCAGTTGTGCGATCTCGGCTCGCTACAACCTCCATCTCCTGTGTTAAAGTGATTCTCCTGCCTCAGCCTCCTGAGTAGCTGGGATTACAGGCACATGCCATCATGTCCAGCTAATTTTTGTATTTTTAGTAGAGACAGGGTTTCACCATGTTAGCCAGGCTGGTCTCAAACTCCTGACCTCAGGTGATCCACCCACCTTGACCTCCCAAAGTGCCTCCTCCTTTCTTATCATGCTTTCTTGTTTCTTTGCAGATCTCATAATTTCTTGTTACAAAAGGAATATTTTAAGATTATATTCTAGTAACTCTGGATTTTGATCCAAGGTGGTGGTTGTAGCTGTTTGATTGCTGTTTACAACAATTGCTGATTGCTGTTACACTATCTGTGGTATCTATTTTACTGCAGAAGGCAGCTGCATATGTCTCCATTCAGTTCCTAAAAATTCTTTGTTTTGTTTGATTTTAAGCCTGGCTCTCTAGGACCTACCCCTGTGTCTGTACAGTCTACTAGTCAGCCAATGATTATCTATGTTGTGCTCATCCACCTTGGGCAAGTAAGGCTTCCACCTTCTACTGATATATCAGTGTGTTCCGGTAAGGTGTTCAAAGTTCAATCTGCTCTGTATTTTTCTTTCACATCTCTTAGCACATGTACGCATGTTCACAGTCTGTCTGGAAAGTCTGGAGAGCTTAGGCCCTACCAGGTCTCTCCTGCTTGGATGTGTCAAGAGTTTATCAAGGCTCCCTATTGTTGTCTCATTTCCTGCATCTCCCTGTGAAATTTCTGACTACTCTGCGGGTCTGTGCTTGCCACAGTCAGAACTTCAATCCTAGGCTAGCCGAACTGATCATTCCTGTTCATTTGCTTCTGAGATTGCTACTGTTCCTGACAATGCCACTGGGTGTGGGGTTTTTCAGTGCTCCACTCCAATCAAGTTAGCCCCTTCTGGCATCAAAACTACTGGTTTTCATGACCTGACTGGCCTTGGGAGAACAGATCAGGAGTGGGAGATGGGAGCAGCCCTAGGCAAGAATGCTACTTACTTCCACTTTTCTTATCCAAATAACCAGGTCTCGATTTGGTGCGATTTACAGGTTCTGCAATGGATATTTTTGTTTTGTTTTGTTTTGTTTTGTTTTAAGACGGAGCCTTACTCTATTACCCAGACTGGAGTGTCGTGCTGCGATCTCAGCTCACTGCAACCTCTGCCTCCCAGGTTCAAGCGATTCTCCCGTCTCAGCCTCCTGAGTATCTGGGACTACAGGCACATGCCACCATGCCCGGCTAATTGCTTTTTGTAGTTTTAGTAGAGCGTTTCACCATGTTGGCCAGGCTGCTCTCGAACTCCTGACCTCAAGTGATCCGCCCGCCTTGGCCTCCGAAAGTACTAGGATTACACACATGAGCCACCGCAGCCAGTCCGCAATGGCTGTTTTGGACATTGCTGAGTTTATCATTGCTCCTCACTTTGCTATACTGAAAAGTCTTGTCAGCGTTTACTTTTCAGGGCTCAGATTTAGAGGTACAGAGGACCTGGACGACATCTGCAAGAACAAACCTTGTAGTAAGCAGATTTACTAAATTTGCAAATGCTGACTCCTTGAGAATGGTGAGAGAGGAGCCACTGAGAATCCCTGGATTGCTGTCCATCTGTCCGTCCATCCGTCCATCCATCCATCCATCCATCCATCCATCCATCCATCCAACCATCCATCCATCCCTCCCTCCCTCCCTCCATCCCATCATTTATCAAACCTTTATCAAGGGTTCACTTTCCGGGCACTGTGCTAGGAACTCCGAGAACATACACAAAATAAACACTCTTGCTCTCAAGAAAAGCACGCAGGAAGGAAGAAAATCATGGTGACAGTCAGTGCCCCAGCAGTAGCTCTGAGAGTCTACACAGGATCAGGCTAGGCTGGGAGGGTTGGGGCGGAAGTGAAGCAGAGTAGGGTATTCTGGCCTGGAAGTAGCTTCTCCAGCAGCCCTCCCCAGCCCTGCATTCCTGCCTGACGCACTTCAGTCCTTACCTAGAGACTACTGCGGCTGTATCTCTCATGTCTCACATGGAGTCCACTTAGCTTTGGGAGGAATTGTCTTCCCTGCTTCATATCATAAAACTCTAGACAGCAGTTCTTTATCTTCAACTGAGAACTGTTTCACGCTCTGGCATAACAAAGTGTCTGCAGACAGAGATAAGCTGTGTTTTCACATTTTTGTCTACAAAATTAATGATCTACAACTACAATAAAACCATCATCTCCTGTCACCAGTAGGGATCACAGGACATTCTAAGCTTAAAAAAACGCCAGCAACACAAAATCTCAATGGCAAAAAGTGCAGATGTTTTTATTTTTCCTTTTCCTTCAATAGCGTTTTCATTTGTTAGAAACATGGAATCATAAAATGTTATTGTTGGAGCATTTCTAGGAGATTTGCTAGCCTAAATCCTTTATTTACCAGGAAGCGGACGGGAGACGTGTTCAAGGATGCCGGGTCAGCAGGGGTGCCGGGTCCAGGACCTGGCCTCTCCATCATCAGCCATGTTTTCCCTCCTTCAATTGCCCATCAGTAAGTTTCAGTTCTCTGGCTGGTCTGGGGGGCCCCAGTCCAGTTCTTGAAAAGCCAGCTGCTGGAAGTTCCCCACTCTGCTCATTTCCTGCTGCCTCATCTGCACCTGCTGTCTCCAGACTCTGCTCCCTGCTCAGGACTCTGCTTCTGGCCACCTCCCTCATGCTTCTCTCAGATTCAGGGAAGCTTTGAGGCAGGCTGACATTTCGTCGGTAGGCACCTGCATGGTGTACCTGTTGTCAAAACCCTAAAATGTTTGCATTCCAATTGGTAAACAGCCACGGCCTGATCCCTCGAGGGCCCTCCCCACTTCTCTTGACCACCAAATAATCCAGCAGCTGAGGGGTTAAGAACCTGCAGGAGCCTCCAGGCCCCTGCTCTAGCCCTAAGGCAGGTATCTGCTTTAATACCCTCCTGATTGTTAAGTATTTTCAAGACAAGCCCTGCTAAAGAGCATGGACTCTGCAGCCAGCCTGTCCAGGTTGAAACCCTGGTTTCTCTCCAGCTCTGTGACGGGACAGGTTGTTTAAACTCGCTAAGCCTCAGTCTCCCCATCTGCAAATAGGGATACACACTTCATAGGTTTGCTTTGAGACTCACACTAATAAAAATGTTCTGGTTTCTATCTTGCCAGTTGTCACTGCTAGCACTTCAGACTTTCTTTCCATGTCCCTACATCAACAGTGGGGATAACCCGGGGACTTGTCCTTTGGCTATACACGGCCACACACCAGAGGCTGGGAGAGGACAGAAGGCAGGCTCTGCCTGGGGATTTTTCTCCTGTATCATACTGGTGAAGGCTACAGCCTTCTGGGCCCTGCCCTTTGCCCGCCCCAGCTGACAACTGCTTCTTCCTGAGCAGAACCTCTGGCTCCACTCGAGCCAGCTCTCCCCTCCTGTCACCCATATTCCAACGACACCCAGGGCTGCTCTCAGCCCATTCAATGCCTTTGTGAGAGTTGAGAAAAGGCAGCCACTCTAGACAAGCATATGACTTGGCAGGTGAACCACAGGCTCCAGTCACACTCCCTGGACCAGGCATCCTTGTGCAGTGCACATCCTGTACAACTGTATATGGCATTCCTGCTGGCAGCACTCAGGAGCATTTAAGAAAAGTGCCAAGAGATTTGCAAACACGAGTATGTAAAGAAATAGCTAACTGCAATCATTAGTCTAAGTTTTGCTTTATAACCAAACAGCATGACTAATAAAGTGTCCCAAACTTTTATTTCCCTTTACTTTCACCTTCAGCCAGCTCACACCATCAAGTGTCCCAAACTCTTATTGTTTATTAATAATCATTTGTTGAAGGCTTACTGTGTGCCAGGTTCTGATGGTACAGACATGACTATGACCTGAATTTTGAGAGAGAGGCAGCTGAATAGACCTGGTGCTCCAGCCTGGGCTGTCAGAACACTGCACTGGGGTCAAGGGCAGAAGGCCCTTCTGGGGCTGGGGTCCAGGATGAGTGTGTGGCCTTGAGCAGGGAGCAACCAGCATTCTTCTCAGCTGGGCCTTTCTGGCAGGGCTGGCCTTTGCTCAGACTTCAGCTCCTCTCGTAGAGAAGCTCAGTTTTCATCACTTCCACCCGCACCCTCCCTGGAAGTCCCTCAACTAATGTATTTCTTTCTTTGGGAGGCTGAGGCTGAAGACTGACGTCTTCGCCCCGTTGGTCCCTGGAGGCGGGCTGCTGCCCCATTTGGGAGAGGACAGGGCACTCCTTGCACAACCTTTCGAGTACAGGCGCGTCAGAGCAACAGCACATTCAACCTGTGTGGGAATCGCAGACCGGCAAGTTTTGCCGACGCGTGCTCCTGGAACAGAATCACCTTTTGTACGGTATTAATGTAAAAGTTCCATTTAAAAGACACCAGCTGTGGTCCTACCCAGGTTTATTCATACGGGACCTTCACTGGGTCAACTTAATACTTAACTACTGCTTATTATCCCATCAGTCTTCAGGGACAACCCATGATCTAATTGCCCAGCATTTATGTTGCTTGGTAACCACAAATAGAGAATAATAGTCCTTAAAGGGGCAGTGTGGAATTTCATGCCCCTGCAGTGAAGTACACTTCATTTCCCAGAGCACCCTGTGTTTTTTAATTCAGTGAATAAAAATGTGTAATGAATAATTAATTATGTGCTTGGAGGCACAATAGCTGTCTACTTTTGAATATTCATCAGTGGCATTATTAATTCACTAGAAATCCCAGGGAGGAATGGGATAGGCTTTTAGCCTAGCTGGAGGACTTAACGATAACGCTTTGCAACACGCACAAACTTTTTTAAAGCTGACTTTTCTTTGGGAGTCGCTTTCTGGGTAATTTTCCTCTTTTAAGAACATTTCGCCGTGGCCCAGATTCCCGCGGAGCTGGTGGGACGCAGAGACCACCAGTGACCATGAAAAAGGCCCAGTCTGGAACTCCCGCCTGGAAAGTCCATTAATAACCAGGCTCGTTCGCCTCGTGAGACCCAGGGTGTGCTAATGGGAGCGAGAAGCCCAGCCGCAGAGGCGGGAGCCCCCCGTTCACTTCCGGAGAAGAAAGCAGCATGCGCACTATGACCTCTCCTAGCGGGGACCCTCTCCTGTCGTGGAGATTGAGACTTCGGCCGTCCCTCCGCAGCCTGTGATGTATCCTGCATGACTCCTGAGTAGCCTCTGAGGCCAGTGGTATCAGAGTCAGGGCTGGGATCCACGCCCCGAGGCCTCCCCGCCCAGTTCTAACCACAGCTGCCAAGGCACCTCTCTGCCAAGCGTCCTGTACTGTTTCCTCCGCAGTTTTCTTTTTTTTTCTTTTTTTTTTTTTTTTTGAGACGGAGTCTCTCTTTGTCGCCCAGGCTGGAGTGCAGTGGCCGGATCTCAGCTCACTGCAAGCTCCACCTCCCGGGTTTACGCCATTCTCCTGCCTCAGCCTCCCGAGTAGCTGGGACTACAGGCGCCCGCCACCTCGCCTGGCTAGTTTTTTGTATTTTTTAGTAGAGAGGGGGTTTCACCGTGTTATCCAGGATGGTCTCGATCTCCTGACCTCGTGATCCGCCCGTCTCGGCCTCCCAAAGTGCTGGGATTACAGGCTTGAGCCACCGCACCCGGCCCTTCCGCAGTTTTCTGAGATCTTCCATGCTGGTATAATTCCTCAACCCACATTCTCGTTTAGTCCCAGAAAACCTTTCAGGCCTCTCAATTGCCAGCTGCTTACCTGACGCCCGCTCCTTCCTCCTCCCTTAATAACACAACCTCCACACCACGCTGCAACATGGCACCCCGCTGGACGATTACATTTCCCAGCCTACCTTGCGCCAGGAGCTCGTCATGTGACTGAGTTCTAGCCAATGAGAGGCATGTGGAAGTTGCCGGGCAGAATTTCTGTGGAGTCTTTCCGAAAGCGGGTGGGGAAGGAGTCCTGCTTGCTCTCAGCCGTCGTTCTTTCCTCCAGTCTGGGATGTAGATGAGATGGTTGAAGCTCCAGCAGTCATGGTGGATCATGAGGAAACTCTGAGGATGGAAACAATGTGCTTGGAGGTTGCATAAGAAAGAAGGAGCTTGGATCCCTGCTGACTGTAGAACTCTCCCTCACAGCCTGGAATTACCTCCTTCCAACCTTTTTTCACATGAGAGAAATGAACCTCAAACTTGTTTAATCTGGATTATTCTGGGCTTCCTGTTGTTTGCAGTGGAACCCAATCTTCATCGAGTTCCCCTTCCCAAGAGTTCGGTCATTTTTCCTGCATTCTGTTTAGATTTCATAGCATTTACTCTTTCTGATAGATGTGAAAATTCTTTGAAAAGTTAACATCTTGAATAATGAAACATAGCCTGTGCAACCCACGCAGAAGTAGGAGCTTTAAGCAAAGTTTTGTAAAGAGGACTGCAGAACTTCTCTGTGTGTATCGCTGGGACCTCAGAATTTTGACCAGAAAAGGCAGGAGGGGACTGCCCGGTTTAAGCATCTCTCCCTAACTGTGATTTGGAAAAGTTTTTTTAATTTGAGAATTTAAATAGTCAATACAAGGTTTATTCCAACCTGGTTGATCCATGCTCTGAAATGAGAACTCCCATAGTTTATCATCTCTAAGATACTAAAATGCACCAATATTTTATAGATCAAGGAAGGAAAAATTTTGCCAGCTATAATTGTAAGATGCATCCTGATCCCAGAAATGTTAAATGTGAAGAAATTGCTTTTTTAGATCAATGAAGTGTGGTACCTATAGTTAACTATACAGTTAACTTAAGCATCATTATCCACAAGCAGCCACAGATATACTACATAGAATTGTGCTGTTAACTTTCTGTTCTGCTCTTGCCAAGAAATAAGTGAGAACTTTCTGTATCCCAAGCAGATTTTGTTCCACAATAAGAATACCAGGAAGGACACCACTTTCTGGAATTAGACCCTTATTTATTTTGGAAAGCATATCTGTCTCTAGATTGCTCAAAGTTTACTTTCTGTACTAATTCTCTCACTGGCGATGCTGGTAGTTTGCCTGCTCAGTAGGATACCCAGTGATAGTTACGCATTACCCAGATGTAGATTTTCTGTTGCTTGATCTTCTCTTCCCCTTGAGCTCTGTGTTCTCTGTGTCTGTTGGGCAAGTTGCACTTGCATTTTGATGATAAGTGGGACTTTCTTGACTCCCTGTATCAGATGGTCACCAATGACCTGAGCCCACTGGATCACTTGCAGCTGGGGTGGACTCTTTCCAGCCCACTGACAGCTTCCCACCTCGAGTACCTGGGGTTCTCTTTTTCTCTGCATTAGCACTTTCCCCGTTATCTCAGAAGTGGCTCAACCAGTGGTGGATGAATGCTCCAGCCTACCCATCCTCTGATGGACAATTCTGAGGCCTGCCTGCGTTGCTTCTCAGAGGGTCCCCAGCAGCATGAAGGTCCAGATTCCCCCAAGGGTAACTCCTTAGCACATGCTTATTGGGTTTCCTCCTTTCCCTGTCTGATTTTCCCTGCTTCTTCACTATACTTCCTAGGATTGTCTCCCAAGTAAGCTACCTGCACCAAAGTCCTTTCATCAGGATCTGCTTTGGAGGGAACTCTTTATCAGAAAAAGTAACTTGCTTATTGGAATCCAGGTTGAAAATGTTTTCTTCCAGTAGGCAGGAAAGTTTATACCATATAAAAAAATTTATTGTGGCCAAAGCTTAGGAGTTGTGATCTATTGTGTATGTCACAGTAATGGCTCCAGATGAGTCCACCCCCAGGTCTCTATGCCTGTGTGTAGTCCTCTCCTGCCTTGACTCTGGTCTAGGCTGTATGACTTTCTTTGGCCAATGAAACAACAGCAAATATGATGTAAGTAGAGACCATAAGTGCTTGCACATTTGACTTTGCCCTCTTGGGGGATTTCTGCTAACATACAAAGAAGTCTGGTCTAGCCTAGTGGAGGACAAGACAGCGTGTTGAGAACTGAGGCATCCTAACCAGCAGCCAGCACTGTCAGATGTGAATGTGGTTGCATTCACACGGTGGCTCAAAGGCCCTCCTGCACCACACTCAAACTCATAGACATCCAATTGTTTTAAACAGCCCCAATAAGCAAATTTTTAGCCAATTAGAGTGAGCATTATAAGCATATTTGCATACCCTACAAAACAGTGCCCAACATCTGCTAACCATAGATACGATACACCTTGTAGCTATAAAGATCCCTATTTTGCAGCTCTCTGACCCAGACTCCCCTCTGGGCTGCTGAGTAACACCACCTAGATGTGTAAGACTCCTCTCCAATCTCCCTCTCTCCCAGGAGTTTTTTTTGCCCTCCTTCTTCCCTTTGCTCTCCTTTACCCTTCTGGGTGGTGGCCCCTGGACAGCGTCATACTGTGAGCAACTTTTCTTGTATGCAAACCTGTCAAAGTGGCACCCAAATAAAGTTCATTGTGTACTACTGCCACCTTATGGTTATATCTTTTTTCCTGATCAGCCACGGAATCCCTCAAACCCACTACAGTGGGGGAAGTCAGAAAAGAATGAACCCACTAAGGCTGATGCCCTGCGAGCTGTGGGCTGCTGAGAGGCTGCAAAAGCAGGGCATGATGATGGAGTAGAGACCCAGAGCAGGGAGGCCAAGAGAAGGGGGCAAGGAAGAAAGAAAAGTCTGCTGGGGCCGGAGAGGGAAAAGCTCCCAGGAATGGCAGAGTGCCAGAGGAAAGGAGAGGACAGTTGGTTTTATTAAGAGTTGCTATAGATTATGTAAATAATGGACAAAATTCCTGTTTGGATTTCCCCACTTTCAATGGGACATTGTTTTGGGACTGTAACAGTTGGGTCCAGGCTTTATATCTGACACACAATGAATATCCTTCCCATATCTTTTTTAACCCTCTAGTAAAGCAATAAAAAGTTTCTTAGATTTTTCTGCTTCTCCAAGTTCTTGACTGAGACCTACTGCATTTGCTTGTAACAAGTGAAAACAATAATATCCATGCAGTCATAACTTAAGCCATCATCATTTTCCTCAGCAAAGTCACACTTTTATGAAAGTTTGCCAGGAAGTTTAAGTGCATGGATTTAGATCAATGAAGACTTTCTTGCATTTTTTTCTTAGCTTGAATTGAGACTGGAAGTCATATTTACATGTATCTTTTACCCCTGGGAGTATAGCACTGTGCTAATAATAACTGTAGGAAACCTAGCAAACTCTGTATTCTAGATTTATCCCTAGTACCCCTATGCTTCAATGAGGAGTGGAGGAATCATGAATAATAAATATGGAGATAAGAGAATGAAACTGGGAAATCAATTTACTGCAAAATATTTGCATATTTTATTAAAAGAAACTGTGTATGAGACGCATAACAGGGTGTGATGATTTATATTTTGATTTGATGTGTCTGCACCATGCCTCTGGGAGAAGTAATGTCGCTCAGGCATCCATGCAGGACTCTTCTTTCGCATTGATCTCAAAGACCTGTGGTATGTTAGGGTTCAGAGGGACTGACTGTTGATTCTGTGTCCCTTATTGTACGGAAAAGGAAATGGAGGTCTGGAGAAATTATGCAGGTTGGTGGCAAACCCAAGATTCACCTGGAAAAAATTCCATTGTCCTCAAAATGTAGGGAAAATGTGATAAAGGGATAAAGTCAGTCATAAAAGTGTGCATATCCACAGTCTTTTACATCTTTGCTAAAAGTTAGGAAGACAAGAATCCTTGTCTCCTATTCTGATAAAAACACACACGAACACAGCCAAATACGCATTTGAATATATTTGACATCTCTTTTGACAGAGATGGGAGAAATTGTTTACTGAATATATACAAGACATTCCCACCCCCACCCTCTCCTACTCCAAGAACAAGTTATAGCCAACAGATCCTCTTTCAGTGATGTGGTTGGGAATTTGTGGACTTGCTTTTTCCTTCTCCAAACCCTCTCTGTGACATACAAATTATTTTTAAAAAGTGATGTCCCCATTGGCTACTGCTGATTATTTGACAATATGTGAAGCTTAGGAATTTCTACCCACTCAAAACCAGAAGGCCTGTGATGGTTAGCATCTTCCTTTTAGGTTGTCTGCAGTTCATGCCATTTGCAAGACCATAGTTCCATTTAGCGGCTTCCACTGTGGATTGATCTTCCCAGGAATCCACTCCTCCCTTTCAGCTGCTGCCCTACTGATTTGTGATACTGCACTGCTTATGGTCCACCATGCTGCTCAGGAAGCTCCCAAGATTCATGGCCAGTACCTTCTCCCATTTCCTACAGAGGCTCTTCCAGACTCTCTCCACTGTTCTTACCCTCTTTACCTCTCAGAGTGTGACTGTGCCTCCTACTGGCTGGGGTCAACAGAAGCTGTTTGGGTGCACATGCAAAGCGTAGCTATTAGACTGCCTGCTTTTAGCGTGATGCCCGACATAGAGCAGCTACTGGATGCATGTTTGCCAAATGGTTGAATTAATGAAGGAGCAACCCTGGAGGTGCAGGTCCAGTAGAGCTGCGGTTCAGTCACAATGAACATAGGCATCTATGGATTAGGGGAATTGAAAGAATCCATTTGGGTGTACCTTGTCTTAGAGTGGAAAGACTGGGATCTAGAGCTAGGTTTGTTGCCAGCTGTCCACATGACTTTCAGGAAATAATCCATCCCCCATCAGTTCATTCATTCACTTGTTATCCCATAAACTGTCACTTAGCACTTGTCTCCAGCTGGGCATCATGGTAGACAATGAGAATGCAGACACAGTGAGATACACGCACTGCCTATAGAGTGCTCACAGTCTTGTAAGAGATGTGAATAACTAAGCTAACATGGCTTGAATAGTCATGAGGCACTGAGTCAGGGGCAGTTCCAAGCAAGGAGATTTTATTCAGCTGGGGCAGGTGGTCAGGGATGAGAAGGGCATTGGAGCTGAGGCTTGAGAGACGAGTGGGAATATGACAAGTGAAGAGAGATGGGAAGAGCAGGGGCCTCTCCTGGGCAGGAGGAAGCTGGGAGGGAAGCAAGTTTTGAAGGTCTGAAGGATTAGGAGCCTTTGTGAATTTCTACCTACAGTGGAAAAGCTGGTGGGAGAATATCCTTTAGCCGGGCCACAGAGTTCCCATGAGGCTGTTGGGGAATCAAATCCGAGGCTTGCCATCATTTCAGATGGAAAAGATGACTGGTGAGAGGGGCACTGACAAGATTCCTGGTATCTATTTGTTATCAGCCTTTTGAACTTGTGTCTCTGCCTTGGGTTTGTAGGACTCCTAGGCTTGCTTGCATTTGCAAACACAGAGTTTGCCTTTGTGGTGTAGATGAGGAAATTGGGTCTCAGAGAGGACAAGACAGGTCCAAAGCCACATACAGCCATGTGCAGCCATAATGTTTGGTGGCATTACCCACGGAGGCATTCAGTGATGAACTGAAAGCAGTGCTAGAAACAGAATGGAGGTCGGAGGGAAGAAATCCACAGGACGCCATTCATTAGCAATCTGGTCCGCACAGAGCTTTTAAAGGTTGGAGTGGATATCTGATGCTTCCTCTGCTTCTAGGGCCTATTTCTCCTTCTAATTCTAAAGTACCCCAGCTGCCTTCTGGAGTATCACCTCTTCTCCTTTGTATGCATTCCGGAAGGAGCTGTCATTCAAAGGGTCCTTTACTTCTCTAGACACATAATGGGCACGTGACCCAAGCTCAACCAATGAGATTCTCTCCTGAGATGTTTGAGCAGAGACAGGCATGTATTATTTTTTAAAAAGCTGATGCTGATTCATCGCAACAATGGCCTGACTATGTAGTCCTGGTTATCTACAGGAGTTGCCCTGGTCCCATCTGTATGTATCTAGTCTGGCTGTCCCTTCACTTCTGTGAGGACCTCCATCTGTGTGGTCTTTGGGTGGGCTGATGTGTCTCACTTGGCCTCAGTTTCTTCATTCGTACAGTGAGATAATAATACCACCTTGCTGTGCTGTTGTAACGATCAAGTGAGCCAACGGGGCGAATGACTGCATCCCGCAAACTGTGAAGTGCTCTAGGCAGGGGAGCGGCTGTTACTGTGAATATTATTGAGGGACAGCTAGTGGTCACAGAAAGCACAGCCTGAGAATGTTTCAGCTGGTCCTAATGAGCGTTCACAGTTGCTTTCTCCAGTGATTCCATTTAAAATGCATCGTGGAGGGAGCTCAGGGGGAATATACTCTGCTGAATTCAGAGTTTTGCATACTGTTCATTAAAAAAAGTTTCTAAAAATAGATTCAGGTCAGAGAAGGTGTCCCAGACAGGAGCGTTTTTCAGAGCTTGACCCAAATCCCTGTGATCTCATTTTCCAACAGCCCAGCTGCCTGGGGAGACAGACCTGACCCAGCTCAGCCGTTGTGGCCATTTTCTGCCTGTGGAGAGATCTGGAGCCCTTTCCCTGCACCTTTGTGACATGAAGTCCCACCTGGCACCAAAGCCTTCTAAAGCACTGGAGCCGAAGTGGGCTCTAGGATCCTGTCCTTTCCTGCTTTGAAACAGTTATCTTCTTTGACAGCGGTTGGAGTCGTGAGTGCAGATCTGATGGGCTTGCCTGTGATGTGCCCCATGACTCTTCAATTTGTGCCTCTAGTCCGTGCTGATTTTCTGAGTTTCAAACCTGTGCAGGCTGAGCATCTCTCCTGGAAGGTCCATGAACCCACTTGCCTAGGATAAGCTCATTCCACACCACACCCCATTCCCAAACTTGGCTTCCTGCTCCTCCACCCACTCTGAGTTCAAGCCTGAGGGGTAGCTCCCCCACCATCCCCCTCACATCCAGGCCCTGGAAAGTCCTGCTATATTCATCCTCTAAATACCTGTAGGCTCTGCCTACACTCTGCATCTCTCTCCATCTTCTCTTCTGCAAGCTCAGAGTGACAAACCAAAAGCCTTTTTTTTCCCCCCTGAATAGGAAGGAAGGGAAACGAAGTAATAGCAAATGGGAAGGAGAGGGATCTAGAATTTCTAGGGATGGACCCCTAAAAATCTCTTATTTCATACAGAGAAGAACTGCAGCTCCAAAAAGTCAATAGACTAGGGCTGCCACTGACCCATGGAATGCCTTTGTGAGAACAAGGAAAATGTACCCTTTTCTCTGGGCTGGTGTAGTCCTGTTCCAAGGTGCATGGCTTGGCAAGCAAAGTGCAGACCAGATTTCAACCTCTAATCACTGCCTTGTGCGGTAAACCACCTGTGCAACCATACAGGGCAGACTTGAAAATTACACTTG
This sequence comes from Papio anubis, assembly GCF_008728515.1. Lineage (NCBI taxonomy): Eukaryota > Metazoa > Chordata > Mammalia > Primates > Cercopithecidae > Papio > Papio anubis. The sequence goes on along the minus strand of NC_044982.1, from coordinate 9,887,848 downwards.
AAATTCCACAACCAAAAGGCTGATAGGAACTTAGGACTTCAGATGCATTTGGGGCTTTTTCTAGTGTACTCCTTGAGCTCATGGGGACCCCTTTCCCTCCAAAGCTGCAGCAGCATTTCAAAGTCACTGAAAATGCAGCCCCTGCCAGTACCCTCTGTAGCATCTCAGTGGATTGGGATCTTTGTGATGAAGAGCAACAGGGTTTGCTCAGCAGAATCATGACAATCTGGTGCTCTCAGATCAGAGGAACTTTTTGCCTTGAACCAATGCTGATGACACCTCGTGGCAAAAAAGACAATGCCTCCTCCAGTCCATCACCCATGGAGGCAGAAGCCTGCCCTCTTTCTTCTAGAATTGAATTGTAGTCACCTACATAATTTACAGAGGTAGTAGTCACTCATTCGCTCAGAAAGCCTTGCCAAATAAATGCCAAACATATCAGGCAAACTCTGAAGGCCTTCCCTGTACACCCCATATATGTTACCTCATACAATTATCCCAACAGCTTCATGAAGTAGCATTACATCCTCATCCTCCACATTCACTAATAGGTGAACTGAGGTTTAAACATGGCTCACTGCAAATAGGGGCCAGAGCAGCATGGGCATGCACACCTTGAGTCCAAAACCCTTGCTCCTTTATCCTGCATCACTCTCTAGCAACCAGAAGATCTAAGTTCTTGATCCTGTTTGACTTCTAGGTCACTGTGATTTTGGGCAGGTGACTCTATGTCTCTGAACTTCCATTTCTTCATCTAAGAATGTCATCCCAGACAACTTTACAGGTTGTTATGATAAAAATAACAACAAAAATACTCCAAACATTAGGTAAGGCACTTACCTAATGCAAGTGATATACAAATATGAGGCATTGCCAATTGATCCGAGCACAGGTGAACCCTAGCAGGCCAGAGTAGTGGAGCCCTGCAGTATGCTGCTGAATGAGTCTACGTTTGTAGGCTCGAGTGCCCTCCAAACAGCCCAATCAAAGTGGAGGAAGGAAACCCACAGGGTTATTTCCCATTGTACTTCTTTAAATCAATGATGACCAGGAGACATCCCAAGTAGTTCTAGGAAATCAAAGAGATTTAGAAATCCATTGAAAGAGATGGTGGAGTCATGCCATTCAATTCATTTTCTCTGTTTTCTAAGTTTTCAGTGCTCTGAATGTGACTTATAATGAAAGAAATCAATCTATTATTTATTTATTTTTGAGACAGAGTCTCACTCTGTCACCCAGGTTGTAGTGCAGTGGCACCATGTTGGCTCACGGCAACCTCTGCCTCCCAGGTTCAAGCAATTCTCCTGCCTCAGCCTCCTGAGGAGCTGGGATTACAGATGTGTGCCACCACACCTGGCTAATTTTTGTATTTTTAAAAACTATACTTTAAGTTCTGGGGTACATGTGCAGAACGTACAGGTTTGTTATGTAGGTATACACGTGCCATGGTGGTGTGCTGCACCCATCAACCCATTATCTACATTAGGTATTTCTCCTAATGCTATCCCTCTCCTAGCCCCACACTCCCTGACAGGCCCCAGTGTGTGATGTTCCCCTCCCTATGTCCATGTGTTCTCTTTGGTCAACTCCCACTTATGAGTGAGAACATGTGGTGTTTGGTTCTCTGTTCTCGTGTTGGTTTGCTCAGAATGATGGTTTCCAGCTTCATCCATGTCCCTACAAAGGACATGAACTCATCCTTTTTTATGGCTGCATAGTATTCCATGGTGTGTATGTGCCACATTTTCTTTATCTAGTCTATCATTGATGGGCATTTGGATTGGTTCCAAGTCTTCGCTATTGTGAACAGTGCCACAATAAACATATGTGTGCATGTGTCTTTATAGTAGAATGACTTATAATCCTTTGGGTATAATTTTTGTATTTTTAGTAGAGACGGGGTTTTACCACATTGGCCAGGCTGGTCTTGAATTCCTGACTTCAAGGTGATCCACTTGACTCGGCCTCCCAAAGTGCTGGGATTATAGGCGTGAGCCACTGTGCCTGGCCTATTTTTTTTTTAAAGTGCGGTTCTTTCTGATTATACGTTGGTCAAATATTAGATTTCTAGCTGCCTCTCTGCTGCAGCCAGGGCATTTCAGTGGAGTTCAAAATTCTCCCTGTTTTTCTTTTCAAATTTCCACCGTCAAAGGGCAGACACTGGTCCTGTCCTCTCAGACTGTTGTGATGTTGGAGGTGGGCAGTGGCTTTTGAGGCAGGAGGCCAGTTGGAGGTCTCACTCTGGATGTTTGTCATGGAGCTGTGGTTCTCAACTGGGGGTAACTGTGGCTTGCATGGGGACATTTCACAGTGCCATTTGGATCTGGAGATATTTTCGGTTGTGAGACTGGGAAAATGTTCCTGGGATCTAGTGGGTAGAGGCTGTGGATGCTGCTCAACAACCTGTAATGCACTGGACAGCTCTTCCCCTTCTCCCCCGCAACCCCCCCCCAAAAAAAAACTGTGTATGGCCCCAAATGTCAGTAGTGCAGGGCTGAGGGTTAAGAAACTCTGGACTAGAGGAAATCTCTTGGCCTCTCTGGGCCTCAATTTCCTCCTCTGAAAAATGCAGGTGAGGAGGTCATACACTAGATGATGTCTAAGGTCCCTTAAAGCCTCAGCCGTCTAATTTTATCTCTGGTTCCAGAGTGACTCAGAGGTTCTGCATCACTGGCTTCCTGTCCCTGTAACACCAAGACCCCATTATAGCATCTCCAATGCCAGGGCACCCGCATGACATGGCACTCAGCTGGGAGATGCCAGCGGGATGCCCTTTGCAGTGACAATCACTAGAAAATGCCAGCCTGGTATTTATTTGCTAGTTTTCCTGTCTCCTCCTTCAGTAAGACACTGTGGGTTCTGCGTTGGCAAAGCTTTGGCTAATTGGACCTTCTCGTCATCCTATCACAGGAACACAGAGCCCAGCAACTGGCCCAACCTTTCCAGCATGTTCTAGCTTTGGTTGATTTTTTTGAGATGGGTCCCAGCAGCTGATATTTGATGTCAGAGCCTCTCTCTCTCTTTGTCTTTTCATTCTACCCACTCAAGAATTCCCTCAGGCTCCACTTGGGCTGTGCCCCTTCCCATCCCTCATGTTCCAAAGTCCCTTTGTTCTTCTTCATCTGCATTTGAGTTGGCTGTCTAGTGGGCCTTGAGTCTTGACTCCACTGCATCTTATTTGTGTGATGTGATAGCTATGGAGTGGCGGCCCAGGTCTCCCTCCAGAGACCCTGCTGCAAGAGGGTCATACATAGAGAGCCTTCAGCTGCTACATCTTCTGGTCCTAGGTAGCGCTTACCTGAGGCCATGGCCTTCCATGGTCATGATGGGGTGATGGAACTGCACCATTCCTGCCTGACCAGGATTCCTCTTACAGGCAGTTTTTGCTCTGGGGTTACCCATCAGAGTGGCCAATGTTTGCTCAGAGCATCCTGTGGTTGGAGTCTCTTCTTACCCAATCCCTCTTCCTTCCCTCTGTCCTTTCCCAGGTATCGGACCTGGTGGAGTCATGCCATTCAATTCATTTTCTCTGTTTTCTAAGTTTTTGGTGCCCTGGATATGATTTCTAATGAAAGGAATCAATCTATTATTTATTTTTATTATTATTATTATTTTTTTGAGATGGAGTCTCACTCTGTCACCCAGGCTGGAGCGCAGTGGCACGATCTCGGCTCACTGCAAGTTCCACCTCCCAAGTTCACACCATTCTCCTGCCTCAGCCTCCCCAGTAGCTGGGACTACAGGCACCCGCCACCATGCCTGGCTAATTTTCTTCATTTTTTAGTAGAGACGGGGTTTCACCATGTTAGCCAGGATGGTCTCGATCTCTTGACCTCGTGATCTGCCCGCCTCAGCCTCCCAAAGTGCTGGGATTACAGGCGTGAGCCACCGCGCCTGTCTCAATCTATTATTTATTTATTCATTCATTCATTTTTTTTTTTTTGAGACAAAGTCTCACTCTGTCACCCAAGCTGGAGTGCAGTGCACCACTGTCTGAAGGCTCTCCCCTCCCACTCCTGCTTTGTCTGCCCTTCATCCCTCTTGGCATCTGCTTCTTGAAGGATCTGAACAGATGCATCTGAACACGTCAGTGAATATCCCTGAGTCTCAGTTTCCTTGTGTGTGTAACAGAGAATCAGATTTGCTGCATTTCACAAGGTGACTTTGAGGATTAAATGACAAAAAAGATGTCTAACTTTGCAAACAATGCAATCATGCGAATATGATGCATTATTTTCTCCTCAAAGATTGCTGGTCTTTGGTCCTATTTCCTTAGAGGGCCTTGTAGACCAGCAGCAGGAAAATGAGATTGCCTTTGATGTTCTAGTTGCAACTATTCTGTGTCAGGCAGGACTGCATCATGTTAAGTATCCCAAACTCCCACTTGCTAAATGCCAGTGGCTTTTCCCATCCCCATTATTGCAACCATGAAAAATGACCTCATACCACTTCTAAATGCCAGCTGTTGGGCTGCCTGGTTCCTGGCTGAGAACCACTGTGCTGAGCTCTGTCCAGCTGATATGTTAGTAGGTTAGTAGATCCTCATCCTCCCTAAGTATACACTTCAACTTGGGCCTTGGGGGCCTGAAGTCAGGGGAATTAGTGCTGTGGGCCTTCTAAACACTGGGCCAAGGCAAGAATGAGTGGTTTCTGGGGAGGAATTAATCACACCCCAATTGGGTGTTGGCACAATGACTACCAAGGGCAACACCTGGTATGGCACTGAACACTCTATTGACAAAATGTAACAGAAAGCCCACTCACTAGGCGTTCACACATCCTAGAATGGGCAGCTAGGGGCTGGGTTTGGAAAGCTCCATTAATGCAGAGATAGGATTTTCAGGGGACACTAACCACAGCCAAGAGGAATGGCTGGCAGCTAGTTATTATCAGGCAGAGATCAGAGGTGTATCAGGTGACCTGTTAGAGCCCAGTTGGATTGTCCCCGTTCATCCACAGAGAGAATCTGATTCTTGAGGGACTGACCTTGGATTCCCCTGGTGAGCAGCTGCCCATGTGTTACAAGGTCTTCTCTGAGGGTCTCACCCACCTCCAGGTGTCTTCTTAAAGCCTTTGATAATGTAAGATTTGCTTTGTGGCTGCTTCTTCTATTTTCACTGACATCCTCTCTTATTTATTTTTTGAATATAGTTAACATTTGAATATAGTTTTGTTACATGCCTTACTCCTCTACAGAATAAGAAGGTGGGAGAAACAAATTTGTAAAACAATAAGTACACCTTTTGATGCTACTCAAATCACTCTCATATCAGGCTGACTACTGTATTAGCCAGAAAGTCTGCCCTGACTGTGGTCAGCAGCTACAGCTGCTGGTAAACTCCATCTTCCAGAATTTTCTTCACTGCCCACTTGGAAATATTTCCTGCTCTTTATCTTCTCCAGGCATCTTGTTGCCTTTGCTTTCGATTCATGGCATCTGGGAAGAATCTTGCTCTCTAAGAGGCCATGCAACTCTAGATGAATCACTTAGCCTGTACAGTTCCTTAGCTTTAAAGTTGTGATAACAACAATACCTTCTCTGCCTGACTCGGTCATTGGAGAATGGTTGAGAAACTGTACCAGAGTTGAGATCTTGTTTGCAAAAATTGCCACAATTGTTCTTCAGCCTGTATCCTTGCAATCCGATTTTGTAGCTCCTCTCAGTGGATGACATTCGTTTCTTAACCCCATTAATCTGGTTTTGTGACTTGCTTTCATCAGTAGAATGAAGCAGAAGTGATAGCATGCCAGTTCTGAACCTACACCCCAAAAGACCCTGCATGCTGCTGCTTGCTCTCTTGGACCCCTGCTTGTGTTGTGTGAATGTTCTCAGGCTGGCCTGCTGGAGGATGAGAGCATGTAAAGCAGAGATGAACTAGAGGCTGCTTAGACCAACATAGACCACCCAAACCTGAGCCAACCTGGAAACTAACTACAATAGAATGAATGAACTCAGTCAAGACCAGAAGAACCAACAAACAGAGCCCAGTCCAAATAGCCCACCCTTGGAGTCATAAGCAAAATATATGGTCACTTTTTGAAGCCACTCAATTTTGGGATAGTTTGTTATGCAGCAAAAGCTGACTGATGCACTTGGTGTAGAGTAGAGGAAAGTTCAATGGCATTAAGGCCAGGTATTGTGAAGCCAGGATGGAGAGGTTTGGGCAGTTCTTGAGGAAGTGCAGGGCAGTGAGATTCCAGAGCAGCTGCCACCCCTCTGCACCCTCAGGTCAGGCAAGGAAGTGCTGAGCAGTTGGGTATCAGATGTCAGGGACCCAAATTGCATGCAAGCAGAAAAAAAAAATCTAAGGTTGTTATTTATAGCAAAAATTTAAACAGGGAAGCTCTGTCAGTTTTCTGAATTACTGACAGTTGCAGAAATGTTAATACAAATCTTTATAAGACTGGCCAGATGTTCGATATTAAACAAGCATCTGTTTTGTATAAAAGACTTTTTATGCCCCCTGCACACTGTCTCTTTCTCTCTCTCCCCTTCTCATCCCCCTTTATTTGTCCTGATCCCAGGCTGGATCAGGGCAATGGCTGAGGGTAATTGCCTCAGCTATAGTTTCATTTAGTTTCTGAATGCCGGTGTCCATGGTGTCAAAAATACACCCCAAAAAATAACCCTGGGAAAGGTTAATAATGGCCTTTCTGGTGTCATATTCTACACTTTATGTGTTGTGGTAATTATTATCATTAGGGCTGTAAGAATGTCTAGTTATCTTTCTTAATCACATACTATAAAGAAGTGCTTCTGAACACATATCTATTATTTAATCAAAATCTCACAGTTATTGGCATTTGCGCTCCACCAGGGCTGTGTTTATTTTCTGTTTGCAAGGGGGAGCATTGCCTCCCAGAAAAGAGGGGGTCTCGAGTCCATACCCACTTTCATCGCTGTCATAGCATGTGACACTTGGTGCTATTAATATCGGAGACACCAAACACGTTATTACTCCCCACTCCCCCTTTTGACTGCACTCTAGGAAAAGTACTTTTATTAACAAATAAAGAGGCAAACACATGGCACAGATGAATCTTGCTGCCTGGAAGAGGAGATTTAGTGGGGCTGAGACCTTTGGGGATGTGCTGTTTCCAGGGAGGGAGAGCAAAGCAGGTCGGTGGGGGCATTATGGATTCCCTGTGGTGGCCTTCTTCAAGGCGTACTTACCCATTGCTCAGGAGGGAGCTGCTCCTGGGAGGAAGGGGACTATCCCCTAAAGGGGGACCACTATGCTCTGCTTGTTTTGAGGGTGCTTCAAACCTCTCTTTTCCTTCGTAATCCTCACAACGACCCTGATATGGTTTGGATTTGTGCCCCTGCCCAAATCTTATGTCAAATTGTAATCACCAGTGTTGGAGGAGGGACCTGGTGGGAGGGGATTGGGTCATGGGGGCAGATTTCCCCCTTGCTGTTCTCATGACAGTGAGTGAGTTCTCATGATATCTGGTTGTTTTAAAGTGTGTGGCACCTTCCCTCTCTCTTCTTTCTGTTCCAGCCATGTAAGACGTGCCTCCTTCCTCTTTGCCTTCCACTGTGATTGTAAGTTTCCTGAGGCCTCCCCAGCCATGCTTCCTGTACAGCTTCCAGAATCATGAGCCAATTAAACCTTCTTTCTTTATAAATTACCCAGTCTCAGGTAGTTCTTTATAGCAATGTGAGAACGGACTTACACAGACCCTATGCAGAATGCGTCACTGTCACATTTTACAGCTAGAGAAATCAAGGCTCCGAGAGACTTACTTGCTCAGGGTCACATAGCCTGTGAGCTGGAACTTGAGGCTACTGCTTGCTTGATTCTAATGTCTGTGGTTTTATCATAAAGCCATGCAGGCTTCCCAGCCAGCACTGGCTAAGACCGTAGCCACTCACCTTGTGTAGCTACTGAGCACTTGAAATGTGGCTAGTCCAAACTGAGATGTGCTTTAGAAAAAAAACGCTCACTGGATTTCTGAGACAAAGTACCAGGAAAAAAAAAGACTATTCATTAGTAACTTTTAATATTGATTACATGTTAAAGAACATTTTGTATAATACGTATTGGGTTAAACAAACTAGATGATTAAAACTAATTTCACCATTTTCAAAACTGTTTCAAATGTCTCTACTAGAAAATTTAAAATCACATCTGTGGCTTGCATTTGTGGCTCACATTGTATTTGGACAGCGCTGTTCCCAACTGTAAATTTCTGTGTGCTTCTTCAACAACAGTTTGTCCTATTGCTTAAAAGCAGTGCTTTTCAATTGGGGGTGATTTTGTCCTCCAGGAGACATTTGGGAATATTTCGAGGTGTTTTTGACTGCTGCAGCTTGCAGTAGGGAGGATGCTACTGTCATCCAGTGGGTGGAGGCTGAAGATGCTGTCAAACATCCTACCACACACCACACAGGACAGTCCCACAACAAAGCCTCGTCCAGCCCCAAATGCGACTCGTGCTGAGGGTGAGACGCTCCAGTGTAGAGACGCTCCAGTGTGGAGAGATACCTTGTATACTTTGTTCTCCTGCTGGGGTCCCCAAGGATGCAGCGGTGATTGAAGAGAAAGAGGAACACTGCTATGATGGTGTCTGTATTGGTAGTTTCTTCCTCCATTTTCCTCTAGGATACCCTCCTTCCTGATTTTTTCACAGAATTAAAAACCCACATCTGACCGTAATTGTCACATATCCCTGCCATGTGGCGTATATTTTTTGGAAACATATGCAAGGGTGGCTATATTTCTTCAATGGCATTTTTAAGTAGCAAACCTCTTCTTTCCAAAAGAACACACAGCTCATCTGAGGGCAGGAAATGCTATTGGAGTTGGGAAGATCTGGCTGGAGGACGGGAAAGGGGGCTTCCTAGAGAAGAGTGAAGGAGGGTTGACCCTGTGTGGGAAGCAGGTCCTCAGGCAGACTTGGGGAGGAGGTCTTTAGGGCTGACGTGAACTCCTGCTGGGAGAAAAGGCCCAGGGAGGAGCTAAGCCCTGGCTTGGGACACCTACAGCAGTGAAAATGATCCAGGAATGTGGCAGGTAAGGAAGGTCATTTTGCATTAGGGGTTTACTCTCCCCGGGCCTGGCAAGAGCTGCGGATTCTCTGGGCAGCTGAGATGGTACAGTGCTCCTGAGTAGTTAGGTATGGCTGAGGCAAACCCACAGGGGCCTGACAAGTAGAGGCCTGGGTGGGAAGTATGGAGAGCTGAGATGCACCCTCCCCACTTTGAGCAGAGGGAAGTACTCGGAGGGAAATGCAGTGCTGCCGGAAACTGGAGCCTTCAGGAGCAAGCACAATAACTAACTGGCTCCAGGTTAGGGTCAGCTATGGTCTGATGTTTGTCATGTGTTGAAACTCAACACCCAAGGAGATAGTATTAGACGGTGGGGCCTTTGGGAGGTGATTAGGTCAAGAGGGTGGAGCCCTCATGAATGGGATCAGTGCCCTTATAAAAGAGGCCCCAGAGTGCTACCTCACCCTTTCCACCAGTGCTTGCTTTCTTTTTAATTTTTTTTTAAATTTTTGAGATGGAGACTGCTCTGTTGCCCAAGCTGGAGTGCAGTGGTACAATCTCAGCTCACTACAACCCCTGTTTCCTGAGTTCAAGCGATTCTCCTGCCTCAGCCTCCCAAGTAGCTGGGACTACAGGTGCATGCCACCATACCCAGCTAACTTTTTTATATTTTTCGTAGAGATGGAGTTTCACCATGTTGGCAAGGCTGGTCTTGAACTCCTGGCCTCAAATGATTGGCCCACCTCAGCCTCCCCAAGTGCTGGAATTACAGGCATGAGCCACTGTGCCTGGCCTTCCACCAGTGCTTTCTCTGAACCAGAAAGTAGGCCCTCACCAGATGCTGAATCTGCTAGCACCTTGATTTTGGACTTCCCTGTTTTCAGAACTATGTGCAATAAATTGTGAACAATAATAAGCTGTTGTTTAAAAGTGACCCAGTTTATGGTGTGTTATAGCAGCCCAAACAGAATAAAACAGGACCTAAATGTGTCTCCAGAGGGTGTGGCCTGGAAAATACATTTGTTATGGTTGTGTAATGGGCACAAAACTCAGACCATTAGCTTACATGTGTAAGAAATTTTACTCTATTTTCTCATTACTAGCTGTGGCATAAATGGCCAGCTATTCACCAAGGATTCATGAATCCCTTCAGGAATGTCTGGGAATGGCCATCCAGCCAGGGGAGCCCCAGGCCCCCAGCATCTAGGTGGGGTCACTGACTACTTCCCAGCAACGTCATTGCCAGGTTGGGGGTAAGAAACAGATGTGTCTTCTCTACCCAATCTGTTCTCCTCATTCTTCTCCCTCTCTCTTCAACAACTTCCAGGTGGCTATGAAGGCTCAAGATGATCTTGGAAGCTGCAGGCTGAAGATGGCAGAGCCTGAGTCCCTGAGCTACTGTGTGGAGTAGAGCCCCACCGCCTGCTGACCAGTAATATAGGCACTGGCTGTTATGTAAGTAAGGAATCAACTTCTGATATGTACAGTTGCTGAGATTTGGGGGTTTACGTGTTACAGCTGCTGATGTCACCTTAATTTCTATTTTGAACCCTGTAGTGGGTTGAATTCTGTTCCCGCCAGGAGCCATGTCTAAGTCCTCATCCCTAGCACGTGAGAATGTGACTTTATTTAAAAGTAGGATTATTGCAGATGTATTGAAATTAAGGATCTAGACTTGAAATCATCTTGGATTTAGGGTAGGTCTTAAATCCAATGACAAGTGTTCTCAGACAGAAAAGGAGGAGATGCGGAGAGACACAGAGAAGAGATGATGTGAAGCCTGAGGCAGCAATTGGGGCAATGCATCTACAAGTCAAGGTTTGCCCCCAGCAGCCAGGAGTGGGGCATGGAGCATATTTATCCTCAGAACCTCCAAAAGAAACCAACCTTGCCAACACCTTGATTTTAGTCTCCTGGTCTCTGGAACTGTGAGAAAATAAATTTCTTTTGTTGTAAGCCACCCAGTTTATGGTCATTAGTTAGGGCAGTCTTTGGAAACTAATCCAAATCCCATTCCACTGAGTGATGTTCACCTAATTGTGATCCTATCCAACCTAACTGTAGCTCTTTCCCGCCTTTCTCCAGGGTTCTAACTGTGTCCCAGAGCCTTGCATAGTGCATGGAATGAGGCCAGGAAGCAGAGTGTCTATTGCTCAGTCATTAGCTGTCCATTATGCCACTGGCTGAGATGTACATCATCTTCTCTGATCCCCAAGCTTTTACCTGCTGATGTGCAGCTGAGCCATCACTCATCCTGACCTTAAGGTCTTTCCACATCAGACTGTATGGAAGTCACTTCCGCAGGCCCTCTCATGGGGAGGGGAAGAGGCCAACTCTTGTCCTGGACACTCTGAGGCTTCTAGAACATAGACGAGACTGTCTCAGGTCCTCTCTGCCTAATACCCTGTGTAGCCATTTATACCTTACTGTTCTTTCTCCAGACTTAATGTAGCTTGCCCCTCCCATGTCTTCATCCGGAAAAAGAGGGACAGACCCTATTGCTCCCAAGTTCTGCCCCATCACTTCTGGGTTTCTTCTCAATCTCCACTCTTCCTCCTGTGAGACTCAGCCAGGTTTTGGAGGCAAGGATGCTAGGGTTCATGTTCCCTTCTTGGGCACCTACCACCATCAAACCCTCTTCATTCCCTCCTGCTCTACTGTCTCCCCAGCAAAGGAAGTTTTTAATCTCTAGTGTGGTGTGGTAGATGGAATTCTAAGATGTTATGCACACCCTGCATATGGTTTCCTTGGGTGTGGGTGGAACCTGTGAATACGCCATTTACATACATTTTATAGATGTCACTGCCATGATTAGGTTACTCATAGGTTAGTTAGTTAGGCTACTAACCTGCCATGATTAGGTTACTTATAGGTAAAGATGAAGGGATGTTGCAGATGTAATTAAGGTCTCTAATCAGCTGGCTGTAAATGGTTCAAAAGGAAGACTGTCCTGGTGGGCCTGACCTAATTAGGCGATCCCTTTAAAAGAGAGGCACAGTGGGAGTTTGTGTATTGTGAGTCCCTGGAGGCCTCTCCAAAAAGCACAGGATTTTTTTTTGCTTGAGTTAGGGAAGTCTGAGAAATGGTAGGTGGGTTGCAGGTATTTCCAGAGGCATTGACGAAGCACCTAGTATGTAACAGGCTGTGTGTTTAGACCACAGGGCTACAGAGATGGGTGTGAGTTCACAGCCAGCAGGAGAGGAGAGTCACATAATAATAATGATCACTTTGATTGAACACGTCTTACTTTATGCCAGGCTCGACTGTAAGTGCCATATATTAGCTCAGTTAATTCTTCCCGTGACCTTGCTATGGAGGTGATATCATTATTGATATTTCATTTTCACAGATGCAAAAAACAGAAAGGTTGAGTAACTTGCCCAAAGTTATACAGTCAGACGGTAATAGAGCTACGATCGAGGCCAACTGGCTCCAAAATCCACACTCATTACTACCATGCAAGACTGCCTCTTGGGATAGAGAATAAAAAACATACAACTCTCCCTCCCCAAAAAACAAAATAACCTGGATCCTCTTTCTTATTCTCTGGCAGGGTTGACTACACCCTTTACTTGTGTACCCGTAGAATTTTTTCAAGATAAACATTATAGAAATTTATATGTGTTCACAGTCTGTGGAGAAAAAGAGGGTGTATTAGTTTTGTAGCAATGATGATATGCTGCAAACAATCCCACTCTCCAGGCTTTTCTAAATAAATATTTTCTTCTCTCTATGGATCTTATGGCCTTCAGTCCAGATCCACTCTTGTCCCAGGACTGGGGCTGAGAATACAATAACCACCTTGAACATGGCTTTTCCTTGCAAATGGCAGCAGCACAAGAGCACCAGGTCATGCGGTGCTCCTTAACACCCCATCAAGAACTGTCACACCATCCTTCCACCCACGTTTCATTGGCTACAGCAAAGTCACCTGGTCAAGTCCACAGCCAATGGGGTGGGAAGTTGACTCCACTCCCAAGGAAGCCACAGTGAAGGCAGGGAAGGACGGAAGACTGGTAATAAAATGACAGGTGGCTTCCAGGCACTGGTGGGAAGGGGTTTGAACCCAGAAGACAGGGAGAGATGAAGCTCATGCAGGAGGGTGGGACCTCTGCCTGAGGGCTCGAGGAAAGTGGGTGAGGTCTGTGGCGGACACCCCTGAGCCTGTAGGTGTGGGAGCAAGAGGTGGTTGATGTTCAATCTCAGGCCTCTGTTTTCCCTGCAGAGTTGTGGATGAGTCATTCCCAGAGGGTGAGCAGAGGAGGCCAGGCCTCCAAAGAGTGTAGAGAGGGTTCTAAGTACAGCTGACTCTGGGAATGTGTAAGGAGTGGAGCAGGGCCACGGCAGGGATTGCTGGGCTGTTTCAGGACCCTGTTGAAGCTGTAGAAGCTCCTGGCCTCAGGATGGAGGTTTTCTGGCCCCCACCTCTGAGAGTCTCCTTCCTGTTGAGAAACCATGACCTCTCTTCTGCCCACCACATCAATGCTTTCTCTCAGTCTGGGCATGAATAGGATGACAGTGGTGGCCAACCAGTTACAAAGGGAAGTTATACAGCTAGCCAATGGTGAAGGATTTCTTGAAGTCATTGCAAGTGATATTAGAGAACTGCTTGAACTATTGCAAAAGCCACTGGCAAAAGGAAGACTCACCTTAGAAGAGTTAGTGCTTAGATACCATCGTGAGTGATGATCCAATCGATGTTTTGAATGATTTTGTATCAATGGATAGAGAAAAGCCTCTGAGATAATGGATTAAATCCTTGATTTTTGTTTAAAAAATAGACTTTATTACTATACTGGGAGGCCAAACATGGAATGAAGGATGTTAAAACCTGTTGTCTTGCAATTTTGTTGGAAAAATCATGCCCCCTCACCAATTTACCACTTATTCATTCAAAGAATTAATGCACAACTGCTGTTATAATTTAAATTTTATTGACTTTATTAAAAATAAGCTTGATTTTAAGATTTTTAGTTTTACTTTTTAAAACAAAGTGCATCTGTCACATTTTTAACCAATCGCATGAACTGTTGGTTCCTGATCCCAGTGGATTTATTCTTAGCAGAGATCTCCCATGCCCAGCCTCGAAGGATTCATTTCTTCCTCATGCTGCCTGGGGACTGCGTGGCTCTGTGGCTCTTTATCCTTTTGACTTGGCCCTTTGGTGATGGTCTTATTACAGCAGAGTCAGCCCTGTTCTGGGCCAAGGCCATGGGAAGGGTATGTCCAAGTCCCCTTAGTGGGAAGTGCTCTGTCCTGGATGGAGTTCAACCCTTTGTTGTGTGATATTATGATGACATGACATGTTTCGTGTCATACCAAAAATAACTTCCTTGGAAATGAAGGCTCAGGATGTTACTGTTGAATTACGTCACACCCAATATTAAATGGGCTATAATTACAGTCTGGGGAAGTCAACATACAACCCCGCATGGGGGAATTGTTAAAGTGATTGAAACATGGAAATGAATCTGAACAGAAAGGACTAAATCTTACCTGGGTTAGCATTATTGTTATAATAAATAATCACAATAATCCCATACATTTTATAGCTTACAAAATCCTTCTTATAGATTACTTCATTTGACTAGGATAGGGAGAATAAATCTTAAGGTGTAATTTCTCTTGGAAATATCAATCTCTAGTCTATACTATACCTGGCTGCCGTTTTAATGGTCCCAAAGCACAGCTTCTCCATTCATTCTCCAGCTCAAAAACTTTAAAAAACTTTCTGCATGTAGAGAATAAGCTCCAAATTCTTTATCCTGGCATTCAAGACCCTCCAGGACCCTGACCCAACCTCTCCTTGTCCTGTTTCTCTCGATCCTCCTTGTCAGGCATCTTACCTTCGCACCTAACTGAAGCACCTGCTTCCTCGGTGGGCAACCTGGTTCCTGCACTGGCGCCCTTGTCCACAGAGCCACTTGCCTGCGAATGCTCTTCCTCACCTCTTCATAGCCATATGGCTGAGTCAACCCATCTTGCAAGACCCAGCCTCCAGACACTTCCTGAGTTCTCCTGCAGACCTGGACTTTTTGCCTTTGGGCTCTCTTAGCACTTTCTCTGATTGTCCCTGAAGACAGCCTGACCTGTAAAAGTCTCATAGCACCCCCAACTTATTTCTTGCAACTGTAAGCTCCTTGTGGGCAGGACCCAAATTTAATCCTGCTTTGTATCTCCTTCCTCTGCTATTGGGGCCCTCCCCACCCTGCCGAGTGACCAGCCCAAGAATCCATAAAACCTTTTCTGTAAATATTCCTGATAGTAAATATTTTCAGCTTTGTAGGCTATAAGGACTCTTGCAACTACTCAATTCTGCCATTTTAGAGTAAAAGCGGCCATAGTCAAAATGTAAACAATGGGCATAGCTGTGTTCCAATAAAACTTTATCTACAAAAACATCAAGATATCAAGCTGGATTTGGCCATGGGCTGTTGTTTGCTGACCTCTGGTTCAGCCACTGTGTAGCAAAGGTGTTATGTAAATGTTTGTTGATTGATGGGATGGATGGGTGGGTGGATGGATGAATGGTTGACAGAAAGAGCAACTTGTGAGTATTTGGAAACTGGGTTAACCCAAGTACAAAAAGTCAGAGCCCTGCTACTAACCGCATAGCCACTTGCACAAGAGGGAAAAAAGAGTTGCCTGTGTTCAGGGAGCATTGCCTCGCTAGGAGGAGGATGGTCACTGAGAAAAGTTGGAGGGGGCCCTGGGCGTGGGGGCATGGGAGGAGAGTTGGAGGGTGCAGTGAGGCCAGCCTCATGGATCAGTGACATGAGCAGTAGCTAGGAGAGAGCAGAGGCTTGCCATAGCCCTGCCCAGGATGCTGTACCACTTAGCTCACTCTTCTGTTACCCCATGAGTAAGGAGGCTGGTATCCTGGGGTTGAAGCCTCCATGGAATTGATATGGCTTGGGCAATGTGGACCTTCTCAACTAGTGTTGCTTCTTGTCTGCCTTTACTTGGCCCAAAGCCAAGACAGTGGCCTCCATCATCCAGAGAACCAGGCAGGTAGGTCCTGAGTAGCCTCTTCAGTGTGGCCAACATCATCCTGTGCCATAAAACCTGGAGCCTGGCACCTGCACCCCTGAAGAGGAGACGTGACATCCATGTAACCCTTTATTGTCCACACAGGGCTCTCTGTCTCACCCCACTTGATCCCTCCTCCAACTTTTCAAGGTAAGCAGCAGTTATTATTACTGTTTCCATTTGCCCTGGAAAGAAATAGGCTTGGAGAGTGTATGCAGATTTTGCTCAGGACCACAAAAGGTGGCTCTGTCTTCTCTTCTCCAATGGAAGCAGAGAAGAAGTGGCTCCCAGGCAGCCTATCTCCAGCCTGGGGCTCCCTATATCCAGCTTTGCTGCCCCAAAGTGGGGCCCCTCCCTTGCAGACACTGACATGTTGTATTCGGTTTGAGTCCCTCTGTCACCATGACATGCAGGTATGTTCACCAGCTTTCCACAGGATTTACAGAAACCCTCACCCTTAGGAAAACTGTGTGTCAGGGGAGCCCCTTTCAAAGGGCCATGACAGGCACAGTTGAGGATTTAAACCAGGACCTACATCAGAAGGAAGGGCTATGAACTGCTGAGGCCGATACAAGGACAGGTGCAACATGGAACTGATGACCCACCAGACATTTAACCATCCACATCTTTCCAAGCTGAAAGTGGAGAACTTTTCCAGCTTTCCCAGGTAATTAATGACCTGGCGATCATCTGAATTTCCCTTTCCTCTTTCTGTGTAAATACGCAGGCAAAAGGAAAACGAAAACCACATTTCTTAAAAAGAAATAATATTACAGTGATAGAGTGGTGGTATAATCTCTCATCCATGGTTCTTTGGATAAAAATGCTTCCTTGGACAGAAATATAATTCTCTCTAATAACACCCATGATTTTCTTCCCCATACATCTGGACAGCTAGGGGAGAACTTTAAGAAGTTGACATGGAACACAAAATTTGATTTTTATATTCTGTCAGATGGGCAAATTCAGGACCAAACCATTTAAGAACATTGGGGAAATAACTTGAAATATAATGATCCATTCAATACTTTTATCTTTCTTTTTTAAGAGATGAGATCTCGCTATGTTGCCCAGGCTGGAGTGCAGTGATTATTCACAGGCGAGATCATAGCTCACTGAGGCCTCGAACTCCTAGGCTCAAGCCATCCTCCTGCCTTGGCCTCCTGAGTAGCTGGGACTAGAGGTGCATGCCACCACACCCGGTTCTATACTTTTAAACAATAAAACAGGCCAGGAGTGGTGGCTCACACCTATAATCCAAACACTTCAGGAGCCCAAGGTGGGAGGATTGCTTGAGCCCTGGAGTTTGAAACCAGCCTGGGCAACACACCGAGACTCCATCTCTACAAAAAATACAAAAATTAACCAGGCATGGTGGCACACACCTGTAGTTCCAGCTACTCAGGAGGCTGAGGCAGGAGGAACATCAGAGCCTGGGGAGGTTGAAGCTGCAGTGAGCCATGATTGCACCACTACACTCCAGCCAGGGTGACAGAGTGAGACCCTGTATCAAAAAACAAACAAAAAATAAAATAAAATAAAGGATCTTGAGATTTTCTAATTTTTGCCTTTTAATGGGCAAGAGAAAAAAAATGATCAAATTATGACATGAAACAAAAAGGAACCCAAATGTGGGGTAATATAGCATCTCCTTCCATGATTCTAAGAGGGACAATAAAAACATCCACTTGGGAAGGGAGGCCCCACTCCTTTCCTCTCTTTGCCAAGGTTTCCGCTCATCCCTGAATCACTTCTTTTACTTCTTAAGCCTCACTTCTGTTTCCTGTCTCTACCTCCTCCTTCAGTGTTTAAAGCTCTGCCTCCCCACTCTCTCAACATTTTAAAAATTCTTAATGATGCAACCTGAAGTTGCCATGGCAACTAATTTCCTTGCTGAGGCAGAGGTAGAGGCCTGCGATCGGCCTGCCATTGAAATTTCCAATAATTTTCCTTTTCTTTCAAAATTAAGTAGGGCGTCTAAAGTGTTCCACTGTGGTTTTCCCTGCCCCCGAAGAATCAGACTCCCATGCACTGAAATATCCAGTTATTGCATTTCCCTGGTATCTTTTATGACTTCCTTCTTCTCTGGCATACACACTGTCCCTCTGGAAAAATAACGAGAACACACTCTTTGTTATTTCTCTTTTGTCAGTATGAGAAATGGTTCTGATGAAGTCTAATGACATTTGATGGGTTTTCCCTCTTCTCTCTCTCTCTCTCTTTTTAAAAATTGCCTTTAGTTTCTCATTCTTAAAAACAACTAAGTTTCTTTCTCCTTGAATCTTCAGGACAGCTTTGTAAATAGCACTTCCATGCACAAAACTATTTGAGCCCAAGAGTCTACACTGGTGTCACCACGTGGACTTGCCCGGGAGCTGTTCCTACCTCCTCTGTGTGCCTGAGTGGTTCTCAGTACAGGTGGGGTTGGGCACCTTCTCTCAGGATGCCACTATTCCTGTAGCACCTTGAACAAGCCTCATCTTTCTGCCGTTCCTACTTCCCATCAGTTCCTCCAGCCAGGGACATCCAGCTTCTTCCTGTAGCAGGCCACTGAGTCTGCTCTCCCCAAAGTCCAGTAACTCTGTAACACAATGTCAGTGTGGCATGCTTCCTGCCTCAGTTTCCACGGAGAGACCTGTCATCAAAGTGAGCAGGAGAATCTACAAAGGAAACAAGGAAAAATCAGTTCTATGGTTCTGGGGCCCTCAACCAGGTCAAGAATATTTAAAAAGGAGTCAGAGTGTGGAGCAGGGAAGGGTTTTGCACAGAGACCATCTCTGGGCAAGTTGGGCTGTGCGGAGGAGGGGGAAGGTGGAGAAGCAGGGGGCGTTTACTGTGGCTCTTCCCACTGCTAGCTGATGAGTCCAGTGAATACTTTTTAGTTCTTTTCTTGACCTCCCTAGGCCCAGGACACTGTTATTACTTCCTTCTTTTTGAATTCTTTCCTTCTTTGGCTTTTACAGTAGCAGTCTCTCCGGGATTCTCTGCTACCTCTCCAACTATTCATTCTCAGGGCCTTCCCAGTCGTCCTCTGACACTGACATTTCCCAGGGTTACAGACTCAATTGCTGCTTCTTTCCTGCCCCCCACTGTCTGGGCCATTCATTGTAGCATCTATCCCAAATGTGCATTCCAATTCAAAGCCTCCTTCTAAACAAACTCTATAGCCATGCAACTGGCTCCTGAAAGTCACGTCGGGCTGTCCCACAGACCCTCCAACTAAATAGGTCCCAAACAGGACTCATCATTTTGCCCTCTACTCTTCCCGTGGTCCTATAAACATGGTAAGTTGTGTCATCATCCACACAGGCCAGAAACCTGGGAGGCAGCTTTAAATCTTCTCTCCCACAGTCTCTGTGGTTGACCAGTTACCAGGGCTGTCAAGGCTCCGTGTGAAGAGCTCCCTGGGCCATGCCCAGCAGGGCTCATCACCCCTTGGATGGCCCCCTACAGCAGCCTCCCCTTCATGGCACCACCTGCCACCCATCCTGCCCTCTCTGCCCCAGAGGAGCTCTTTCTCCAATGCAAACATGTCTGGGACAGGCCCTTGCTCAAAGCAAACCATCCTTGCCTTGAGGATGCAAGTCCAAGTCCCTATTATGTCCTTCAGGGCTTACAGAGCCTTCAAGGGTCAGTGCAGGGCAGGGAATGCCTCCAGGCTGAAAGGAAACAGGAACAAAGATAGAGTTATTGTGCAAGTCATGTTATTGTCCCTTCCTCACACACGATGAAGCAAAGAGGCGGTCTCTGCAGTATACACGCAGCGCACTGGGGCAGAGCCAGGACATAAACTTGAGCCTTCTAAGTTCTGTGCTTTTCCTAGAGGACTAGGACTGGTTGCTACAGGCAGGGGCCTTGGAGTCTTTTTTCCTCTGTCCCTCAGACCTATGGATACAGCCCACAAACCATGACAGTGTGACCGTCTCTCTCCACTTGGCTGGCTTGGTTATTCATTCAGTTCCCATTTGTTGGTGCACCTGCTTGGGGACAGATCCTGTGCCAAGTGCTGGGATGTGGAAACAAGTAAGAAACTCTCTCTGTCCTCCAATAGCTCCCAGTCCTAGGGAGGATTTGGGAGCTGGATGCTGGATCAGACCCCTATGAAACAATGGTGGAATCAGGGGAACCTCTTAACTTTTCTAGCTACAAGTTCAGCCTCTGTGAGATGAAGGGAATTATATCTTCCTATGACTGAGCTTGGGAGCTACACAGGCCTGGGTCAATTCCTGGCACCTACCACTTAGTAACTGTGACCCTGGTCACATTGCATAACTACACAGTCTTTGTTTCCTTATCTGCAAAGTAGAAACAGTCAGAATCTCCACCTTACAGGACTATATCAATAGTCAGGTGAGCTGATGCATGATAAATGCTCACTGCAGCAACCTAACCTCCAGTGAGTACTTGGGATACCTGAAGGAGAGAACTTAGAAGGGGAGGTGGTCAGGAAAGCTGTGCTGGGGAATGAATGGCTTAAGTTAAAGTGTGGGGGTAAGACATAGCAAGGGAATGTACACTGTTGCTGGGAATGTGAATTAGCCTTGCCATGATAGACATCAGTGTAGCAGTTCTCACAAAATTACCATATGACCCAGCAATCCCTGTTGGTTAGATACAAAGGAAATGAAATCAGCACCATGTAGAGATATGTGCACTCCCATATTCAATACCGCTTTATTGGATACAATAACTGGGATACAGAAACAAAGTATCCATGTCTCAGACAAATGGATATACACAATGTGTCTTAGTCTGTTTTGTGCTGCTGTAAGACAATACCTGAGACTAGGTAACTTACAAAGAAAAGCTTATTCTCTCACAGTTCTGAAGGCTGGGAAGTCCAAGATCAGGGCACCCACATCTGGGAGGGCCTTGCTGTGTCCTCACATGGTGGGAGGCTGAAGAGCAGGAGAGTACCCAGCTCTCTCTGTCAAGCCCCTTTATAAGGGCACTGATCCTATACATGTGGGAGGAGCCCTCATGCCCTAATCACCTCTTAAAGCCCTTACCTCTTAATACTATGACATTGGCAACACCTGAATTTTGGAGGGGACATATTCAAACTATAGCACAATGGAATATTGTTTAGCCTTTAAAAAGGAGATCCTGCCATTTGTGACAATATGAATGAACCTAGAAGATATTGTGCTAAGCAAAATAAGCCAGACACAGAAAGAAAAATCCTGCGTGATTTCACGTGTATGTGGAATCTGAAAAAACAAACTCATGGTGGGTACCAGGGGAGAGGAATGGGAAGGTGTAAGTCAAAGGGTACGAAGCTTCAGTCACGTAGGATGAGTAAGTACAGAGATATAATGTACAACATGAGGACTGGAGTTAATAATATTGTATTGTATACCGGACATTTTCTAAGAGTAGATTTTAGGTGCTCTTACCACACACACACATATAAGGTGACAAAGCGAGATGATGGATATATTAATTTGCTTGAGTGTAGTAATCATTTCACTATGCACATGTATATCCAAACATCATGTGGTACCCATTCACTATATACAATAAAAAATAGCAGGGGGAGTGTGTGTGTCTGTGTGTGTGTGTGGTGTATACTATGTGTGTATATGGAGTGTTTGTGGGTGTATGTGTATGATTTCGTCACAGGTGCATAGTGGTGAGAGATGAGACTGGAGGAGGCTTAAGGGTGACCTTAGGTGACCGAGGATGACCTTAGGTCTCATTAGGTGGTTTTGGCTGTATTCTGGGGGGCCCCGGGAGCCACTGGAAAGTTGGTTGCAGGTAAGGTGATGTGTGGCCTGGTCCCTCCAGCAGGCAGGACTGTGGGGGATAGCCTGAGGGGGTGAGCCAGGGGGAGGAAAAGACGGCCAGGAGATGTCTGTGGAGCCCAAGGGGTAGAGGCAGGCCTCAGACCAACTGGCGTAGAAAGTGTCTGAATGACTCCCATGGAGCCACCAAGTGAATACCTCTGAGCCCCCGACGGGCAGGTGTGTGCTGGTTGCGGGAATCAGGACACAAACAAGCCCAGCCCCTGTCGCTGTCATGTCACTGGGATCTGAGACAAGTATACAGCTGTCTCCACAGATTCTTGATTTCTGATTTGCAGACCTGTGATTTGGCAGCTTGGAATCACTATTATTTAGCACCTAAAATAAGGAGTCCCTGACACATGGTAGGCACTCAATAAATATTTGGGAAGGGAATGCATGATTTCTGGGTGCATTTCCCATCTTTGTTCAAATGGCAGATGTAGTCATGTCTTGATTTAGAGCAGAAAGTGTCCTGAATTAAGACCTCGGCCTGGCCCTGCATACAAACTCTGAGTGTCTTTAGCTGACAAACCTTTCCAGCCTCAGTTTCCTTCTGGGTCCTGCTGCCCTCTTCCCCTTGCACCAAGGTTAAAGGAGAGAACATATGCGGTGCTGTTTGTGCAAACGGCAGAGGCTAAGAAATCTTTGCTACAGTTTGTTCCATGAGCGGCTGGAGCAGTGGAGGGGACGGGATGGAATCCATCCCCACTAGTCTCAGGGGTGTGCCAAGGGAGACTGCATTCCAGGACAACAGCAGGGCTCTTCTGCACTTTCTATTTTGTCTACACCCCAGAGGTATTAGGTAACTCCGTGAAACCTAAGTGCCTTAAGGGATTAGAGAAATTCAATTAAATTCAGACAACCTTCACACTCGTCATCCAATTTGCACACACCAAACCAAACAGACCCCCAAATCATCTCAAGTTCACCCAGCACTCTCTCTTCTCTTTGTATTCCTCCTACTATCTACTGAGATAAATGGAGTCCATGAGGAAAATTCTTCCCTTTGAGCCTTTTCAGACCTCCTAAGCAAAGATGACTTATCCAGCATCATTGGAGGTTAAAGAATGGCTCAAAGCCTTGAATGGAAACAGAAAGTGTATCTATTTACTTGGAGAGTTTCCTCTCCAACTCCTTCACATTAGGCATCAATAGCGCTGGTGGAACAATGCCTGCAACCCACCTGGCGGAGGAGCCCCAAAGCAGAAGGCAATGCAATTGACTGCGAGTCAAGGTCTCCCTGTGATGGAAGGAGAACACTCAGTAGCGATGATAAAGCACTCAGAAAGTAATGATGTACTTAAATGTACACATGAAGCACTTTTAATGTTTCTTCTTTTGACAAAGAGAAAACTGAAGTGGGCAGCTTTGGTGAAACGAACACCTCTGTCCCTAACTTATGCTGAGTGGTTGATCTAGGAATGTGAGCACTGTCAACAAAGGCGTTATCACCAACAAAGGATTATTTTAGAGGCTGAGAAGCAGGCCTTTGCCTCTGTTGCTTTATCTTTGCCTGTGAAAACATTTCTGTTAATATGCTGCTGGAAGAGAGAGGTACTCTACCAGTGTCTGCAGGAGATGGACATTTGGAGCAAAACTTGTACATCAAGGAGGTGAGACAGTATGGCGGCGGTGAGGGAAAAACATGCTAGATTCCTTTCCAGGAGAGATGGGGTCTATTTCAGATATCTAAGTTAGCAGATGGGAACCTAAGGAGCCCCACAAGAAAAGAGATGTATTGGTTAGTTATTGCTACAAAATGCTGCATAACAAACCACCCCAAAACTCAGTAGTCTCAAACATCACTTATTCTTACCAATCTGCAGGTTGTCTGGGCTCAGATAGCAGCTCTGCTTCACACTTGGATCTGGTGATGCTTGGTGGGGCATCTCTGCTTTATGTGTATCTCCATTCAGTGGCTCAGGCTAAGGGACAGCAGCTACCCAGGTGAAAGGTTTCTTACAGGAATGGCAGAAGCTCAAGACAACAAGGTCTCCTAAGGTTTAGGTCTGGAAATGTCCAGCTTACTCCTGCTGGTATGTCACTACCGAGGAAGTCACACCACTAAGCCCAAAGTCAGGAGGTAGGGAAAAGCCCTTTGTCCACAACAAGGCCATCTCAAGCTTGTGAGTGCAGGGAAAGGTGAGGCATTGGAGCCAACCATTTAATCTGCCTCAGGAAATGGCATTGCTGAGCATCCACCATTTCCCATTCACATACGCGGGTCTGTGATGCGTACTTTCTCATTTGTTTTTCTCAGCAATTCTGGAAAATAGGCATTACTATTTCCATAGATGAGATCTGACAAGGGAAAGTAACTTGAAGAAGCTTACACAGCAGAGTTGGGATCAGTACTTAGGTCGGTCTCATTCCAAAACCCAGACTCTTCCTGCCATGCCACTGACCCATGCTGGGATTTTTCCTTTGGCAAATAGGACTGAAATCCCATTTTGCCTCCCTTCACAAGCTTGTGTGAAGCTCAAACAAGACAATGTATAGAAAATTGCTTTTGAATCTCAAAGCACTATATAAATGTAAGGCTATATTGTTCAATATTATCCAAGCCTCCGCTATGATAAATATAGAATTTGAGTGAGGCTATCTCAGTCCCAGTCCCAGTTAACTTCATGAGTAGTCCTGGTCGTGTCCTTTTTCCTTGGTCGATCCCACTCTTTTCATTTTGAAGAAGGGATATGAATTATATCCTTATGTATTAAATGGTGATGTTCTGGATGGTCATGGGCAAAAGGGATGGGATGGTTGGGGCTTTGCGGGTCACAGGGCATAGATGTGGGACAGCCAGAGGATGGGCGGAGCCCAGGAATTGATGTGGTCAAGGCAAAATAAGGTTAATTATGTTAATCAGTTCAATGGAGGCTGTTTACTGATCCTGGAGGTCGGAACAAGCCAGGAAGATGCCAATGGGCAGAAGGACACAGGCTCTAAGACGAATGGCAGAGCAGAGAGTCAGAGGCTATGCAGGGGGATCGCAACCCCACCAGCCAATGGAATAGCCAAAGGCGAGGTCAGGCCGGAGGCAAGAGGTGCCCAAAGCCAAGTGTTCGTTGTTGAGGATGCAAGGCAGAATCTAGGCAAAGGCTCAAGAGGAGGATCAGAGCCTGGCCACAGTGTTTCAGCTGCAAGAGGGTCAGGGACACAGACTGCAAGGAGACTTAACTCCCTGCACTTGAATTACTTCTCCCAGGATGTTTCTTAAAAGTTCCCAGCTGGGAAGTAAACCAGTCCCAGAAAGTGGGCTGTCCAGGGACTACAGGTAAGTAGGAGTTCTGGCTGGAAGAAAGGGAAAGCGGGCAGAAAGAAGAGTAGAGACTGCCTAAGAAAGAGTAGTTAGTAGATGAACCCTTTGTGAAAAGACTGAGTGATAGAGAACCATGAATTGCATCAATATTTTTAGTGGGCATATCATCTCCAGAGAGTTGTCCAGACCATTTGTGAATCCACCTTTCCATCCATCCATCATGTAAACATCAAACATCCATCCATCCTGTAAACATCAAACATCCATCCATCCATCCATCCATCCATCCATCCATCCATCCATCCATCTGTCCATCCACATATTCATTCTTGCAACCAGTATTTCTTGAACAGTGATCATAAGGCATGCAATGAGTAAATAAAGTGCAGTAAAAGGGTGATGTTTTCAGAACGCCTGCTATATACAAAGCACTTTACATAAAATGTCCAGTTTAATTCTCACAACAACTCTAAGATTATGTGTGGTTTGACAACAGTGAAAAATGAGATTCAGAGAAGTCTGTCACTTGCCCAAGGTCACACCGTTGTCAAAGACAAAGCCGTAATTCAAATCCAGTCCCTCTGACTCTCAAAGCCCTCTTCCTTCCAAGTACTGGTCCATCTGCACTCCTTAAGTTTGTTTCACTAGATGGGCACATGCGGCTATAAGTCCTAACCATTTCCTGGTATGAAAATCCCATCATCGCCCTTGGTAAAAGGCCAAGGCACCCAAGGAAGCCTGTGTTATAAATTACAAGCCCAAATGCGCCCCACAACACTGCATCTCTGATTGCTAGAGACAGCAGGAGAGTGACGAGAGCTGGGGCAGGTGAACTTTCTTGGCTGCTCATGGTGCCATGTTGATGAGCCTCTTGCAAGAGCATCGCCCACACTTTGTGCTCCTTACCAGGCTTCTGGATGCCGCTGAGAGGACCGCTGTTACTTCTGGATGGCTGCAGTGTCTTCTCGAGGCCCCGAGGAACAGCCTGCTGGGGATGGGAGTATTATCTTGAAGTCACATAGCCAGAGAAAGTTTGAGTTAGAGGAGACCTGAGCTCTCACCTTGTCCAGATGGCAAAACTGAGCCTGGAGAGGGTAGCAGAAGCTTCACGTGTCCCCTCGAGTTCACTCGTCCACTTCATCCCCTGTGATCACTTGATCATTTTCAGGCCTACAGGCTGCTGATGTGCCTCCACTCCCAACAGCCTGCCATGCGTCTTTGTGCTGGAGGACTGCCTTCAGGTCATGTTCATGAATGCCTGGCCATGCTTGGGAACTGGGTTGATGTTCTGCAGAGGTCAGCGCTTCTCCAGTGATGGGCTGGTGCGGAGGTATGAATGCTGCAGCTCCCTCACCCTGACTGGAACAACTCAGGTCGGGGCTCTGAGCCACAGTTGCTCTCCATGGGACTTTGTTTGGTGCCAATTCCTTGTTGGTGTCCTTCCCTCCCCTGTTCCACCTCCTTGTCCCCCCACCCGATTTTCCTGGAACACTTCTTCATTGATTATTTCACAGGAATCCTCATTTCAGGAGCTGCTTCTGGGGAACTCATTTTAAGTCAGAAAGGCAGAGTGGTCTCAAGGAGAACCAGCTAAGAATCTTGCACCAAGCAGAGCCAAGCTCTGGGTTTTTAACTCTCCGAGTTTTCTCTGGGTCATATAAGAGTGGAATTGGATACTGCTTCTACTCCTACGGCCTTCCGTGATAGCTGCACCCGGAGTTATCGGTGTTCAAACCCAAAAAACTGATTTATCACTCACATTACAATCTAATGCAGGTGTTCCTGGCCAGTCAGCCACCCTGTGCTCACTGCGCCCTTCCATCTTGTGCTCCTGTGTCTTGGGGTACTCTTCTGTCCAGCCGGTGGATGTTGAAAGAGCTTGCAGGAGCGCATGGAAGGGTGTTGTGGGCTGGACCTAGACGTGGTGCCCATCCCTTCAGCCCGCATTTCCTCGGCCAGAACCCAGTCTTGTGGCCACACCTAATAAAGAGGCCGGAGCATCTCACTAGCTGTGTGTCCCTGTGGAAAAGGAGAGGAGTTTCATTGAACACACACTGTAATCTCTACCACAGGCAAGTGACTTAACCTCTCTGACTGGGCTGTGCGGTAAGTGGGGAGCCGTAACACCCCCTTCCTCTGGTGTTGTGAGGTTGCTTCTAGAGGAACTGCATAGAGTGAGTGCATGGGACACGTGAGCTCTCATTTCCTTCTTAAATTGTTGTTTTCAAATCTGGGCTCAGCACCGCTGCATGGGGACAAAAACTGTTAGTGCCCCTGGCAGCATCTCCTAAAAACCTCCCCTCTCCAGCCCGAAAGGAAGCCCCACAGCCTCCTCTTCCAGATCCCACAAGTTGTCTGAGAGCTGAGGTCTTTCATCCTCCCCTGCCTAAAAGCTTGAGATGGAAACACAACACACGAAAGGGCACCGTGAAGCGTCCATTAACCTCCGACCTCGTTAGAAGCCGCGTGTTCAAGGCCTGTCGGTGTCTCTGCATCACAGCCGGTCCCCTGTGCCCCTCATGGGTGTTGTCATTGTCATTCAAAATACCTGGGAAAATATACTTTATTGAATCTATTTCCACATTGAATGCAAACATACAAGTCTGCTTCTTTCAGCAGAAATGCTTTTCAGAGTTCTTTTATCCCCCTCATCTAATTCCTCCTTCTTTAAATAAAAGACTCCTTGTTTTCCCCCCTTGGCAGTGTTGTTCAGCAGGTGGTATTATATGGAGGTTTTTCTACAGTGGAAGCCTTCAGTGACCCTCATCTTAAGGAACTGCTTAAGCATTCAATAATAGCCCATACAGTGGCTCTCTAAAAATAAACATCTGCTTAGAAAGAATTTAACCCGAGGACACCACACTTCAGAGGAGAGGGCATCCTTAATGGACTCTTAGTGCAGAGCCGAAAAGGAGTCCATTGCAGCTGGAAACTGCCAGCTTCTCGTCGTCATGATACCCGGGATGTTGTTAACTGCTGGGCCAGGTGGGCTTGGTGAGTGGAGATGAGAGCGGCCTGCCGAGGGCGAGAGCTGGGGAGAGAAGGTGCTTCCTGCCTGGTTCCTTTGTTAGTCTGTGGACCACCCTTTCTGCACACATGAAGAGGAACAAAGGGGTGAGGAAGCACCTTGGGCGTGACATGAGGATAGCCATGGGCCACAGCCAGGCCTGGCGTCCTGTTCTGGTTTTGCCATGTCCTGCTTGGGTGACCCGGGGCGAGCTCTCTACCTTCTGAGCTTCATGTCTGCATCAGAAAACTGGAGCTGGGAAATCTCTCTCAGAGTGGCTGTGAGGATTAGAGACTGCATCTGGGAAACTCCAGCGTGGGGCCTGGCAGATCACGAACATTCGATAATACAGTGGGTGTGGTCACCAGGTCCCTGAGCTGCAGGGGAAAGACAGAGGCATTGCTGGTGCAGCTCGGAAAAGAGATGAAACTCATGTGTCAGATCCCAGCAAGCAGAATGGGGAAACACCCACGGCATGGTTTGGAAAGACCCCGACATTGCGTGGGGGGTTATGTGAGGCAAATTCAAATAACGGATGCTGCAAGTGTCATCTCAGGCTCTCCCCACGACAGCCCCATGAGAAAGGTCTGGTGATCCCATTTTACAGGTGAGGAGACTGTGGCACAGAGCTGTGAGTATGCCACCCAACCTGCAGGGGGAGCCAGAGTTCAGTCTCAGAACTGGGCTCTTTTTACTCCACAATTCTACTTCCATTAGTGTCTGCCTTAGAATTTCTCTCCCACAACACACGACCTACTACTCATCTGTATAGATTCCACCATTTTCCTTTGCACAAAGTGCTTGGTATGGAGGTACAGGTAGGAGAGAGTGGCTAAGGTAAAGTCTTTGCACAGCTGCGGAGCTCCTTGCAACGGCATGGATCATGAGTTAGAGAGGGCCAGATAGTAACAGGTACTGGTGAGGATGTGGAGAAATCACAATCCCATACATGCTGGCGGACATGTAAAATAGCACAGCCACATTGGAAAGAGCCTGACAGTTTCCCGAATAGTAAACTGTAGACTTACCATATGACCTAGCAATTCCGCTCCTGGGTACATACCCAAGAGAAATGAAAACATGTGCCCATGCAAAAACTTGTACAGAAATGCTCATGGCACCACTCTTCATAATAGCCAAAAGGCAGAAACAACCCAAATGTCCAACAATGGGTGAATGGATACACAAAGTGTTGTCTATTCATGCAAGAGAATACTATTCAGCTATAAGAAGGAACAAAGCACTGACACATACTACCATGTGAAGGAACCTTGGAGACACTGTGCTAAGTGAAAGAAGCCAGACATAAAAGACATATAGTACATGGTTCCATTTATAATGTATGTCCAGAATAGGCAAATCTATAGAGACAGAAAGTAGGTTCGTGGTTCCTTAGGTCTGGGGAGATGGGAGAATGAGGAGGGAAGCTAAAAGGGGGTACATTATTTTATTTTTATTTATTTATTGTTTTGAGATGGAGTCTCACTCTGTCACCCAGGATGGAGTGCAGTGGCTTAATCTCAACTCACTGCAACCTAAGCCTCCTAGGTTCAAGCAATTCTCATGCCTCAGCCTCCCAAGTAGCTGGGATTACAGGCCTGCACCACCATGCCTGGGTAATTTTTGTATTTTTAGTACAGACAGGGTTTCACCATGTTGGCCAGGCTGGTCTTGAACTCCTGACCCCAAGTGATCTGCCCACATTGGCCTCCCAAAGTGCTGGGATTACAGGTGTGAGCCGCAGCGCCCAGCTCAGGGTTTATTTTTGAGGTGAGGAAAATGTTCAAAATTGGCTGTGGCAATGTTTGCACATAGCCGTGAATATATTAAAAACCACTGAGGCCAGGCACGGTGGCATATGCCTGTAATCCCAACACTTTAGGAGGCCGAGGCGGGGGGATCCCTTGAGCCCAGGAGTTCGAGGCTGCACTGAGCCGTGATGACACTACTGCACTCCAGCCTGGGCCACAGAGCAAAACCCTGTTTATAAAAATAAATAATAAGAAAGTAAAAACCATTGAATTGAACACTTTAAATGAGTGAATTGTATGGTATGTGATTATGTCTTAATACAGCTGTTATTTGAGGAAAAAAGAGTTGTAGGGGGTCGGTGCCTAAAAAAAGAAAATTGGGTGCCATTTTTAGAAGATTAGAGAACAGATGCTGGGCAGGGAAAAACAGTCAATGCCCACTTTTACACGACTTATAGAGAGATGAAGCGCTATCATGTGTAAAGGCGCCTCGCCTGTGCCTGCTGGTGGCGGGACTTCAGCAAACATGAGTTTCTTTTCCTTTCCCTCCTCCTTGAATACCTTTGTGTAGACCCTTAGTCTCAATGGACTTAACAAGCGGAGCCGAGTTTCCTCCCTGCTTTGAGGTGGGAAAGAAAACTGTTATAAGCCGGTATTTCTAAATGAGACGAAGCAGGTGGAAAGGCACCCATAGTCAAGGAATCTGGGGCTGTGCTTGGTGCCGTAGAAGGTCACTGGCATCTGTTGGAGTGTGCTGTGTGCTGTGCCAGGACCCCCCTCCCTTGCCCCTCCCACCTAGAAGCACCAAGTGTGACTGGTTTCCTATGGAACCCCCTTGGGAAAAGAGCTCGAGTCCACAATCAAAGTGTCAAGAAGTGACTGACCCCTCACAGGCCTCTACCTGCCATGGTCTCTGAGCTCTGGACTTGGTCCCCAATGAGAGACTCCACATCCCCTGAGGGTCCAGCCCTGGCCCGAGAGCTGGCCCGATCCTTTTGCCTGGGGCTCGACAGTCAGTTGCACCCTGGATGCTCTTCCTAATTTCATCTGAGGCCTCACCGTGTTGACCTGGCCTCTTCCTGCTTGCCCCTCAGGCTGCTCCACCCTTCAGCCAGCAGGTCTCACTAAATATTCCAAGGCCACTTGGGCTTCGGGACAAGGTGAGAGGTCAGCGAGGCCGGGAGCATCTCTCGTGTGTCTGGGAATAGGCCACTTAGGCCATGTGGCCGGGGGGGCGGGGCTTGATTCTCTTGGAGCCTGAGATAGAGGTGCAAGCAGCACAAGGGACGGGATTCTGACAAGGTCCTTCTCAAAAGACTTTCTGGCTCCCCCACCTGACCTCTCCACTAGCATTGTCATTCAGTCCTTCGAGGGCCAGCTCTGCATCAGTGAAATGGGGTCATAATACCTATTTCTTGAACTGCAGGGAAGTTTAAATGAGAAGAGTTTTGTGATAACACCTAACAGAGTGGCATAAATAGGTGCTCACTAAAGCTTTTCATCGTCACCATCATCATCAATGATGTAGCCCAGGGGAGTCAGTCCTTCCAGATCATTCAGGTAGATGGGTCCTTCTGCAGAGTATTGTGTGCTGTGTCCATTTTATTTTTCCTGGATTGGAAAATGGCCCTCCCATTCATTTTGTTGTGGAAACGGAGCCACATCCAGATGACTTAGCTGGGGTAAGTTCCCTGTGAGCATACCGTATAGGTCAGCTTTCAACTGAGATCGCTTGGGGTGTGCAGCTCTCTCCTCTCCCTGGAGCCCCTGCCTTCCCCTGGGATGAGCCTGGCACAGTTTCAGCAGGGGACTAAGCAGGTCATTAATGAGGGACCTGTTCAAAAAGCCAGAAAATATCACCCCCAAGATATCGACATAATGTATTCATGCCATAGGTCATTGGCTGAGCCTCCCTAATTAATGAGATCTGCCTGTCGGTACCAGTTTTGAGGGAGGTGTGTGTCTGTAGAAAAACTGGCTGCTTTCATCAGCCTGGGCAGAATGTGGCAGGCCAAGCCCCTGGGCTGCTGATCCTAGCAGAGGGAAGGGCCTGGGAGCCAGGTTCTGGGGCTGGCTGAGAAACACCCACGGGGGACAGACCACCCCATCTGCCTGGTAGCTTGGTTGGTGCCTTGAGGGAGAGGGCAATTTATTCATTCGTTTGACAGCTACTAAGCACCTACTATGCACAGCACAGTGCTAAATGATAGCAGACACGTAGCTAGTAAGTGAGCATCATCCCCGCCCTCGTGTTGGAGGAAGACAGAAATAATCACACGAGAAAACACAGTAGAGGGTATGGTAGTAAGGGCTACTGGGGAAAATAAGCTAGAGTGGGGGCGGGGTGAAGGGGATGGGAAGGACTGTGGCCTCCGTTCCTTGTGGGATGAGTGGCCAGCAGGGTGTCTGGACCTAACTTACACTCTCACCAGGTCGTCTGTTGACCAAAGTGAGCCTTTCTCCAAGTGGTTTGCCACTCACCTGGCACCCACTGTGGACAGGGGCACAGGGGACAGACTGGAAGGAGGTGGCTTAGGGAGGACTCTCAGAGGGTGTTCCGAAAAGCAGGGCTTATGGCGGGAGGAAGCAGGGTTGCTCATAGTAACAAGGAACCTCGAATGTGGATGTTGGGCAGACTGTCCAGATAAGGTTACGGACACCGTCTCATGGACACACTGAAGGATGGAAACAAGGAAACTCTCTCTGTGCAACTTCTGTGTGTGTGTCCCGCAGAGACCCTGATATGGTTTGGCTCTGTGTCCCCACCCAAATCTCATCTTGAATTGTACTCCCATAATTCCCACGTGTTGTGGGAGGGATCTGGTGGGAGATAATTGAATCATGGGGATGGTTTTCCCCATACTGTCTCGAATAAGTCTCACAAGATCTGATGGTTTGATAAGAGGACCCATGACCTTTGCTTGGCTCTCATTTTCTCTTTGCCTGCCACCATCTACGTAAAATGTGACTTGCTCCTCCTCGCCCTCCGCCATGATTGTGAGGCTTCCCCAGCCACGTGGAACTGTGAGTTCTCCATTAAACATCTTTCCTTTGTAAATTGCCCAGTCTCGGGTATGTCTTTATCAGCAGCGTGAAAACAGACTAATACAGACCCTGTTCCTGGGGTGCAGGCAGGGTGGTAAAAATCCATTAAGCAAAACCAATGTGGTTATTATCTTGTGACTAGCACAGTAAATTATGCTGCATTTTTTTCGTTAAAAGCGTTGGTTTAGTAAATGTACACATGAGATGTATATCACAAACATTGTGACTGTTGTGGCGTTTTTGTTTTTCTGGCCTCAGAGGAAGTAGTTCTGATACCTGGGCTGGCTCTCTTTGTTGTTCAGCACACATTAAATACTTACTGACTGCCGACTATTTATGGCCAGCTCTGCTCCAGGTGCAGGGATATGGTAGGGAGTGAAACAGGCGGAGGCATCTGCCCTCCTGGGGCCGTGCCCTCAGTGGGTGGAGACAAACAAGTGGGTGAATGTGTTATATGTCAGGTGGATGTGCTATGAAGATGATGCAGGAGCTGAGGCTGGAGAGTGGGGAGCTGGGCAGGGGCAGGGGGTTGAGCCTGGGGTGGGGAATGGGTTGCGTGGTGGGAGAATAGGGCCTGAGGGTTGCCTGGCTTCCCTGGACCATACACGGATGAGGAATGATGTCGGAATCCCCAGCACCTTGGGGGAACTGAAGAAGCCAGAGGGGGACTCACTGCACTATTTTTCCTCATGACCTCAAGGCAGATGGAGGGGGTGAGGCTGTGAGTGGTGGTGGTGGTGGGATGTAGGGAGTGAGGGAGGGGCTTCCAGGAGCAGGCAGGCCTCCTGGGGCCCCCTCTTCACCTGTGCTTGGCCAGAGGCAGGAAGATGGAGCTAGACCAGGTGGAGCTCCTGGGTTTGAGTTGTGGGTCGGGAAGGGGAGAGGAGATAGAGAACACTCTGTCGGTGCCCACCCACGCCCCGCAGCCTGTCCCAGAGGCCACCTGCAGGCAGCTCTTAGCCCCGTGTGGACGGTTTGCTGTGTCTTTCTCCCACCAAGGGTGTTCCCTCCCCACAGGGCAGCAGAGAGGCCTGGGAGCTTGTGACCAGGGAGCCCCCTCAGTCAGTGAGGAAGCGTGGCTGGTAGACAAATGCTCCCTGGCCCCCACTTCCCTGTTCCTACAGGGGATGGGTCAGGGGTTCTCTGAGGGTCCCCAATGCCACCATTTACAGCCTTTTGCCCCACTTCGGCCTCACTTCCCAACTCCCTCACCTGCTTCCTGGGATCACCTCTGAAACAAACTACTTGCACCCAAATCCTTGTCTCAGGAAGAGATGGGGAACCCAAACTAAGATGAGGAGAGAGGCATTCATCCCTCATGTTGCCACCAGCTCCCTAGCCCTGCTGGAGAGATCGTGGCCAGGAGGGAGGAAAGTGACCTTACAAGATAGGGACATCGTCTGGCCCCGAGCCTCATTGATAGAATTGGTGCAGACACTGTCTCCGTGGTGCCTCCTTCCCCTGTCTCCACATGCCCTGTGTGGCAGGGCGGCCCACCTCCCTGGTCTCTGGATAGTCTTAGTTCTCTCTTCAAATTCCTGGTCGAGCTTCACAAAGAAGCAGTGTCCAGGCAAGTTCACTAGGGCCAGAAAGTGACAGGCAAATCTCACTCCCAGCCCTGGGAGAAGCATCCAGCTGTGAGATGCTGGGCACGTGGCCTGGGCCTCTCCGGGCTGTGCTCTTCTCTTCTGTATGTTGGGGTGATCGTGCCCCTCCAAGCTGCTGTCATATCACTGTGACAGCAAAGCTCACCAACGGCCAGTGCATATCCATGGCAGTGGTTATTCTCCATGTGAACTCAAAATCCTGAGTGCTTGGGCAGTGGGTGGATGCTATGGGAGTGCTAAGGCAGTGGGTGGGTGCTATGGGAGTGCTAAGGCAGTGGGTGGGTGCTAGGGGCAGTGCTGACTTAGTAGATTGGGGTGTTCCTGCACCCCAGATTTTCCAGGACCTCCAACAGCTAAATAATGGATTAACTGAGTCATTGCATTTTCCTCTGCCTTGTGTGGGGAAGGGCTTGGGGGAACTCTGCCCCCAAGTTCCCAGTTTGGCCCATAAATAGGAAGTGATGTCACCCTCTGCCTCACCAGGGAAGCGCTGGGCACCTTCCTGCAACACCTCAGCCATTTGCAGGGAGGATTGAACAGGAGTTTCCCTTCGCCTTCCTCCCCTGGGGAAAAGGGTATCTTGAGAGCTCCAGGCCCTGGGCTGGGGTCTCTCTTGGGCCAGGTTAATAGGACAGGATCGCTGCTCCTCTACGGCCCCTCTTGTTTTATCCCTTTCTTTGGATCAGCAGTGGCTCACACATAGTTTACACTGGCTGGATCGGCTGTTTACCATGGAGCAAAAGCCGGCCATGGTTCCAGGCTGCGGGTCCCTCCTCCTGGCCAGTCACAGAGCCCATGTTTTTATCTGCGTGGAGCCCACAAGCCTGTTCCTAATCTCTTCTGTTTTGAACTTGGAGGGGGAGGAGAGGTGAATGATGTGCGTTAATATCAACCTTGGGCTGATTTTAAATTATGATTCTACTTTATAACTTGACGATTGTGTCTTTCATTGTGAACTGTTTTAAATCTGCCCCAGAAAATACAGGGTGTGGAGAAATATAAAAAATTCTCTTGGGGGCTGGGTAAGGATGAATTGTATTTTTGTTTCTAATGTCATTTTATTTTATAATAGGGGTTAAATGTAAAACGAAATGAGATTTGATTTTTCTCTTTAAAAGCAACCTGAAACAATTAGACATCTCTGTCAGCACTCACCAAAGTTCTTCACACACATTGGCCTTGTGGTCAGGCCTCTGCATGTTTTATCAATAAATTCACAGACTAGGGAGAACTTCATCAGAAGACTTGGCTCCATTTAGATTAAGAAAATATGGTTGCCGGGTGCTGTGGCACATGCCTGTAATCCCAGCATTTTGGGAGGCCGAGGCAGGTGGATCACCTGAGGTCAGGACTTCGAGACCACCCTGGCCAACTGGTGAAACCCCGTCTCTACTAAAAAAAAAAAAAAAAAAAAAAAAACCTGGCGTCGTGGTGCATGCCTGTAATCCCAGCTACTCGGGAGGCTGAGGCAGGAGAATTGCTTGAACCTGGAAAGCAGAGGTTGCAATGAGCCGAGGTTGTGCCACTCCACTCCAGCCTGGGTGACAGAGCAAGACTCTGTCTCAAAAAAAAAAAAAAAAAAGGAAAAAAAGAAAAAGAAAATGTGGTCACTTTGAAGGGGATAGAAAGGACAGCGGTTTGGGAGCAGCTGCAGTCCCCGCTCAGTCCCTAAATGACAGCGTGGCCTTGGACAAGTCACGGCCTCTTAGTGAGGGGGGCCTCAGTTTCCCCATTTATAAAATGATGTGGCTGAATGAGTTGATCGGAAAGGCTCCTTTGCCCTCTACTTCTAGGTCTCCATCAAATACAAATCAAAACAGTTGTTAGTGTGAGTGCTGACGTAAATACCCATTTTCCAAGGTTCTGAATCCACCGGGTCAGATTGTATGTGCACCTGCCCCACAGAGATTCAGTCTGCCTGCTGGGATGAAGCCTTTGTACACAGAGTCTTGAAGGATAATAAGTCCTTTGCTTAGGGAGCAGTGCATTAGGGATAAGATGACTATAATTTCTTGTCTGCAAAGATATGGCTTCAAAAGGAGAATTCCTGCTTGCAGAAGTACAAGGACAGCAACGCCAACAACAAAAATGCATGTGAAATTAGAGGGAAGAAAGGAAGACTCAGGCATAGCTATTTTGGAGATTTTCCATCATTCAGATTGTTTGGGAAATAGGAAAAGCACATTGTCTGCTTCAAAAACCCTTCAGGAAATTATTAAAAATGCTGAATTCCTGTATAATCACCAAATCTCCTGAAGTGCACAAATTATACACATTGTGAATGAGAATAAATTTATGACTAGGAACTCATTTGAAATGAACTAAAAGTTGGACACTCTTTGTTGTGGTGCTAAATGAGATTTTGAAAGAGAAATCCTTTAAATAGACACATCTATATTATACTCAAAGGGGGAAAAAACCTATCAATAGATTGTTGGGACGTTTCTTTTTCGTTTGTATTGAGAAAACAATATGACAGCAACATTAAAGAGAATTGTGAAAAACATCTTAGTCTTTCTATACAAATCTTCCAACAATTATTTTCGTTTTTCTATGTTTTATAGTCTATGAGCATACATATTTTGTAATACTCAAAACAGAGTATAAATACGTTGTTATATCTTAATCTTTTTCTCTCAATAGTACTTCCTAAGCATCTTTCTGGGTAGTACAGTTTTGTTTTGTTTTTAATCATCACAGTTGTTCAAAGCTGTGTAATATTCCCACCAGCAGGAATATACCAGTCGAGGTGTCCATTCCCTGAGACACAAACGTTGGCTTCAGCTCCCCTCTGTTTTTATTGTTGCCGATCAAGGTTCAGGTAATATGTTTTTCTCCCACCTTGTCATCTCTTGAATTAGTCCCAGGTGTGGAAATTGTTGATTCAAGGGCATTTTAAAGGCTTTTGATAGTTCTTATCTTTCACCGTCCTAAAGCAGTCCATTGTAACAATGCACTATTTTATCAGGCCTGCAACTCCGTCTCACAAGCATTGCACAGGTCTATTTAAAATCGTTCCCCCCAATTAATTGTTATAACACGGTATTTCAAGGGTGCTGTAAAGTGAATTTCTTTGCTTCATAGCCAGAAATAGTATTTTTCCTTGCGTTTACTATTTGTGCAGTTTCTTCAAATGGTACACAAAAGTGTTCTATTTGTACACTTACTATTGTACAGTGTGATTTTATACCTGTTCTTTGTTCTTCCTCAACTGGCAATAGCAGCAGTGATCGCAGTAGAGGTAATAATAACAATAGTAGCAGGAGTGGTCGTAGCAGCAGCGAGCAGTGGAAGTGGTCTCAGCAGTGGTGGCAATGCTGGTGGCACTAGCAGTAGTGGCAGTGGTGGCAGTAGCAGCAGCAGCTGTATTAATAGCAGTAGTACTGGCAGCAGTAGCAATCGTAATGGTAGTAGTAGCAGGGATTGTGGTAGCAGTGGTAGCATCAGCGCAGAGCTCACAGTAGCAGCAGCAGCAGTGCTAGTGAAGGTGGTATTTGTGATAGTAGTAGTTGTTGTTTTGGTAACAGTGGTAATAGCAGTGGCAGTAATGGTGGTCATGGTGGTGGGAGCAGCAGCACTGTTGGTCATGATAGGAGTAGCAACAGTTGTGGTCATGGCGGTAAAACCAGTGGTAGCAATGGTAGTGGAGACAGCAGCAACAGAATGGCAAATAGCAGTGGCAGTGGTGGTAGTGGTGGTGGACTGAAGGATAGCAGTGGTGGAAGGGAAGGTGGTGGTGGAAGGGAATTTCGCGAGCGGCGTGGTGGTGGACTAACAGCAGTGGTACGTGTGGTGGTGGGATTAGCAGCAGTGGTGGCAGTGGTGGTGGGATTGTAAGCAGTGGTGGCAGTGGTGGTGGATTAGCAGCAGCAGGCAAGTGGTGGTGGCAGTGATCAGAAGCGTTGCGGTGGCAGTGGTGGTGGGATTAATAGCAGTGGTGGCCGTGGTGGTGGGATTAGCAGCAGTGGTGGCAGTGGTGGTGGGATTAGCAGCAGTGGTGGTCACGGTGGTGGGAGTAGCAGTGGTGGCATCGGTGGTGGCAGTAGTAAAAGCTGCTGTGTCTTGAGCGTTGCCAAGTGCCATGCATTCAGTTCATCCAACAACTCTGTGATGGTTTTTGCCTACCCCCGTTTCACAGGTGAGGAAAGACAGGTGGACACCATCCAGGAGGGGCTGGCTGAGTGGAGACTCATACTCAGCTCTGGCTGTGTTCTGTGCCACGTGTCTCCTGAGGAGCCTTTCTAGGACATTACCTGCATGAGTGCTCTGAGTGCTCATCTCACACACATCTTCTGAATGCCTCTTGTATGCCAGGGCCATGGAAGGGGTTGCGGACCCAGAGACACGTGAGAAGGAGCCCCTACCCTCAGGGAGCCCACCTGCTGAGCCTGGCCCACCCACAGGATTCAAGTTTCCTGGGAAAGGCCCCCAGCTTGGAGGGGCGTGGCTGTTTCAGGGCAGTCCGCAGAAGGAGGATGTCCCAGGGGGCTCTTGGAGGCCTTTGAACTAAGTTGGGAGGCAGAGCGGGGGTCTGTTTGCCAGGCAGTCTGGGGTGAGTTCCTGCTGGGCCTGGACAGTGGGTGGAGGGGAGTGAGGGTGGGGGTGAGTGAGGGGCTGAGGCTGAAATTTGGTGCTCATTCTGGAAGCAACAGGATGCCATTATCGCTTCATTCTGCTAGCACCATAATTAAGCACAGGCCTTCTTTCCCTAGATTTGGGTTTTATCCATCTCATATTTCTCCATAGAATCCAGCATCAAGCTATGCAGCGGTAGCACTGAATGAGTGCTGAGTGAATTCATGACGTAGCCACAGTGACATTTCCAACACAGTCCTGACCCTGCCAACACCTGATCAGAACCCTCCCTCAGCTTCTCAGGGCCCCTAGGGTGGATCCGAGCACCTCCCCCAGCCTGCAGGTCCCATAGCAGCCCGTGTCCTGCCTGGGTTAAAATCCCAGCTCTGCCACTTACTAGCCATGTGACAAGTGGCATCTCTGTGCCCCGTTTCTTCACCTTTATGGAGAGAACAGGAGAATCTTATTTAGGATTCAATAAGAGAATGCATAGAGGACCTCGTTCCTGGCACAGAAGTGTTACTTGCTGTTGGTACTTTCTCCACCACTGTGACCTCACCAAGGGGACCCTCCATGAATAAGCCACCATAAGACAGTGACCGTCACCGCCACTGACACACTCTGCACAGAGTCAGCTGCAGCCCTGTCCGGGTGTGGGCCCCACGGAGGACAACAGATGTAAAGATAATGATTATCACCCCGGTAATCAGAAAAAAACAACAAAACTCTGTGCATTTTAGGAAAAAAAAAAAGTGATCTCACTTAAAACTGGGCTTGTTTCAGTTTATCTGAAACCTTTTCATATTTTCAGTTTTAATAAGATGTGACGGAAGCTGACATTTTTGCAAGCACCAAGAACTTGCATCACTTTGAAAACTTGCAAGTTGATTTGAAGAAGCACCAAGAGGTAGCCAAGACTCGCTCTGCTCACAGATGGTGGGTGATTAGGTGCCAGTTTGCCAAAAAGCTTGGAACTGGCAGACGGTGGAGGGCAGCCGGCTGAGCCGCCCGTGGGCAGGCAGGATGGGCTGCCCGGCAGGAGGGCCTTGAGGCCTTGGCCACACCCCACCTGGCCCAGGTGAGGGGCTGCCAGGCCCAGAAGGCTCTCTGAGACTGGGCATGGCTTGACCTCTTCCGGGGCCTTATGTCCAGGGCAGGACTGGCTCCAGGGACTGGGAAGTATTTGGCCTTGGCTCCTGCAGGTTCTAAAGCTCAGGCTGGGCCCCGTTTGTGTGACCACCTACCTCTGCGGCCTTGGGTAGGTCATTAACTCTCTGGGTCCAAGTCTCAGCATTGGGAGAAAATGAAAGGAATATTTCTGTGAGGCGGTGAGAACCCCAATCTCTTAGGATTACTGTAAGAAATAAAATCATACTGGAGAACGCTTTGTAAAGTCTAGCTATTTAATTATCCACATTGGGTAACATGGGGGTGCAAGGGTATATGGGGAAAATGAGGAATTTATAACTAATTATTGAATTTTTAAATGTATTTTTACTTATTATTACTATTATTATTGTTAAGAGACAAGGTATTGCTCTGTCATCCAGGCTGGAGTACAGTGACATGATCATAGCTCATTGCAACTTCAAACTCCTAAGCTCGAGCGATACTCTTGCCTCAGCCTCCTGAGTATCTGATCGATAGGTGTGCACCACCAGGCCCAGATAATTTAAAAAAATTTTTTTTTTGTAGAGTTGGGGTCTCACTATGTTGCCCAGGCTGGTCTTGAACTTTTGGCCTCAAGAGTTCCTCCCGCCTCAGCCTCCCAAAGTACTGGGATTACAGGCATGAACCACCGCACCTGACCTAGTTATTGAATTTACTAACCATGCCTATATTCAGTTATTCTGGGTGTGAGCTGATCTGAAGCTGCAAAGATGAATACCCCTGAGGTGTTTTGAGACCTTTCTTCAAATATAGCTGGGGGAGGGGTGGCAGAGGGGCTTGGAGAAGAGCAAATGATTCCTTTGTCCAGGAGCAGAGAATGCAGACAGGCAAGGGGAGAGGACACGTGGCAGAGGGGAGGGCTGAAACAAACCAGGGCCTGAATGGAAATGGGCTCCTGGGCCATTCAGGTGGCTGGAGCCTGAGGGAGGTCAGAGGCTGGACGGGGGACCGCACATGCCGAGTTAGGATATCCCGGGCCATTTGCTGCATTCTAGTTGTTTCAGTGTGGAGAGCAATCAGGTTGTCCTTGCAGGAAATGCCTGGCTCTCTCATGTTCTTCTTAGTGTCCAGGGGCTGAGCTTCTCCTCTGGGCCCTCCCTGAGGGCTAAAGGTGGCTCAGAGATGGTGTCTGTCCTCCTGAGGAGCTTGAGTGGATCAGGACGGA
Organism: Papio anubis; assembly: GCF_008728515.1. Lineage (NCBI taxonomy): Eukaryota > Metazoa > Chordata > Mammalia > Primates > Cercopithecidae > Papio > Papio anubis. Next base: position 9,846,462 of record NC_044982.1, on the reverse strand, counting down.
GGCTGGTTCCTCTCCTGAGCAAATCCTGCCTCCCTGAAGTGGCAATGCCAAGTGCCAGCCCAGCCGGTGCCGGGCAGTGGGAGATGCACGGACAGGCCCCAGGGCTTAGTTTCCTCTCTTGACACTCCAGGACCTTGCTCAGCACATGGTTCCTAATCCCTTAATAAACCTCTCCTTATCCTGCACCCCAGGAAGGCTTCAGGTTCATGGCAATGCAGAAATAATGATTTGCCTGTATTCATTGATCTGATTGAATTAACAATAAGTTCACCCTTTCTGCAGGTCAGGAACTTGGGTCTGGAATGCAGCCGGTCTCCAGTTGCAGGACAGATGCCTTTCTGAGTGTAGCCAAGAGGTCTGTGTGAGGAGGGAGTTTGTGGTCCCTGTGTGGGTCTTCCTAGGGCACCCCAATCCCTGAAGGGAACCTACGTCCTTCCAGGTATGAAGTAATGAAAGACCAGTAGTCATTCAACTCTAGCTACAAACGCCTGCTCTCCTACCTCTAAGCTGTGTATCCTTGGACAAGTCACCTGGCCTCTCTGTGCTTTCTGAGACTGTGCACTCATGCTGCTATCAAAGGGATGAGAGAACTGAGATTAAACGAGGGGAGGCGGCTGGGCACCATGGCTCACACCTGTAATCCCAGCACTCTGGGAGGCCGAGGCGGATAGATCACCTGAGGTCAGGAGTTCAAGAGCAGCCTGGCCAACTTGGCAAAACCCTGTCTCTACTAAAAATACAAAAATTAGCTGGTTGTGGTGGCAGGCATCTGTAGTCCCAGCTCCTCGGGAGGCTGAAGCAGGAGAATTGCTTGAACCTGGGGGGTGGAGGTTGCAGTGAGCCAAGATCATGCCACCGCACTGCAGCCTGGGCGACAGAGGGAGACTCTGTCTCAAACAAAACAAAACAAAACAAAACAAAAAAACAAATGAGGGGAGGTGCTGCCTGAAGTGCAGGGCCTAGAACAGAGGATTACTGAGAAAATGTTTGTTGGCTCTGAATCCTAAGACACTCTTCCACCTGGGAATGAGATCGATAGATCAATGAGAAGGGTGGGTTACTGGCCGATCAGGAGAGCCAGCTGTAGCAGCTGCTGGTTCATCCACACCAAGGTGAAAATGAAAATGCACTCCTGTCCCTTTCCTCTGTTCTTAAAAGTCTCTCCCACAACCCTCCATAACTGTGGTGGAAAGAGTATACGGTGAGGACACAGGGACATTTAGCTAGAAGCATCCCAACCAGCCTCCTGCCCGATAATAACAACAAGAACTAACATTTATTATTGTTATAATAAACAGTAACATTGCTGATGGCTGGGTACTGTGTAAGGTGTCCTCCCAGCAGCACCCCATCCATGCTCACACCAGCCCCCTGACCTGTGCCCTGGATTCATCCCTACCTGGCATAGAATGGAACTTTCTAGGAAACAGAGCTTGCCTGGCCGCATGAGCTCAGTAAATGGCAGAGTTGAGACACAAACCCAGGCTGCCTGCCCCAAAACCCAAACCCACCAAATGAGATTGTCTTCCAAATGCAGAAATCCTCTCTGTAGCCCAACTTGGCCCAATTCTCTAGCTTTTGGGAAAAATACATTTCCTCTCTTCCCGTAGCCTAATTCGAAAACGAGGCATCTTTCACTTCACATTTCACAGCCGCAATTCTTTCTTGCACATAAAATCTATCCATCCCGCTGGCCCCCTTCCCTCTTCTGGGCACATTACAGGCTGTTGGCGTGTGTGTCTAAATAAACACCCATCAGCCTGGATCCTTGCAGGCTGATTCTAAACATTTGGCTCCAGAGGGTAGCACTGGGGGCTTGCAAACCCTTCACCTTTCTCCCCAGCACACTTCAAACATTCCCCTTCTTGCATTTAGGAAAACCAGAGTGATCGGTTTCTCTCTCTACTCTTACACAGAACTTTGTGAAAACCTCTGTTAGACTGAAATAACCTTCTATATTTCTGTCTTGCTCATCAAGCTGAGAGTGTTTCTAGGTCAGGGTGGAGGGCCTGACATTTACTGTCTCCTTGGTACTAGGCTCTGTGCCATACATTACACACCTGGATTTATTCTTTTTTTTTTTTTTTTTAAACCAGAGGAAGCGGCTTTTATTGATGGGTTATCTCCAGAAACCAGAAAGACTTTATGTACTCACTTTCAGTTACCCCCATGCCTCCAGGATCGCATGTTGCTCCACCTGGGGGCGGATATAAATTACCTCTAGATTGTCCAAAGCCCAGTCCTTCCCTTCCTTGTGCAGCCTTAGAAACTAAGTAGCAATACTGGTTGGTGTTTGTTTGTTTCTACCCCAGCAATGACTGCTGCAGCTACTTAGTAACAACTAGAGGTGGAGGGTGTCCCGGGAAGCAGTTAGATAAGTGTGATGCACAGGAAAACAGTATGGTAGCCTATCAAAGGGCCCTCTGCCCTGCCTCAGTGGCTTGATTCTTCATTGGTTGCATTTCTCTTTGTGTTGGATGACGCCCTTCTGAATCAGATCAGGGATTTCTACTGCCAGCCATGGACCCGGCCCCAGAGCCATGAGATGAGCTAGTCCAAATTTGGGCACATTCCTGGCCCACAAAGGTTTGAAATGATCCGTCAGGCATATTTTGCCACCCCTGTACATCTTTGCTGTCTTTCCATCCAGCTTAGGAACTGCAATTTCTGGGGGCAGTAGTAGGATATGTGATAGGAATGTCAAACTCGATGTCAAACTCATATTTCAGGAGGTCATGGATATACCAGCATTTTCCAAACCACCGAGTCCCTTCCTTGTTGGACTCCAGTCGTAACCAATCGTTGTCAGCATTCTTGTTGTTCTCCACATACCGGATAAGGGACTGATATTCCTCCTTCAGTCGCTGCACCCACAACTCCCGATCTCGGGGTCCGGCGTTAGTCTTCACCACCGGGATCTCAGACACAACACGTCGCGTGGCCTCATCCGCCATCTTCGATTTATTCTTTTTAACAAGACCAAGTGAAGTATTAATGGTCGCCCTTTACCACTGAGGAACAGGAGGCTGAAAGGAGAGGCGCATTTTCTCAGATAACATGGCCACTTTGAGGCAGAGCTGGGATTTCTGGGGCTCCCTCACTATGCCAGGGAGACCCTGTTCCATTCAGGCTCGTCCCCCTGGAGCCTCCAAAAGGCCTGGCACAGCTTTCCAGCAAATGTTTGTTGACTGACCAACTGACTGACTGAATCAAAGAATGAATGAGCAAGTGTCTAATTTCCAGGATAACTGTGGAGTGGGAACTGTAAAGTGGTCCAGGTACTTTGCTTAGAAGCACAAACTAGGTTGGAAGAGCACTAGCTAATAGAGTTGTGGTCAGACATGGATTACACTTTTCCAAGCATTGGAATACGGTAATATCAATCATGTTTCTGCAAATCGCCTTTTATTTCTTCTTTTTTTTGAGACAGGGTCTCGCTGGCGTGCAGTGGTATGATCTTGGCTCACTGCAACCTCTGCCTCCTAGTTCAAGTGATCCTGCCACTTTAGCCTCTCAAGTAGGTGGAATTACAGGTACACGCCATCATGCCTGGCTCATTTTTGTATTTTTTGTAGAGATGAGGTCTCACTATGTTGCCCAGGGTGGTTTTGAACTCTTGGACTCAAGTGATGCACCCGCTTCAGCCTCCCGAAGTGCTGGGATTACGGGCATGAGCCACCGCGCCCGGCCCACCTTTTGTTTCTTCTCATTCTGCATATGTGGAATTTGCTGCATCTGGTTAGTCAGGCCAACTACAGTTGACCCTTAGACAAAACGGGTTTGAACTGCACAGGTTCACTTCTCTATGGATTTTCTCCCACCTCTGCCACCCGTGAGAGAGCAAGACCACCCTTCCTCCTCCTCAGCCTACTCAACTGAAAGAGCAAGGCTGGAAGCCCTCTGTGATGATTCAGTTCCACTTAATGAATAATACATAGATTTTCTCTTCCTTGTGATTTTCTTAATAACTTTCTTTTCTCTAGCTTACTTTGTTGTAAGAATACAGTTTATGATACAACAGATAACATATGAAACATATGTTACTCGACTGTTTATATTATCAGTAAAGCTTCCAGTCAAGAGTAGGCTATTAGTAGTTACGTTTTGGGGCAGTCAAAAGTTACACACAGATTGTTGACTGTGTATGGGGGGCAGGGTCAGCACCCCGAACCCACATGGTATTCAAGGGTCAACTGTACTTCATTTAGTCCATTGACTGAGAGGAAGGCTTTGCACGTTCTTTAAATTGTTAGAATCATTGTTCAACAAACATACAGGTACAACAGATGCTGTGTGTGTACAGAGAGGAGAGTGGCTAAATGCTTTTTACCATGGTTTAATTTATCAAACCTCATGGCTTGGACTTTTGAGATCACCATTTGATTATCTGGCATGAATTGCTCCTAATTTTCATTAGCTTTTCCCCTTTAATAATGGTCTCCAAGAGGAGTTGCTATAATTTTCTTTCTTTCTTTTTTACATTTTTTGAAGACAGGGTCTCACTCTATCACCCAGGCTGAAGTGCGGTGGCATGATCGTTGCTCACTGCAACTTCAACTTCCCACACTCAAGTGATCGTCCTATCTCAGGCTCCCAAGTAGCTGGGACTACAAGCTTATATCACCACGCATGGCTAATTTAATTTGTTGTTGTTGTTGTTGTTGGTAGAGACAGGTCTTACTATGTTGCTCAGCCTGGTCTCAAACTCCTGGCTTCAAGTGATCCTCCTGCCACAGCCTCCCAAAGTGCTGGGATTACAGGCATGAGCCACCTTGCCCAGCCACTAGAATTTTCTTGATAGAAGAGAGCTTAACGTTATCATCTGGCCCTCCTGTTTTAAATATGAGGACATCCAGTTCAATGTGACTAGGAAATGGCAAATCTCAGACCAGAGTTCAGGTCTCCTATCACCCAGCCAGTGTTCTCTGCTTAAACAAAAACCCAGCAGATCAGCTTCACCATGCAACTGTGTACACTGCAGTCCTATGTCCCCGAGGTTCCCTTCTTGAAAACAGAGTTGATGTGAATGCGTGCACTGATCATTAACCTGAATCTTAAGAATGATGACATGGTTTGTTTCTATAATATCCCTCCTAAGAATTGATCCCAAGAAAATAATTGGAAACATGGATAAAGATTTATGCACCAAGATGTTCATTACTGAATTATTTATAACAGAAAAAGAGGAAAAAAAGAGAATGTAACCTAACAAAGAAACATCTATAGTATGAACTATTAGTCTGCCATTAAAATAAAGTTCCGGAGACTATTTAATGACTTTAGAACTCATTCAGAATAAAATACTAAGTGAGGAATATAGGGCAAAAACACATGTTCATAGAACAATTGCAATTGTAAAAATATGCAATATACGTAGAAAAAAGACTGGAAAGAAATATATCAAAATGTTGGCAGAGGCCATTCGTTCAGTGACCACACTGAAGCATTGTGGATCGATGCTGTATCTCAGACACTGAGCTCTTCACTGGAGTGGGTTCCTGCCTTCCTGGGCCCTACTGTCAGGGGAAAGGATGGGCAAAGTGACATTATTTTAAAAATAATCATTAAGGCTGGGCATGGTGGCTCATACCTGTAATCCCAGCACTTTGGGAGGCCGGGGTGAGTGGATCACCTGAAGTCAGGAGTTCAGCCTGGCCAACATGGTGAAACCCCGCCTCTACTAAAATTACAAAAAATAGCCAGGCGTGGTGGCAGATGCCTGTAATCCCAGCTACTTGGGAGGCTGAGGCTGGAGAACGACTTGAATCCAGGACGCAGAGGTTGCAGTAAGCCAAGATTGCGCCACTGCACTGCAGCCTGGGCAACAGAACAAGACTCTGTCTCTAAAAAATAAAATAAAATAAAAATAATAAAAATAATCATTAAAATTAACCTGTAATTACAAATTGTGATCATTACTATTACAAAGGCTATTTCCAGAGGGTGAGATTATAGCTGAGTGTAATGTTTTTGGTTTTGGTTTGTATTCTTTTATTTTTTTTTCTTTTTATGTTCTTCCAATTTTTCTTTACATCTTAAATTTCTGACAGTGGGACTTTATTAGAAAAACAGAGGACTTTTAGAAACACACAAACACAAAAGCCCAAGTACCTGCATGGCTTCCAGTGGCCCCACTGACAATGGAGCTCCTGGAGCCCCTCAGAAGGAGCCTGGCGCGCCTGTGGAGGGGACGAAGCCCTGTCCCTGGAGCTACATGACTGTGCGAGTTTCCTTTGCTGCTGTAAAAATTCCTCAAACTTAGTGACTTAAAAGAACAACATTTATTTTCTTGCAGTTCTAGAGACCAGAACTGTAAGAAATGTTGTTCAAAATTGATGTCAGTGGGCTAACGTCAAGGTGTTGATGGGGTCAGTTCCTTCTGAGGTTCTAGAGGAAAATCTGTTTCCTTTCCCTTTTCAGTTTCTGGTGGTCACCTACAACCCTTGGCTCATGGCCTTTTCCTCAAATGCACCACCGCTTCCATCATCATGCGGCCTTTGACCCTCTCTCTCTTACAGCCAAGCCTCACTCTTCATTTTAAAAGAACACTTGTGATTATATTTAGGGCCCACCTGGATAATGCAAGCTCATCTCTATCTCAAGATCCTTAACTTAATCACACCTGCAGAGTCCTTTTGCCACGTAAGGTAACATACAGAGGTTCCAGGGCTGGGGACCTGGACATCTTCGGGGGCTATGATTCAGCTTTCCGCAGTGGCTTGTCGAAAGTTTGCAGATTTACTGAATGCTAAACCTTATTTGCCAATCTCAGAACAGCTTTGCCTCATATGTGTGTTTTTTTCATTTTGTTTCTCTTGAGAAAAAAGAAAGAGTGGCATGTCTGAAAATTCATTTGTGCCATTAGCACTACTTAAACCTTTGGTAGCTCTCCACGCACCCCACCCGGTGTACTCTGTTAAAGAATTTGCTTGGCAGTTTGTATCAAAAACGGGAGGGATGTCTACGTATGCAAATAAAGAGAGAGAGAGAGTGTAAGGGACAGAGACAGAGAGAGGGCGGGGGAGGATTATTGTAAGCTAATGCTTGCATTTCAAACATTCAGTCCAGTTAAAACGTTGACATCAAGCATTGTTTATGTTCCTGGGGGAGGGCTCTCTGAGTTGTGTATCTCATGGGTGTCATTGAATGTTATTGTTGCCTTGCTAAATATTCATGGATGAATATGTGGAATAAATTCTCTTGTAAACTGACAGAGAGCAAGTAAGGCCTGTCCTTGAGTCTCTCATCTGCATCCTCATTTCTGAAAAACTGTCTATTTGGGCACGAGTGTGTGTGTGTGTGTGTGTGTGTGTGCATGCAAAAGTGTGGGCACTATGTACTTGGTTAATTTAAGCAGAAGAATCCCATTTTCTTTGCTTTGCTTTTTTTTTTTTTGAGACGGAGTTTCACTCTTATTGCCCAGGCTGGAGTGCAATGGTGCAATCTTGGCTCACCAAAACCTCCACCTCCCAGGTTCAAATGATTCTCCCGACTCAGCCTCCTAGGTAGCTGAGTTTATAGGTGTGCACCACAATGCCCAGCTAATTTTGTATTTTTAGTAGAGACAAGGTTTCACCATGTTGGCAAGGTTGGTCTTGAACTCCTGACCTCAAGTGATCTGCCTGCCCTGGCCTCCTAAAGTGCTGAGATTAGAGGCGTGAGCACCCAGCCAAAACCATCCTCTGTAAGGGTTATAGTTGAGAGGTGGGGCGGGTTCTTAGAGTTCCAGGAATGTACACTCGCACGTGCACACTCGCAGAGAAGAGCTTCTTTTGACTCAGAACAAAGTCTCTAGGGGTGGCCATGGGCCAGAGTGCTTCTGGGTGGAGCGAGAGAGAGAGTGGGGGTGGGGACACTGAGGACATTGAGTTACCGAGCTATGAGACATAGAGGATGAGGGAGGAACGGTGATTCCTGGAGACTGCCTAGATGCTGCCTTCCCTAGGACACCTACTGTGACCCTGGGTCTTCTCCTCCACCAGGACTAGCCAGTTGCCCAGCCTTGGGGTTTCCATGGCATGTCCCCTGGTGGTCTGAGGGCTCCTCAAGGGCAAGGACTCCCTTGCTACTGTATCCCTAATACCCCAGCCATGTGCTATGTACTTAGAAGGTGTTGGTGGAAGACACTTACCCTTGTTCACTCCATCCTCCATAGACACAGAACTTTTAACGATGCCCACGGATGCTGAGAATGAGAACTGCATTTCTCTGCCTTTTTTTGCAGTGAGGTGTGGCCACCTGCACCAGTGGAATGGGAGGGAATCGATAGGAGTAACTTCTACATCCTGCCTTTAAAGAGTAAACACACACCTTCCTCTGCCCCTGCAGGCTGGCTGGAATTTGGGCATGACAGAGAGCCCCCTTGAGCTGTGGAGCAAAGGGAAATGCACTAACAGGGCACAGCAGTAAGACAGAAGGGGCCTGGCCCGTGATGCCGTGAGGCTGCTGCCCAGCGCTGCACTGTTTGCCCCAGCTGTTTACCTGGGGAGATAATTACAGTTCTATCTAGGCGAGGATTTGGTACCTCGGGTCTCTGGTTCAGCAGTCCAAGCTAAATACTATACAATGCTCAGAATGTTTGCTCATTCACAGATGATAACAGGCTCAGAGCCTTCCTACGATACCCCAGGCCAAGACTCTTCATGTCTCCTTGTTACAGGAAAGGGGTCCCGATCCAGACCCCAAGAGAGGGTTCTTGGATCTCATGCAAGAAAGAATTCAGGGCCAGTCTGCAGTGCAAAGTGAAGGCAAGTTTATTAAGAAAGTAAAGGAATAAAAGAATGGCTACTCCATAGACAGAACAGCCCTGAGGGCTGCTGGTTGCCCATTTTTATAGTTATTTCTTGATGACATGCTAAACAAGGGGTGGATAATTCATGCCTTCCCTTTTTAGACCATATAGGGTAACTTCCTGATGTTGCCATGGCATTTGTAAACTGTCATGGTACTGGTGGGAGTGTAGAAGTGAGGAGGACCAGAGGTCACTCTCATCGCCATCTTGGTTTTGGTAGGTTTGGGTCGGCTTCTTTACTGCAACCTGCTTTATCAGCAAGGTCTTTATGACCCGCATCTTGTGCCAACCTCCTATCTCATCCTGTGACTTAAAATGCCCTAGCCTCCTGGGAGTGCAGCCCAGTAGGTCTCGGTCTCATTTTACCCAGCTCCTATTCAAGACGGAGTTGCTCTGTTTCACATGTCTCTGACACCCACACTGTGAACAGAATACTCCCATCCCGCTAGGAGATGTCTGTATCCTAATCTCTGAAATCTGTGAATATGGTAACTTCAGTGGCAGAGAGATCTTTGCAGATGTGATTAAAATAAGAATGGGAGTGAGGAGGCCACGTGGTGTGGGGCCCTGGAACCAGATCCAGGGAGCACAGGGCAATGCTGCAAAGACCAGTGGGTGCCAGAGCAGGGTATCCAGAGACCTGACAGCCATATGTCTCCTTACAGGACAGAAAAGGGACTAGGGCTGTCATCTGTCATCCCATGGGGTGGGTCACACCCTAACCGGAGGTCACTGGGAGCCTCAAGCAACATTTCCCCATCCCCAGCACCTCACTGACCCCTTGACCCCAGATTCCATCATGAAAGGAGGAGGGGAAGATCCTGGAAAATGGAGCAGAAGCCTAGAAAGAGGCTAAGATCTCACCTGACAACCACAGAGCAGCCTTAATTGGCAAAACCAAGGTTTCTGCCATCACAGGATTGGGACTCGAGAGCAAGAGGAAAGCAGTTATAGACAACACAGCAAGTTACATTGTTTTTTCTTCTGTTCATCTGTACATCTGCATAAATCCCAGCCCAACTATTGAAGGAGAAGCAGAATGCAGGAGAGGAATGTGGAGTCCACTCGTGTCACTGACTTTCTGGAAACTTCTCATTGGCTTGCTGCTGGGAGAGTTTCACAAGGAGAGCATGGATGCAGATACAGCAGGGCCTGTGGGCTGGCCAGGTCTGTCCTGGGAGCTCCGGGGAGCAGCAAGGAGCACGGTCTCTATTCTCCAGACCTCTACAGGCTCCCTTCTGCTTTTTGCCTCACTCAAAATGCCCCAGAAGTGATCAACTGGGCATTCATCTTTTTTTTTTTTTTTTAAGAGAGATTGTGAGCCTTCTCTGGGTACTCCTGAAGGTCACTCAGCTTGGGAAAAGTTGACACAGCACCTGCAGGAAGATGGAGCTTTGTGAGAAATGGCCTTCCAATTGCTGGGGCCACTCCTGTTGGGGTGCTCAGTGCAGGACTTGGAAAGGCACCCCATCCCCAATCAGTGTTGGCTGAGCTGGCCTGAGGGTGGAGTGACAGAACCCACATTATGCCTTCCTGAGATGGTTTTCCTGTCAGGGTCCCTTGAGTGGAAAACCTTCTCCATGTCTGAGGGCTGGGGGCAGATGAGGCCTGAGGTAGTGATTATTATTGTTTTATTGTCTAAAAGAGAAATCTTTGAGGCTTTGACAGGGTGGAAGTCCGTTCATGGCATATGACCAAGCAGATCCAACTCAGATGCTAAGAGTCACTACCTCTAAGCATCTCTAAGGCCCTCAGTCTCTAAAGCTAACTCCTTCTGCCATCATCTTGGTGGCCACCAGGGAGCTCATCATCTTGTAAAATCTGACCCAAGCTTGGACACAGCTCTCCTCCCGAAAGAAAGAACACTGTGCCGACAAGCGGCAGGTGCTCACTAGAGAGTACTTAAGTAAGGAGTGCTTAAAATGACAAGGGGCCCTGTCTGCCTGGGGCGTACTCCCAACACCCTACTTTACAAATTGTGTAGGGGCTGATAGGGTCTGGGCTATTGCCATCTACCCAAAGTCCAGTTGAGGCTTGTCACAGCCCGGCCTGAATAAACACGCGCTGCAGTTGAAAGAGCTGAGACTCTTGGCTTCCTTGAACCATGTGGCCTCCCCTGACATCTAAGATTGCAAGTTGAGTTGTCCATTTATTCATGCAGAAAGGATTTCTTCTGGGTGATTGAATAAGTTTTATTTCCTCTCTTACTTCTGGGTTTCTCATTAATAAGAGCGACATTCCAACTCTCAGGACTGGGACCAGGGGTCACATTTCCAGGAAGCCTCTGTGGATGGATGGGTTCTCTTTCTGCCCCCAGCCCTTTGAGCTTCCCTCTACCCTCGTGTGGGCACTCATCCTGCCACTGTCTGCTGACATCAGTTTTCCCACGCAGAGCTTACGCTCCTTCACAGTCAGGGGCGTGGTTCTCAGCTGGGCCTGGCACCATCTAGGCCCTCAATACGTGTTCTTGGAATGAGCCAAGGAAGGCAGGGATAGATGCAAACCCATAATATAACCCTAGGGATATGACTACCACACACCACGGTAGCAACGCCCTGGTAGAGGTGGGAGCCTTGCTCTGTGGCGGGAACACACCCTCCTTACTGTGCATTCAGAGATTCGCCGTGTGTTTTGCATTCGGGAACACGACTTTCAAGGGGAGAATTCCATTAGTGAACAGGAGCCTCTTCTCCGACTGACCAACTGTGTTGCCATGGTGGGGAGGGGCAGTGGAGGGCCCTGGCTCATTTCTTTATAAACCATGTCTGCTTTAATGCTCTCTCCTTCTCTCTGTTCCCCCAAATAAGCCGTGAGCTGAGGGATGACAGGAGAAAGTGAGGCAAAGTCTTTATAGTTTCTGCTCCTTGATTCTGGCTTTCTCAGCTCTGGGCTGGCTACCTGGGTGGATGCAGGGGTCCCCAGGGCCAGGAACTAGACCCATAGCACATGTAATTTCCTCCTGGGCTTGGCGTGTGGTGCTGCGGGTGGCATTTAATCTTGGCTGGTGACTGGCTGACCAGAGACTGGATTCCAGATGGGAAAGGAACAGGCATTTGCCCCCAGCCAATAGCTCATGAGGACAAGCAATCAATTATTCAGGGAGGAATTATTAAATTAGGGACCTGTTTGGACCTTTCAGCCCTGATTGCTCTGTCCCTGCTCCCTGGCAGGGTGGGTTAGCACCCCCAGAAAGAGGAAAGAAAATGCATCCACGCAAGGTACCCCAGCTCTGTATCCCAAGAGACTGTGGGAGTGCAGGGGTTTCAGGACCTGCCAACTCACTGAACTCTCCAGGATGAGCCCTTTCGCCTCTCCGAGCCTTGCTTTTCTTGTCTGTTAGGATTGCAAACCCTGTTCTGCCTAACTCTCAAGTCTGGTTGGGATAGGGACTTTGCTGCCTATAAAACGTATGCCACTATGAGCAAGCCGTTGTAGGTATCACCCGCCAAAGGCTTGGCAAGAGAGGAAGTGAAGCCCATTCACCGCTGTGAAGATCTGGGTTTTCTGTGGGTTTTGTTTGCCTGCCAGCCCCATTTGGTCAAGGCTTGGGAATCCGGCCTGCATTTTGCCAAGCTGGACTCAATGCAAGTGAATGCTGTGGTCCGTGTTCACGAGTCACTGTGTGGCCTTCCCTTCGACCCTCTGCCTGTGGAATCTACACCTGAGCCTGACCTCCCCTCAGTGCCTGCCCTGCACTGAGCTCTGTATCTGGTGGATGCATGTGACATGGTGGGTCAGTTTCCTCCTGTGAGTATAACAAATCAGGACACATTTAGTGGCTCAATAACACAAATTCATTCTCTAACAGTTCCAGAAGTCAGAAATTGCATCTTACAAGATGAAAATCAAGTGCAGCAAGGCTGGTTCCTTCTGGAGCCTTTCAGGAGAATGATTTCCTGCCTTTTCCAGCTTGCAGAGGCTGCCTAGATTCCTTGGCTTCTGGCCTCTTCTTTAATCTTCAAAGCCAAACAGGGACTATCAGACTGTTCCCTCCTCTGTTATTATAGCACTTTCTTCTCTGTCCTCTGACCCTAGCCTCCCTCTTAGAAGGACATGTAAGATTACACTTAGGGCACACCCAAGATCATCCAGGAGCATCTCCTAGTTCAGGATCTTTCACTTAATCCCATTGGCAAAGTCCTGTTTGCCGTGTAAGATGACATAGTCACAGGTTCCTGGGATGAGGCGGTGGGCATCTTTGGGGGCCAGGATCCAGCCTGTCTCACAAGTTCTCTGCTCTACAGGTGGAAGGGATGGGCAGCACCCCCATTTCAGTTCCCAGTAACCCTGGCCACCCTGGTCTGAGCACACATCTGGGGACCCGCACTTCACCAGGACACTCTACAGGGAAGGAGCACATCAGACTGGACTTAAACAATGGACTTAGTTAGTAGGGTGAAGGAATGGGGCTGCTGAGGAGTGGTGGCAACACATTTTTACATTATTTAGCAGTGTGTGCATTAGAAGGCCATTATATAGAATAGCAAATTATAAACAACAACTTCCACAATAAGGTAATAAAATAAATAATACATTAACGAGGTGCAGCACACTCCCGAGTCAGAGGGGCTGACAGTAATGGAGCCCTGCCAGACGCAGCGGTCTGCCGGAGCAGAGGCCATAAAGCTGCGAGTACTAAGTGAAGCCAGTGAGTAGTAGGGGCTGGGCCTCCCGCCTTCCCAGCCCACAGGTGTCCACAGCCCGATGAGGAAGGGTCGCCACCAGTGCTGAGACAGCTGGGCTGCGTCTGTCTGAAGCTTATTGTGAGGTTTCCCGTGAAGCCACCCAGCCACATTCCCCTCAACTCTGGACTCTGGGATGACCACCACGGTGCTTACAGGTGCCGTGAGGTTAGTCACACAGGTTCTGGGTCTCGGCAGCCTGGATTCAAATCCTGGCTCTACTGCTTACTGAGTCTCAAGGTTCTCATCTGAGAAATGGGAGTGACGATGATGGTATGTCTCTCACAGCACTACCAATGCTGTGACCGGTACTTGTGAAGCTCCAAGAGTATTGGGCATACAGTCAACATGCAATGACTGTTAGCTCTTTGTTTTCAGCTATTATTATTATTAGCAATATGGTCTGGTTTTATCACCCAGGCTGGAGTGCAATGGTGCAATCACAGATCACTGCAACGTTGAACTCCCGGGCTTAAAAGATCCTCCCATCTCAGCCTCTTGAGTAGCTGAGACTACAGGTGTGCACCACCATGCCCAGCTAATTTATTTATTTTACTATTATTATTAGAGACAAGGTCTTGCTTTGTTGCCCAGGCTAGTTTTGAACTCCTGGGCTCAAGGAATCCTTTCATCTTGGCCTCCCAAAGTGCTGGGATTACAGGCATGAGCCACCACACCCAGCCAGCCATTATTATTATAGTAGGCTGAATCATGGCCCCAGAGATACATATCCAGGCCCTAATCCCCAGAATCTGTGAATATGTTACCTTGCATGGCAAAAGGGACTTTGCAGATGGGATCAAGGGAAAGACCTTGAGATGGAAAGATGATCCTAGATAATCTGAGTGGGCCCTAAATGTAACCATGAGTGTCCTTGTAAGAGGGAGGCAGAGGAGAAATTGACACAGAAGAAATGTGACAACAAGCCAGATGCGACACTGCTGGCTTTGAAGGTGGAGGGAGGGGCCACAAGCCAAGGAATGGAGGAAAGGCAGCTCTGGAAGCTGGGAAAGGCAGGGAAATGGATTCTCCAGAGAGCACAGCCCTGCTGACACCTTGATCTCAGCCCAGTGGAACTGGTTTTGGACTTTGATCTTCAGAATGGTAAGAAAATAAATGTGTGTTGTTTTAGTCCACCCATTTTGTGGTGATTTGTTCTGGTAGCCATGGGAAATGAATGTAGTTATTATGCATCACACAGTTCCTGTGTGTAGCGGTAGAGGATGGTATTAAGAAAGGTCATGATGTTCCCTAAGTACGTCTTGTTCATGGATCTGCACATTTATTGAGTACCCGGTATGTACTCAATATATTTTGTGTGTGTGTGTGTGTGTGTGTGCTATAAGGCAAGGCTGTGCATAGCCTATTGTAAATAGGAAATGTCCCTTAGAGCATCAGAGAAGTAGGCAGTGGGCTCTGCAATCATGGACCTGAATGACAATTCTAGCTTTAATTAGCTATGTGCCTCTGGGCAAAGTGTTTAGCCTCTCGGGGCCTCCCTGAGTGTTTTCAGTGGGAATACTACTAGCATCTCCCTCACAGGGTCCTTGTGGCGATTAAATAAGTAAATACACAAAAGGATTTTAGAACAGTGATCTGAGACATGCATTACTCACTAAGCAGTGACTATCATTACAACAGAACAAAACAGGAGGACCATATTCCAATGAGAAGGTTGGGAGCATTCCTTCTGCATTCCAGTCAGAGGGAAGAGCATGTGCAAAGGGCCTGGGGGCAGGAAGAAGCTGTGAATTCAAAAAAACTAGACAAAGGCCAGAACAGAGACAGAGTGGTGGCGTGTGAATATATGGAACAAGCTGAGGCCAGATGCAGCAAGTTCCTGGAGGTGGCAGCGAGGATTTCACACGTATCCTCGGAACCGTGGGAAGATTTGGAGTGGTTTTTAGGCAAACAAGTGATACAATGTGATTTGCACTTTTTAAAAATTCCTGTGACCACTGAGTGGAGACTGGAACAGAGAAGAGTCAGATAGGCTATCAGGGAATCTGAGAAACGGCTTTTGCAACTTGGGCGAGACAGGTGTCTGGAATCAGGATTAAGAAAATCGAAAAGTCGAGAGGAAGTCAGAGGAGCAAGAGAAACAGCTTTTGTAGAGGTCCAGCTGCTACACGGGGGAGGCTAGTGTGTGCAGTGGAGTGAGGAGGGGCGGGAAGCAGGCAGGGTCACATGGTGGGAGGAAATAGGAAGCAAGAGCACAAGAGCATCATGGTTGGCTGGGCGTGGTGGGTCACGTCTGTAAGTCTGTAATCCCAGCACTTTGGGAGTCTGGGACGGGTGGATCACAAGGTCGGGAGTTTGAGACCAGCCCCTGTCTCTACTAAAAATACAAAAATTAGCTGAATGTGGTGGCACGTGCCTGTAATCCCAGCTACTCTAGAGTCTGGGGTAGGAGAATTGCTTGAACCCAGGAAACTGGGTCACAGTGAGCCGAGATCATGCCACTGTACTTCAGCCTGGGTGACAGAGTGAGATTCCATCTCAAACAATCAAACAAACAAAAAGCCCAGCATGGTTCTGATGTCAGAAGGGACCCTCCAGGGCTGCCATGTGCAGTGGTGCTGGTTGTTCACTGCACAAGTATACCAAAGCAGTTGGGGCAGGTTGGGGCAGGTGAGAGGGGCTGACATCCAGCCAGTGTTCAGCCGGTAAAGCTGGGCTGGGTCTGCTCAAAGGAAGGGTTGCCTTTTCCTGTGTCCCACAGATATGGCCTATGGGCTCTGAGGACAGTGTTACTCTCGTCACTCCAGAGCAGGGTTGTGATCATTTTGGGGTGAGCCAGAACCCATCTGGTGGCTCCCATATCATCTGTGGTGGACACAGAATAACGGCGTGGAGCTCGTGACTTGGAGTGACTCGGGGTGAGCTGCCGCTCACTCACAGAGTGACCTCCAGCAGAGTGACCTCCAGTAACCCCTCTGGCCTTGATTCCCTTGTCTGTAAAAGGGGACAATAACGCCTCTCATCTGCATTGCTCACAGGAGTCCCAGGGTTTAGAAAGGATGCAGAGAAGCCAGGCAACACCTGGCACTCCCTGCAGACCACAAAACTCCGGACTTTGTGCACCGAGTCCAGCCTGGTTTTCCTCCTTGCCGTGTTTACACCTGAGCCTCTTACCCAGCTCTTTGGGTGAGAATGAACTCCATCCCTGACCATTAGGAGACCCCTGCTGTTGTTTCTCTTAACCCTGGTTACTTTACGGCAATCATCCCAACTTACACTTAGTTTCTTTTTTATTTTGTTTTTGTTTTGCCTCATAAAACTATAAAGTTTCCATTCTGTCTCAGTCGCTTTTGTATCTTCAGAGTCTAGCACAATGCTTGATGGATATTTGTGGATACTGATAAATATTTGTTGATGAGTGAAGGGATTGATTTAGTGCTCCTGGAGAGCCCCATCAAATGGCTGGGAGTAGCTATCCCACACACACAGGCGTACATCAGGACTCACCATGTGCACACAGCAGCCGGCTGAGGCCAACTGAGATGGGTGTGGGGGAAAAGTGCCTGCTTCTAATTTCTAGAAAGGGGCAAAGAAATGGAGGAGATGAGAAAAGGATACTTGAAGGGGAACAAAAGGACAGAGAAAGAAGATGTTTATTTTGGGGTTGTTGATTTATTTTGTTGAAGATTTTATGACGGTCCCAGGATTTGCTTGATGCCTGGAATGACCCAGCTTTTCTCCAGCCCTGACACAAGCCTCAGACAAGGAGGTTGATCTGAAGTCACTTACAGCTGATTTCTGCAGAATGAGAAAGCCAGGGTACAGAGAGACTTAAAAGGGGCATCCAAAAAGCAGGCTGTATTGGTTCGATCCATAGCATATTAATTATGAATTATGAGAACATTTCAGAAAGATGTGGTGGGCCCCTCTGGGATCCTTTCTGTGGATACCTCTTCAGGGAGGAATTTTAGACTTAACATTTAAAGAATCGCTATGCAATCTTCTGACAGGCAGCCCCAGCAAAAGAAAAAAAAGCCTCCAAGTCTGGTCCTGCGTCCTATTTGTGTATCTGGGAAACTGGTCTTCCGCATCTGTTCCGATTTCCTTCTCAGCCAATGATATGAGCTTTCTTCACTGCCTCACACTTGTCGGATATTTATTCAGGACTCATTTTAGAACCAGGAAGCTCCTTAGCCCAAGCGATTTGCACTTCTTGGTGAACTCTTCAACACAAATGTAGAAAAATTAAATGTTTTTTTTTTTTGTAATGAGATTTTCCTTAATGTCAATTTCCTTGGACATTTATTTATTGGCTGCTTTCTGAGCTGTCTTCAGGTGCTGTGGCTGCAGCCCCAGCCCATGCTTAAGCTATATGTGATTTTGGTAATCAGAAGGGTTTGGGAAATATTTTACCCTTGACAGTGACCTGTATTACAATTAAAGCTTATGATGTGGGTCTCTTATTTGCCTAAGGAGACAGCAAGATTTGCTATGTAATTTGAGAAGCACTTACAATACAGCTATCCATGCTGTAAGCTGATTATAAATAAAGTTCAGCCCAATTGCTTCCATCAGAATATCAGCATTCACAGTCAAATAAAAGGGCACCACCCTGATGCACAGTTGCTCTGTATTGCTTTTGTACATAAATCAGATTCTCTTAGCAACTGCTGCATATCATGTTTATTAAACACCTTCTGGTTATTACAGAGCAAGGTACTAAAAAATCCCTCTCAAAGAGTCTCAGAAAATCTTTTCGCTTACCAACTAGTTTTAAAGTCTGCTGGAGACGAACAGCGTTTTCTGCAGAAGAGGCCCTTTGAGGGCTTGGCATACTGGGTGGGCTCTGGAAGTCACATGAGCAGAGGTTTTAAAATTTTTTTGCTCACTTTGCAAACAGAGCAACACGCCTCCTGCCAAACCCTTTGCCTCATTGTGTCCATCAGGGTTCACAGGACAGAAGGAAAGTTAATCGTTTCTCTTGTCATGGCAGACAGACAACTGGGGATTCTTTGAGCTGAAAGGGCTTTGAGAAGCTGCGGTATCCAGCTCCCTGGCTGGACAGATGAGGAGACCAAGGAGCAAAAAGAGGAGGTGACCTGTGACTATATGATCACCAGGCAAGCAAGGGGCCTGGCCCGACTCACAGTCCTGCGTTCATTTAGGGGCGCAAAAGCCTTCAAGCTTCTTTACTCATTCAGCTTATTTATTCATTCTATTAAACACAACTATATTCTTAATGTATATTATTCAAACCATACATAATTAGTGGGAGCAAAAGGTAAAGTGTCTACTACTCTTCTCTCAATACCACTTCTGTTCCTTGACTACCGCAATGAGACATCTGAAGCAAGAGGCAGATGTGATTGAGTTAAGGCTCTTGAGATGGGGGATTATTCTAGATGCTCAGGTGGACCCCAGAGTGTAATCACCCTTATCAGAAGGAGGCAGGGGTGGATTGAACACTCTCACACCTTTTGCTCAGCATTTTATAAACCTATGTGTTTTTGCAGAAAAGTAGGCTGCTGTTTTTTTCATAGACAAGATGATACTGTACATATTGCTCTGCAAATTGCTGGTTTTGTTTTGTTTTTGTTTTTCTCTCTTTTAACAACATCTCAGAAATCTTTCCACGCTGGTGTACGGACACACACACACACAGTATACACACACACACACATTGTATATAGATCATCCTCTCTCATTTTAATGCTTACATAGTATTCCACAATAGTAATAAGCATCATTTATTTATACTTCTCCATTATGAACATTTAGCTCACTTCCACTTTTTTGATGCTATTAATACAATCAATGTTTCCATGAATACCATATACAAGCTATTTACATGGGTGTTTGAGAAAGTCACTAAGATAGAAGCTGGGGAATGAATTTGCTGGATCAAAGGGTATGTGCAGTTTAAATTTGAATGGATGCTGCACAGTTGTTCTATAAGAGGACTGAAGTAATTCACATTCGCACCAGTGGTGTTAGAGGCTTTTCTAGGTAGGCAGACAACTTTGCTGATGATTTTATATCAGGGACCTCACTTTAAAAGATTCTATTTAGATACTATCATAGGATCTTTTAAAAAGAAAGCCTTAAAATATTATGCAATCATCACTTCCTTTGTAGAAAAAATTAGAAAAAGTGGGAAATATATATGTATATAATAAAAATAAATATCATCCAGTGATGATCACATTAGTGAGCTTTTCTCCTAGACTTTCTGTAGGGAGAACATACATTTACATAACACAGGCCCAGGATCACATTGTAGATATTATTTGTAGTTGACTGTTTACATTTAATGGTGTATAGCGGAGCCCTGCCCATTGAACCGACTATAAATCGACATAATGTTTCAATGGTTTATATTATTTTTTTCAATCCCCTATTGTTGGGTACAAGTGTTTCAAGGTTTTTGCCATTGTAGAAGATGTGGTCATGATTTCTGCTCTCAGATCTGTGTGCGCATACTTTGTCTCTCCCATTTATTTCATCTCTCTTTTCTGCTGCTCTGCCTGTTCCAGAACCTCTTCAAGATCCCGGAAACATGACGCTGCCTCAGATTTTAAGACTCTGAGGTTTACCGGTAGTACTTCCCTGGCTTTACGGCGATGCTCATTTACCCCACCTCTGAGAGAGAGTGTGTATGCGTGTGTGTGTGGGTGTGTCTATGTGTGTGTGTGCGTGTGTGTATGAGTGTGTATGTGTGTGTATGTGTGCGTGCGTGTGTGCGTGTGTGTGCACGTGTGTATGTGTGTGTGCGTGTGTGTGTGCGTGTGTATGTGTGTGTGTGCGTGTGTGCACATGTGTGTGCGTGTGTATGCGTGTGTGTGTGCGTGCATGCACATGTGTGAGACAGGGTCTCAGTCGCCCAGGCTGAAGCACAGTGGTAGGATCACAGCTTACTGCAGCCTTGACCTCCCAAGGTCAAGCAATCCTCCCACTTCACCTTCCCAAGTAGCTGAGATAACAGGTGCATGCCATACCTGGATAATTTTGTTTATTTTTTATTTTTATTTTTATTATTCATTTATTCATTTATTTTTGAGACAGAGTCTCGCTCTGATGCCCAGGCTGGAGTGCAGTGGCGCGATCTCTGCTCACTGCAAGCTCCACATCCCGAGTTCACGCCATTCTCCTGCCTCAGCCTCCCGAATAGCTGGGACCACAGGCACCCGCCACCACACCCTGCTAATTTTTTTGTATTTTTAGTAGAGACGGGGTTTTTACCATGTTGGCCAGAATGGGCTCGATCTCCTGACCTAGTGATCCACCAGCCTCGGCCTCCCAAAGTGCTGGGACTACAGGTGTGAGTCACCATGCCCGGCCATTTTGTTTATTTTTTTATAGAGACAGGGTTTCACTATATTGCCCAGCTGGTCTCTAACTCCTAGGCTCAAGCGACCCACCAGCCTCAACCTCCCAGAATGCCAGGTCACACCTGTAATCCCAGCACCCCCTCCACTCTCTATGTGCATCCATCAAGGACTCTTCCTCCCAGCCACTACCTTGGGCTGCCCTGATCTCCTAAGATGACAAAAGCTCACCTCTGCCCAGAGAGGTCTGTATCAGTTTCTGGGGCTGCTGGAAGAAAATACTATAAACCGAGTGGCTTAAACCAACAAAAATTATTCTGTCACAGTTCTGGAGGTCGGAAGTCCAAAATTTAGGTGTTGGCAGGGCCGCACATCCTCCAAAAGATCTAGAAGAGAATCTGTCCTTCCCTGTTCCAGCTTCTGCTGGCTCCTGGAGTTTCCTGGTGTTCCGCGGCTCATGGAGGCATCACTCCAATCTCTGCCTCTGTCTTCACATGGCTTCTCGGCGTCTGTTCTCTTTTCTGTGTCTCTTCTAGGGACTTACCATTGGAGTTAGGACCCACCTGGATAATACAGCATGATCTCATCTTGAGATCCTTCAGTGAATTACATCTGCAAAGACCCTTTTTACAAATAAGGTCCACATTCAGAGCAGACATCAGGATGTGGACACAGCTTTTTGGGAGTCTCTGTTCAATCCACTGTGAGACCCCTCCTGTGGCTGCCTTCCATACCAGCGCCACCCACCATCTTTACCTGCCTCCCCCCTGCCCTGTGAGCAGACAAAGCACCTTCTCAAACCACGCTGTTCTGGGGCTTTTGGTTCTGAGAGCCTTTGAAGCTGCAGCATTTGGGGCTACTCCTCAAACCCTGGTCACAGGATGAGACCCAGTGCTGGGGCATCACAGTCACCTACCTGCTTCTCAGAGCAGGTCTTAACAATCTGTCTCCTTCAAGGACTGTTTCTAGACTTGCCTCTTCATCCAGCCTTCCCACCAGGCATCCCAGCCTGAGGCATCCGGCCAAGACGGCTGGGGTCCCGAGTCTCTTAGCCAAGCAGGAATGGCACCCACCAAGATATTAAGGCCATACATGGAAAAGCACAGGCCCAGAAGGTAATCAAGAGTAACGTAGCTTTGCTCACATTTCAGAGCTTCGGTTCCTCTTTTGAATCTCCCGGACCTTGGCAAATCTCCATTCTTTATGGGTAGATTTGATTTTTAGAAACAGTCAGTAGCCATGGGGGACTGAAGCAGCTCCTAAGATGGATGACAAAAAGCTGGAGAAACCATTTGGAGTCGAGAAGGATGGCAGATAAGGAAGCCAGGAGGGGCACAAAGTAGAAAGCGGTTCTGAATGTGGCATGGAGGTTGAGCCCCCCAAAGTCACTGCTGCCAAGGGAACAACATGCACACTTGAAAATTCTCACATTTTTGTTCTAAAAAAATACTCATTTTATTCTTTGTATCACTCAAAAGTAACTGTGAGTAGTTTTATGGGGGACATTTGCATTTTTGCCTCCCAGTTCTTTTTTCTCTTACCCTCAATAAGGGTTTAGAATTGGGAGATTTGATCAGAAATCTGAATGAAGCTTAGCCTCAGCCATTTGTTCTAAGCCCTTTATGTTTATGAGCCGGAAATACATGAAACAAATTTGGGATGAGAGAGGCTAATAGAGAGTCGCTAACTTTTGAATCTTGTCAAAGTTGAAAATGTAGAAAGAAAGAAACACAAAAACAGCTTTCCGCATACTGTCACCATCATTTCATAAACAAAAGGATGTTTAAACAGCAAAGAAGAAGTAGAAATGACATCATCTCATAATAAAACAGCCCTTCCAATGGAAAGGATTTCGCTTTATGAAAAACTCCACGGCCGGGCGCGGTGGCTCAAGCCTGTAATCCCAGCACTTTGGGAGGCCGAGACGGGCGGATCACGAGGTCAGGAGATCGAGACCATCCTGGCTAACACGGTAAAACCCCGTCTCTACTAAAAAAATACAAAAAACTAGCCAGGCGAGGTGGCGGGCGCCTGTAGTCCCAGCTACTTGGGAGGCTGAGGCAGGAGAATGGCGTGAACCCGGGAGGCGGAGCTTGCAGTGAGCTGAGATCCGGCCACTGCACTTCAGCCCGGGCGACAGAGCGAGACTCCGTCTCAAAAAAAAAAAAAAAAAAAAAAAAGAAAAACTCCACATATTATCTTCCTCGTTCTCATCTGGCTGCAGGTTAGTGAAAACTTGTTATAAACCAGCACCACCCACGAGTCATGGGCTGCTGTGAATAGGAACCTGAAGGCTAAAAATCCTAGAGCCAGGTGTTTACCATACTTGACCTTTACTCCTGACAGCAGCGCTGCACGGCAGACACCGTTAGCTCCATTTTATATATGGGGGAAGTGGGACTCTACTGGTCTAAGTGATTTTGCTCAAGGGCCACAGATCCAGCTGTGGTAGAGGAGGAACTGGGACTTCAGTGGCCTTGACTCCAACCCCTGTGTTAATTTCCACCGAGCACATTGTCTCTCACTCAGCACAGGTGTGTTCTCCATTCGAACAGCCTTGGGCTTTACAAATTCACAGGCACAAGCATTCATGGAGCCATTTTTACGTGCAAGGCTCTGTGCTAGGTTCTGGGGTTGCAGAGACGCGTAAAACGCGATTCCTGATCTCAGCGAGCTCGCCCTCCCATTGGAACAACCAACAGATTCACATAAAGCCGCCGATGAACGCAGCAGTGATAGTCAGGTGTCCCAGTCACTGTGAGAGTTCACAAAGTCGGGGTCCATGTGGAGTCTGGATGTGTATACAATGAGCTTTAAAAGAACCACACTTTCAGGAGACACTCTCATACCACTGGCCAGCATGCAGACCTCACCAGAAGGCAATTTAATCATATGTTGTTTTTTAAAATTTGTATTTTCTTTGACTCAACAACTCCACTGCTAGGAAATTATTTTAAGGACGTAGAGAAGTGTGCAAAGACAAATACACCAAGGATGTTCATTACAATCCTACTTATAACACTGAGACCTGGTTAGAAAATAAATCCTTGCCCGCAAAGAGAAATGTGCTCTATGAGAAAGTATAAGCAGAGATGTCTCTTCTTTTTCCATCAAAGAAGAGACCGATGTGCGGTCTGGGGTCTGACGATGCTGAAACCCTACTTTGTGACCTTGAGCAGGTTACCACCTCCTTGGTCCTCAGTTTTGGCCTCAGGAGGTGGGATAAGAGAAGCCATGTCCCCAGAGCTGTTGGGAGGTGGGCTGCATCATATAGGACACAGGGAACCCTTGGCTCAGGTTCTGGGAGAGGGAAGGCACCCCAGGGGTGGGAGCCAATTAATATTATTTTAAAAAGTGATTTCTGACCTCAGCTTAAAAACCCTTGGATTTACAGAAACCTGGAGCAGGGCAAGTTGAAGACAGGGATGAGTTAGGGGTGACGGGGAGGGGCTGCTGGGCTGTCCGAGGTGAGCTCCTGGGCTCCTGCCCCTGGGAGCCCCTCCGCTTGCAGGAGGGTG